>NC_137574.1:1207500-1529045 GCF_963082525.1 Nesoenas mayeri | reverse complement strand
GAGTACAATGTGCTCCAGCGCTGGTTGTGTCTTGCGGACCCTCGGAGGTCCCTGTTGAATCTGGTGGCTCCGTTGCCATGAAGCTCCGCTCCGCGCGGCAAGGCCAGTGCTGCCCTGAGCTCCTTGGGCAGCGCGGCTCTTGAGAAACTGCTGCTTATTTAAGCTTAAACTTAAAGCAATGAAAGGTTTTTCTCCCAGACCCAATGTCCCCCTCTCTCCAAGCCCCGGGCTGGGCGGTTACAGCCGCACATCACGTGCGATGCTGCCATAGCTTATTCTTCTGTCAAAGGTAAATCAGTGTCATGTTGTGCTATCTTAGGCCTGCTAACTACTTCAGTTAAAAAGAATTAAGCTGAGCTGTTGGCAAGAAGTCACAGGTACAGAGAACAAGAACTCACGGGTACAGAGATTGTTAGAATGGGAGTTACCCTGCAAACCGGCTCTTTATCACCAACTGCCACACTGACAAGAATCTGCGTTTATTAAAGGAAGCTGCAGAGGTCTCAGGAGGATTTTGTTTGGGATATTCAACCCTGTTACTGAAACTTAAACTCTCCTGATGTTTCTTGCTTCTGTCAACACAAATTACCTTCTTTTCAGTGTGTTTGGACCTGAACAATTCAAAAAAAAAAAAAGCTGTTTTTAGCAGAACATTTAGTTCTGAGAAGCAAAACACTTAAGTTCTTAGAAACGATCGGGGTGGGAGGGAATTCACAGTGTTGAAGTGCCACAAAGTGCCACAACGTGCCCCTAAAGGAAAGAGCGTCCCTGAAGAGGGAGGAACCGAGGTGGCAGAGCGGCCTCCGAACGTGCTGAGCTCAGTGGGGTTAAAGTGCATCACCAACAGTTTAACAGCTCTGTAGTTAAGGGAGCAATAAATCCGCTTTTCCACGGGGATTGATCCCCACGGACTGACAGACAGTGCACAAAACACCACACAGTTATGCTCAGGCTTTTAAAATACAACTGTAAATAAGAGCCAACAAGAGTCATCTAAAATGTAACCAACACACAAAGAATCACAACACTACGTGACATCTAAAGGGGACCTGACTTTTGGCAGTAATTGCATTTAGCACCTACTCTGGTATCTTTGCAGAGAAACAATGTGACATGGCAGTTAGGGACCTTCTGCTGGGCTGGAAAAGGGGACATGGCCTCAGGAGCACCCAGGTACCAGCACCACCTTTACCTTTCCTTCTATCTTCAGGTCTACTCCCTGGATTAGAGAGAGAATTATAGAGATGACCACAAAGCAGGGTTGGTGCTGCATTTAAATGCCTGTGTACCTAGAAGGTGAGGGCACAACTGCTCCTGCTGCGTGTCCTCCAGAGCCCAGGGGAACCAGAGGGCTGCGGAAGATCTGAGGGTGCTCAGGAAAGGCTCAGATGCTTTTGAACTGCAAGTTCTAGCTGGGTATTAACCCAGCAGAGCAGCCGCTCGCAGCTCTGATGGACAGTGTAACTCTGCAAACACCTCAAGTGTTAAATAACAGAAAGAAAATTAGCCGACGTTCTTTTGCCACCGGATAAGTGACCTGAGATAGTTAAGGACTAGAAGTTTGGGGAGAACTTATTTCAAGTCTGGGAGCAAGGGCACCTTCACCTCACCTACCGAACCTACGCTAACAGAAACAGCAGAAACTGGGTTATGGACTTCTCACTGCCCTCAGAACTGATCCTTGGAGAAATGGCTTATTGCATGGCAAACACCTTGGTCTACCCTCCCACCTTCTTTGCCACCCCTGTCTATCTATAATGTCTATATATCTATATACGTCTATCTATCTTGGTCATAGATCCCCTCAGAACCATTGCACAGGGTTTGACTTACTGGAGAACAACGCTCCAACAGCCAAAGTTAGAACTCTTTCCAAAACTTGCTTTCTGCAAGGATCAGCTGCCAGAACAGACAGTGCCAGCGGCACCGCTGAGCTGAAATCAGAGGATTCAGGGAATCCCAAAGTCGGGGCATTGACAGCAACGTGCCGATTGCTCCCTGCTCCCCTGGGCTTTAATTTAAGTGGACATTGAAAAGTGGATGCTTCTTCATTTGCTGCAGGCAATTTCTCAGTGCTCCTGGTGAGGTCTGAATCTCAGTTCTCTTTGGTGTTCACCAGCCGAGCTCTGAAGCCGTGGTTTGTGTAAGTGCAAGAGAAGCTTTTGGCGGAGGAGGCTGAGGCGGCCCAGCTACCCCATGAAGATCCTGATCACCATCTCGATGTCCTTCCTGCACACTGGACACGGCGATCGCTTCTTCTTCAGCATCTTGGCACACCTGAAACACGCCACAAGGTGAGCAGTCCTCCCGTGGACGATATTCCCGTCCCGCGGTCTGTGATGGCACAAGAAGCAAGGACTCAGTAATTTTTTTATACTCTCTAAAGACTGTATTTCTTCCTCCTTTTTATGCTCGGCAAAATGCAACAGAGACTTTTTGCTTTCACACTCTCGTGCCAAATCCAAAGACTCAATAGAGCTGCCGGGATCTACACGAGATTTGTTTTCTACCAGGTACAGGTCTTTGGGTTGGCCAATGGGAGCAGAAACGGTCCTTCGGCAGTCGGGGACGTCGATCCCGTCATCGTGGGCTTTGTTCTGCACAGCGTCAATGTCTGACAGAGACAGCGAGTGCGCCAGCCTGGGGCAGTCCGAGTACCAGTCCTTCCGCAAGGCCCAGCAGCGGTAGCAGTACCGTTTGCCTGGAGAGTTGAATTTCCTGCACTTGGTGCATTGCCAGCAGTCCTGGAGTGATGCAGGCAGAGAAAAATGGCAGCAAATGAGTGGATTCTTGTGTGCGACTCGCTTCCCTGACACAGGAAAAGCTGCAAAGCAGCTTCATCAGAAAAGGGCGTTTATTACCAAGTACAAGTTGCACATGCATGATTGCTGGTTTGATTATCAGCACCTCGAAAAGCCTGAAGAGAATCTGGCTGCCCCTGTGCATTCTGGAGGCGCAGATTTTGCTACATTTTTTTGCTTTTCTTGGCTTTTGAAACCCAAACAAGAAATCAGCTTTTCCTACCACAACCAGTAGTGTCTGTAGACAGTACTGCAGCCCATTGCACGCAGGGAACGCGGACCGGAGGGACACCCACCTCAGAAGCAGCTTCTGTGTCGGTGTCATCACTTAAGCGTTGAGAATCCTCAAAGTCTTGCAAACATGTGTCCTCGGTCACCTGGCAAGAGCGGAAATGTTGTCAGAGGGCACGATGATATGTATAGAAATACAGTGAAGTTGCTGCCAGAGTTTTCATTAGTTTTAAGTTTGTGCCTTGACAATGGATGCATTTAAACCAAACCCCAAGCAGGATGAAGCTGCCACCCCACGTACGGAATGGTGGCAGCCTTTTCTGAACGGTTTCAACTGCAGGTGGTTATAGATCTGGCTCCTCCAAATCAGCACAGCACCAAAACGCAGATGAAAAGCCAATGATTTCTATGGGATGGATTAAAGGCCAACCTGTGGAACACACACCCCGCGGCTGTTTGAAGAGGTACCTTTTTGTCACCTTCTTTCGCTTCCTCGCTCTCAACCGCTTCCACCTTGACTGTGGCACCGCTCTGATCCGACGGGCACTCGTTGAGGAACCACAAGTCATCGGTAGTATCGGAAACAATGGCCGTGTCAATGTCCTGTCGGAGAGGGAACAGAAGAGAGCGCTCAGAGCTCTGGTCAGGAGCAGAACCAGCACCGCAGCCAAACGTCTACACACCTGGTTAGTCTGAATATCTGTTGATCCATTACTTCTGGAGTTGTAATTGCTTCTGAGGTTGCCTAAAAACCACCACGGAAGACCAGCTACATCCCATTCCTCAAACACGAGGTCCAGTTTAGGCTTCTTGCTTTTAGAGAGGTTTTCTATTAAGTCTTTGTCTGTAAGAGCCAAGTAGAGTCTAAGTCATGACACCTCTACATTGTTTAATAGACTAGCAGAGAAAAATTCGCCCCCAGTCAATTTCAGAAACGTTTCTTGCTCTCTCTCTAGCTTTACTTTACTTCCAAGACTCAATCCAGAAACACAAACAGTTCTTTCAGAGCTCTGCCCAAGCCGACACCAAGTAGATTTCTTGAGTGACTTGAGATGCAGAAAGAACCGGTTTGAATTTGGTTCACGTTTCCAGTGACGGGAGCTCCTGAATTCCGAAACTGGGCTCAAAATAGAAGCAGGAAGGTAAGAATCCTCCTTCGCAGGCCTGGCCGCAGCCTCCCTCCCAGCCCGCGCGCCTCAGCCTGCGATCCTAAACTCAGTCTGAATTTCAACATAACCTTCAATCTCTCTCCTCAGTGCCAAGAGGCTCAAAGGCACAGCCAGGACTGTTTCTGCCTCCTTTGGACACGCAGCCAGGAAAACATCTCCCGCTCTCACGTGATCAGGAAATACCCACGCTTGCCAAGAAGATTTGTTATTACAAATTAGGTTCCTTGATAGGAGAACAACGTGAGAATAGAAAATAGAAAAAACAGGAAAATTGCATCTGTAACATCACAAATCCATGAGTGGATCGGCAAGAAATCCCCAGACATTAAAACAAATAAAATGTCTAAATATGAAGGAGCTGCATTATGCTTAAGCTGGATAGAAAAAAAAAGCCATTGTTCTTGAGGTCCCCGAGCGGTTTGCAGGTAATGACTGCAACGGCTCGTGCTTGTGTTCTGCGGAATCAGAGAGTCCCTTGAGAAGATAAACAGATACACGTATAATTTCAGCATTTAAAATACCCTTCAGCAAGATCTGTACTATTTTTCATGGCTTTATTTAGCGACAGATGTGCTTTTGGGGCTTAACCTGCCGTTTTATTCAAAGTGTTTGTTTGTTTATGAGACCCAATATCCAAGCTAGAAAGCACGTCTATCACAAAACACCT
Organism: Nesoenas mayeri; assembly: GCF_963082525.1. NCBI lineage: Eukaryota > Metazoa > Chordata > Aves > Columbiformes > Columbidae > Nesoenas > Nesoenas mayeri. The sequence goes on along the minus strand of NC_137574.1, from coordinate 1,524,177 downwards.
CTGGCGAACATTTGCAGCTTTCTCAATCTTTAGCATAAGATGACGATTTTTAAAGATTATATTCTACAAGAGGTTTTTATTAGTCTCCCGACACCTCCTCCAGCGTTTTGCTGATGCGGAGCTCAACACGTCGCGCTGGGGACGGAGCAGAGAGCTCGTGCACACGCTGTCACTGACAAGAGCTGGAACTCACCCGGGTGCTTCTCACACTGCTGCTCTGAGGCAGACAAAGCAGCAGAATTGCTCTCGCCCTCCATGACGCCGGTGTCAGAACCTTCCTGCTGGCTACACTGCGTGAAGGAAGGAAAAAGGGATGTTAGTCCATCAGAGCTTATAGAGACAAGGGGATGTAGCACTTCCATTCCGAGTCACCAGCTGCAGCGCCGGACCAAGGAGTTATGAAGAGGAAAAAAAGGTTTCTGAACAAAACCTACGCACTATCGACCCTTTAAGGAGGCTAATGCATCTGTAATCAGCACAAACAATGTCCTTGCAACCTAGGAAAAATCTTAAGACTGGCAAAAGTGCAAAAGTTGCCATCTTTAATGTGGTAACACTGTGATCTTTGTGAGTCTCTGGCCCCCAGTGTAACAAGACACCTCCCGGATCCAACTGCCCGAATCCCAAAATACACCTGGAAACAAAGTTTGAAGTGCAAAGATTTTTCCCGGGTTGCAGATTCTGCCTGAAAGCTTCTGAAAACAAACCTGCCAAACACAAAACTTGGTCACATGTTTTAGAAAGCTTAATTATTTGGCAATTCCTACTCAGAAAGGGGACGAGAGAGAGGGGAGGAAGCCATGAAAAGACAGAGCACGCTGGAGGAACTGAGGACTAGAAGTGCTACACCCCAGAGAAACGCGCTCAGAGACTGGCACTCTGTTATGGAGAGAACAGAGAAGGGTCACTCTGTCCCTGCTGTGTGGACTCCGAGAACTTTTTCAGGAAGGTGAGGACCTGGCAGCCAAGCAGCACAAAGTTCTGGCAGTCCACCATGCACAGGTACAGAGAAGGGGCACTCTGTACAACAAAAGAAACCACCAGGCAGTGGGTTTACCTTCAGCTGGTCTTGGCTTGGCTTATCGACGCTCTGTTCCTTTGCGAGACTCTGTGCGGCATCTAGATAGCAGGTAAAACAAAAGAAAAAACCTTCCCTGGTAATAACCATTCTCACAACACAGACGGTGTTCAGCAAGCAACCAGCGAGCCAGGCTTGGCAGAGCTCTAAAGTCTAACGTTACTGTTTAGGAGAAGCAGAGCCCTTTCCTACGGGTGGTACTCCAGGACTCCCCGGGGATGTATGGAGCCTTCAGCCTATGGAATACAGTCTACGACCTCGGAGACGGAGCTCAATGAAACCTCACAGCACGTAAGAACCTCCTTCCCAATGTGGAAAATCTATTCTTCTTCCTACAGGCTGTCCTGCCATCGCAAGTTTTAAGTCCTTGACGGAAGAGGAGGCAGAAGCCCAGAGCAACAGCAGAAGGTGGGGACTTGCACCTGAAGGCTGGATCAGATCTGTGCGAAGGTGAGTGGAAAAGAGTAACGTTTTTATAAATACGTGAGGACACCGACTCTTTCAGCTCAGGAAAAATGTCCTTCTTAAATGGTGCAGGCAGGAAGAACAAAGACTAGACTAAAGAAGGGAAAATTCCATGCACAGCTCCTTCCTGGGTAACTCTGTACACATCCATAACGCAATTTAATCCAGCTGATTACGCTGGCCCCAAGAGTTAATTAAAAGGTCAACCTAAATAGCAAGAACAATCAAATTAACAGAAATCTTTCTACATAATAGGAGAGCTGCACTTAGGAAGTCTACCCTGTAAAGAGAGTGACTTGCTAGAGAACAGAAGATGCAGGAATGGCTCCTGCTTGCTCCCCTGTCAATTTAGCGGGGAAATTGCCCACTGAATGCCAGGCAGATGTGAACAGTCTGATTCACATCATGAATCATGGCACTGAAGACACTGAAAACTGCTGCGATAGGCAGAAAAGTGGAGCACAGAGCGGTCCATAAAACGGACCAGAACACAGGGCCATACAGTGACACGGCATTATCTCATATTCTTTGCCTTTCATGCACTAGCTCTGCTTTCCTTTCTGCCCTTGCATCACGCTACAGCTTCTGCAGTCACTGATCTTTTAACACATGAGGAAAACAGAGGCCGTTTGGCTCATCCGGAATTGCTTTCGCCCCGCAGGGACATTACAGGAGGTGAAGACCTACCCTTCTAACACTTCGTAATGCCAACTAGTCTTGAACGCTGTGCTAAAAGACACCCCATCTATTGGAAAGCTCCTTCTCCCAAGCCAAGATATACTAGGAACTGACCACAAAATGTCCTCACAGTGAGGTATTCCTAAATACATCTCATGTGGCTCATACTTAGAGGTAAAGCCAGCCAAGGAAGGACGCCTCCTGCTAAAGAGCATTATGTAGAAGCTTAGTCTTTATTACCAAGATGTACTGCAGTCACTTTTCTTTCTACAAGTGTACTTAAAAGAAGGGGCTGAGATAATGTGCAAAATGATGTGCTGATGAGCGCTGATTGGGCTAATGAACACAAGCAGCTATTACAAAACTAAACACAAAGACCTCTTTAAGCCTTATGGTACTTCTAGTTATTGCCATATTGTGATGGAAGAAAAACACCACCTAGAGTCATCCTTCCTGTGCGTTTGTCTGAGGTCTGGTCTGCCAAGCTTGTTTCGTTTTATAGTCACACACACCCACAAGCAGACACGGTATAACTCAGCGACCATCTCCTAAAGGAGCAGTATTTCCTTCAGCAGGTTTAAACATCAGTTACACCACGAGTGGACCACACAGCGCACCCAGGCACAGGCACACATGGAGCAGAGGGGACGGGGCAGCGAGCAGAGCACGTTCTGCTGGGATCCTTTGCTCTCCGCATCCACTGCCGATGGGGAACAGGCCAGGGCAGCGCCAGCGAGGGAACAGCACTCACACGTCAGCCTGCAGTAACCTGGGGAGTGCACAGTCCGCTTGGGAAGATTCTCCTACATAGGAAAAGCAGGGGGCGCTCAGAGGCACCAACACACGGCTCAGAGCAGAGGACCAAGCAGTTTAGGGCCGTTTGCTCGGTTTCTAAATTTGCACAAACATTTACATACTTGTGCAAAAATAGACTAAGCCCATGTGAAGAACTGAGTCCGTACTATCTGCTCAGAGACCGCGGGAGTACAGCACAAGGCTCCACCGCTCTCCCGCTGTGGCTCCCTCACAATTTGCATGCTTGAAGATTTTTTTCAAACGGAGATCACCAGCTGTACAACGAGAACTGGCTGCAAGGAAGCCGACAGCTGAGATTAATTTAAGAATAAATTTATGAATAAATGTATTAATTTAAGAATAAAGTTATGACTGAAAGACTTTTGATATAGATTTGATTCCTCTTATGAGCTGGGAATGTAACAGTGACCTTTAGAGGTTCAAGTGTTTCATTAAAGTCCAGACCTCTTTGGCTTGCAGATCTAGCCTGGGTTTCCAGCATTCTTATAGTCAGTCTTAAGACTATGAAAGTATGAGACCGAGACATCACAGTGTGCTATGAAACCAAGAAAGGACTGAGAAATCAATCACGATTTGGAGGGGACACTCGAGTCACGGTGATCCGTACAGCCGCGGTATTTAGCTCTGCCAGCTGTGCTTCCAGACAGAGCAGCCACGTCACTCAACACCTGAGCTCGTATCACAGCTACTGGTGGTGGACACACAGAACAGACACGTACTCAAAGAGACTGCCTTGTTAAAACCTTCATTAACAGCTTGTTCCAACTTCCGAGACATTTCTCTTTTTTAAGTATCATCACTTACCCAAGTTACATCAACACTACATTGAATATAGTTGCCCGCACTGTGACAAACCTGACATGCGGATTCTGGGAAGAAGGGGACCGTGTGAACATGTCAACACTGCTTGAAAAAGCCGTTTACCCAGCTTTCTTAAACCAGGAACAGATATTTTCATTATCCAGAGAAGGGCTGGGAAATGCAGTGCCTTTTTTGCCACTCCTAACTGCTTTGCTAGAGAGAAGGCTGTGGCGATCGAACTTTGAAGGACGCAGATTTTAGCTGAAGTGTGAGGATAGGGCCTTAAGAAGCTACAGAAATAAAAGGGGGAACAGGTGTCACCTCGAGCAGTTCACTGCTTGAACATTCAGAACGGGCTCTTCAAAACAAAGGAGCTAAACCCAAACTTGTGAAACGCCTCAGCAATAAACGCCTGAATGGGGCACCTGCTACTCACAGAGGTTTATGTGACAGCAAACAGAAAGTGACACCGAGAGTCTCCCATCCTGACGACAAGCACCTCTATAATGCCATGTACGTTAAATGTCACCTTTTCCTACCTTGGGTCTTTCACAGAGAAGCTCTCCAGCCCCAGCAGTTCTCCCAGCTGATCTCCTCCGCAATAGACCATGTGTTGTTGGTTTTTGTCATAGAGCTGCCTCACCATTATGTACTGTCCCAGGTAATGCATCACCTGTGGATACATAACGTTCCATCAGCCACATCTGCATGAGGAGCACAACACATGGAAACATCCTCTGAGAGCTACAGCGAGGGATCCGGAGCACAAGAAGAGAAAGCCAAGTGTATTCAGTGTAATACAGGCAGGTTCCAGCCCTGTTACTCACCAAAGTGACCCTGCTGAACAACAGTGTCACCAAAAACTTGCTAACACTACTCCTTCCACTGCAGAAAAAGTGATTTAACTGAGTTAAAATGTTAATCTATACAAGTAACCTGCATTTAATGCTCAACTCTCCCCATTTAAACCATTCAATTTGTTTTTGCAAAAAAATTTAGGAGCTAAATAAGTTATTTAAATGCATAAGTGTTTAAAATAAGTCACAGGGCTCTGCAGGAATATTTGACACATTCATAATGAAAAACCACTGCATTTAATTCTTCACAGACAGGACACTCTTGTAAATCACAGTGTCATTTTTTTAATCTTGTACACATATTGCATTTTAATCTTAAAAGAAATGAATTCACGGGGTCTCTTAGGTTCAGCTGACAAGCCATTTCAAAGGCAAGTTAAAGAAAAATATCAACTAGATTTCAATCTTTAAGGCTTTCATGTGCTGAGCAGAGAGCAAGACAATCGAACAGAACCTCCCACGCGCTCGGGAAGCGGCTCTGCCGGCTCTCCCAGCTCTCAAGATGTTTCTGATTTTCCAGGAGAAGTAGTTTTCTTTAATACTTCACACTCCCATTCCAGTTCCTCTGGGGGCTCTTAAGACAATTTATGACCGACTAAATCACAGCAGCCCTGTGGGGAAGGTATCCTTATTTTGCACATAAGGCTTCAAAATCCAGAAAAATTAACAGCAAACCCTCCCCACTAAGAGCCACGTCCCAAAACACAGGGACAGGCACCATTTCAGTGCCTGGAGACCAAACCCACCTCCTTCAGCGTGAAGGTTTCACCCTGGGCGCCCGCAGCCTGCAGAACCTTCAGAAGTGGCAGTTTGGGTCGCACCTGAAACACAAAAGTGCAGAGTTTTGTTTGAACATCACCCTGACACACGTGGCTGTGTCCCACTGGCCCTGAACTGCGTCCCGCTGCCCCTGAACTGCGTCCCGCTGCCCCTGATCACTGCTTGGGTTGGGTTGGAGGTGGTGGGGGACTCTGCTTGCCCCAGGCTGACCCGATGAAGGCTGGTGTTCTTTTCTCACAAGTAATCTGCATGGACAAATGCTTAAAAAGAAGTTAGAAGGACTGAAAATCAGCACAATCATTCTGACTCAATTACAAGACAAAAAAAGAGCCAAGGAATTTGGGCGGCCAGCTGTAAAGGCTTTAATCACTCATTGTCCCATTAACTTTGTCATTCACCCCCAGAGCCTGGTCTGGAGTCCCAGGCAGTGACTCACCAAACCACTCGTTTCGGGTGTTTCGGGTAAGGCTGGTGCGTTCAGAGCAGCGCTGCAGGAGCAGTGCTGCAGGAGCAATGCTGCATCTGCTCAGCTCGTGCTGTTAACACATCAGGTCTGCTCTGTACAGACCTTGGGGAATATGTATTTATTACGATCCATGAAAAGGCATGTAATAATAACACTGCATTAACCACAAGGTGTGGTTAATTAACACCAAAGATCAGAACCTGTATTATATAAAACATAAAGCATTCTGGGAACGATCCAACTGCTCCACAACCCCTTCAGGTTTCACCCACATGCCCAAGCAGCTTTGAGCAGCAGATGAGACAGATGATGCCATATAAAACAGCAGCAAGTTTTAAACAGCTTCTTCCCCCTTCATTTATTCCACAAGAATTTTAACAATTCCTGGGAGTACAACCACCAAATCTCTTCCTCCATTCTTGTCCACCAGAGGCTCATACAGAGACATATTTCCATCTGTCACAGGACAGAAAGCCCAGACCTCAGCACATGATGTTCTTTGCTGTTTTCCCTACATTTTTACAGGGCTTAGGCTCAAGGCAGGTGGTCTGTGCCAGCTGGTAAGGGCTTCACCTCTCAGCATTAGCTGGGTTCACCTGTGTCCCATACCCACCCCTCCCTTCTGCCTATAGAAAGGCATATAAATACTTCCTCTCACAAGGAGCAGAATCAGTTTGTGACCCTACAGTGTCTCCTCAAGGGGCAGCCTGAGCTGCAGCACCATCTTCCTGCACAAGGTAAGGAGATGAGGTTTTGGTTGCTTGTTATAAATGGAATTTGTCACTTGGTTATCAGATGGTCTCTTGGCAAGGTGTCTGTTCTTTTTCTCATATTGGTAACAAACCAAAAATCTTCTCTGTGAATGTGCCTGCTCTGCCTGTTCTCTCATTATTCTGTTTGTTGAATGTGTTTTCAAGCCCAAACAGAACAGCTCATGTCCAGCCCCAACTCCCGTTCTCAAAAACAGCTTTTTCACTAGGAAAGAGCTGAGCACAACTCAAATAAGTGCTTGTGTCAGCACATCTTTTTAATAAGATGAAATTATGTGTTTGCATTCATTCATTTCTCTAATGACCACTCTCAAATGGATTTTGAAGTAACTCCTTCTATGTCTTTCTGATTAAAAAAGCAACCCAGTTAGCTTGATCACTTTAAAATGGGTCTGCAGCTACTACAGCACAGCCCAAATGAAAGTGTTTATTCGGCACTGCCTGGGACACTGAGTGTTGACAATCAATATTTTGCTACTAATGCCAGAGCCCATTTGCTTATTTTTTTCACGCAGAGTGAGTTGAATAAATAAGCATATACATCAATTCTGCACAGGACTTGGCTACGGTTCAAAGTTTCTAAATTAAGCCTCAAATAGGAGGATCTCTCAGCTTCCCATCAGCTTATTTCCATTCCTGCCACATCCCCTCATATTGTGGAGATGTTTTTTACAGCAAACTGGCTCTGGAAAGGTGGATGCCTGTCTTGGAGAAATTGTCCTGATTTTTAGAGCAGATTTCTCCAGTTATTGTTTGCAAATTTCTCCTGTCTGGCTGTCAATGTGGTGTGACACAGCCAGTCTATTATAGTCAAACCGCACACCGGCCACACTGACCTTGGCTTGCAGCTACTTCTTGTTCCAGAGACAGTCTAGGAATAGTCAATTAGAGGAGCACTACATGTTCAACGCTCACCTGAGGCCAGAAAAGCCACAGGGATGTGTTGCTGACTAGAAAAAGTCCAGTACACAAGGTTAGAAAGCTCCAATACAACTGCCAGAGTCCAGCACTAGCAGGAATGCTCTATGCGGAATTCTTTAAGTATGGGTCCAGCACAAAACTACATGTTTTATAATCTCTTGTAAGGCCAGTTTTACCTTTTTTTCCCCCTCTTCCCCCTTTAAAATGTCCATAAATCAACACAATTCAGGATAAAACCCCTTCTCCATCAGGCTAAGTTCTTCTTACGTAAATGTACTTGGAGAGTTTTGACTTGATGGAATTACTGCTGTAGTGAGAAGAAAGGTGTGAAGATACGTGGGAGACACAGTTACCTGGTTAACTTGTCCGAGTGTGAGCCGGCAGGCGCTCTCGGCTGCTGGAGGCTGGGCAGAGCTGGGAGATGTCATTGTGGCAGTGATGAGCTGTTTACAGCACAGACCTGCAAGCGAGAAGATTCATGTCACACTTAAGCTGAGACGTGGTCTTGAGTTTAACCGCTTCCACTTCTTAGAAGCTTCAGGAAACTGGTGTTTAAAATTAGCCCTACGTGTGTATCTTAAATGACTGCGGTATGTTAATGTTACCGTGTCCCCCACCTGCTCTGTCCAAACCGATCTGATTGTCCTACCAGAGCTGCAAACAGCTGTGTGAGAACAGCCGGCACAGATGTGCTGTGGCACTGAGGATGCTCTGACTGCCCATCTCAGCACAGTGAGAACTGCCAGTTTCCATCGAGCTGCAAACTCTGAACATGGTGAAACCCTCGAGTCAGAGCGGGGGTGGGGGGAACAGCAGCTGAGTCACAGTTAACCAGACTGGAACCTTCCCAAGGCAGCGACCCCTAAAAGGAGGAGCAGTCAGTGCTGATTACGATGATTAACACATATTAACACATTCCCCACCTGCCTTTCCAAGAGCTGACAGCCTGAAGCTGCAGCAGCTTCATCCCATAGATCCAGGCTGTGAATTAAACAGTCCTGAGTACTGGGTGAGATGAGCCTTTCCTGGAAAGGAACAGAAGGGGAAGTCCTGCAGCTATTTGAATTGGTTTCAGTATCCATCCCAAGCACTCAGCTTCATATGCAGAACGAGCTGGAATGACTCATGGTCACAGCACAATTCAGTTTAATCTACCCTGCCCAAAAGGCCTGAAAACTTATTTATATTTAAAGAGAGAGGCTGATGTACATTAACAAGGCACTGGAAAAGAAAAAAACAGAAGTAACTTGAACCTGCTGGAGAAGGAACTTGTGTCTTAACCTCTTAGTCTCAGCACTAAAGCTTAAACCAATAAAGTTGTGGTGTGTCCCCAGACCCAGTTAACAGAAAAATCTCCATTTCAATGTGAATTTGGTTGCACTTTTGCAGGCAGTTCTGAAACAAGCCCTGTGGCTGCTGCTGGGCAAGCTGGGCAGAGCAGGAGATGAAAAAATTGGATTGAACAGCAGCTCGGGTCACTGAACACTAACTGCTCTCCACCCCTTCCCAGCATAAGAAGGGACTTTGGTAGACGCTTCTGAGAGCTCCTGTAGCACTACATTTCTCTTAAAGAAAAATCAGAAACAAAACCATTCCCAAAGATCAAGTATATCTCTAAATATTTATGAAAGACTGGTTAAAACATATAAAATATTCAAGTTTGGTAAATAACACCGATAGTGACCAGATCTAGGCAGTAACTCAAAGTAAGTGACTTACAACAGCTCAAACCACTTCCATTCTACCAGCATCTTAAATCTTAACTAAGGTATCCATTATACTTGATAATGCTGAGCGCATTGTGACACAAACTGCCCCACAGGACCCTTTCCAAGCTGAGCCGAACTTTGTACCTGCTGCAGAATAACTCACCACCCTTGAACTGCTCTGCTAGGAGTGTGGATCAGCAGGCCAGGGAGCAGCCGCCTCAGCCTCCCTTCGCTCCTGCCAAGAGGAGTCCGGTGTCCTTGGGCAGCGGAGCTTCCTGTGGATGCTCTGAGTGGCTCTTTCAAAAAGCAGCGCGGGCTCCAGCTCATCTCAGGAAAGGGAGTCGCCCAACAGAGCCACCCAGCGCTGATAAGAGCTGAGCTGGTGTGAAAAAGGGACAGAATGCATTCCTGGAAAGGCTCTGCTGCCCCAGGTTGAGAGTCGACTAAAGCTCACTTTAACTGTTTCAGTACTGGTTTTATTAGAGAAAGGCAAGTTTGTGCCTTGCCTCCAATCTTTACAGATAAATTGTATTTTTAGATTCTTAGTAATATTAACTTCCTTTAATTAGGAATCAGTCTTGAGATCACTGAATGCTGCCTGCCCAAGCGCGCACGCTCTAAAACACGGCTGGATTGCAGATGCCCACAAGTTTTGTGGCCGCAGCCACTAGTCATTGTCCTGCCAAGACAGAAAATCCCACTCGTGTTACCACCCTCTGTTGGAAATTCCTAAAGAACTGAGGAGTTTCTTGCTCAGAGAGCCCTATTTACCCTTCCCCTGCAATTTCCCCCCCTATTTTATGCCCAATACCTTACCCCACAACCTAATTTGCAGCCAACTGAAGGAAGCACCAGTGAACTTACTGCTGTTGCCTCCTGGAGCTTTGGAGCTACATATATAAGAAAATTATGCTGGAGCAAAGTAATGACTCGGAGGAAACCATGAATCACAGCGTAGTCATGAAGTAACAATTTGTTCCATTGGAACACTTGATATGGTCACACAGGCTACAAGAACAAGCTGTCCACCCGGTTTGTGAGGAAAAGTTCCTGCTCTCAAGAGATCAAACCCCCACTAGCACATGGTGCTTGTGGATGACAAGGTTTGGAACTAAAGATCTCAACAGACCCAGAGGGTGTGAGCACAGGGGGCACGGGCTTCTCGTCTGAGAAGTTGTAGCTAAGCTTCTAATTCCAGTTCAGTTTTAAAGTCTCATTCCAATGAAAGAATATGGTGTTTAATTTCTGTGCAAAGTGAAAACACAGCAGGGAGTGTAAAGCGGACGTTTCTGCTGGGGCTGTGGGCTCTGTAATCGCTCCCTGCACCAGTCTTGTTCTCAGCACTCAGGATATAAATGTTGACCCTTTTTGATCAGCACATTCCCGCGCAGCCCCCAACAACCGGTTAACGCAGGACAGAGCTCAGCACCTGCATCTGTTAAACTGCTTCTGTCCAACTGACGTTTTGGACAGGTGAGAGTGTATTTTGACTCTTTTTAACCCAGTGAGCACAACAGTCCGAACCTCTGCACTGTCCCAGGAGTGCTGGAACTGATCAGCCTAGAGATCATCTATTAAAGTCCTTCTGTTTAATGTGTGAGACGTAACACAGCTGATCTCAAGAGTTACTAATCCCTCCCTGAAAACACTTCCTTGTTGCTAATACTGGACTTGGCAGAGCAGCAACTTCCAACCGTTAAACCGCGCAGGCTCTGGGGAAGCAGGGTTGGGTTTATGGTACAAAATCGCTGTGTGAAAGATGACACATGGCAACAGCCCCCGTCAGCTCTTTGCTGTTGTCTGGTCATACCACATTCCTCTGAAACTTTTATCCTAAATGTTGCCAAAGTTTTTAGTGCTGGAGGTAACTACCGGGTATGAAAAGGCTTGGGAATGGGGGAAAAAGTGTGTGCTCTGGAAAAGATGCAATAATGCAGAAACACTTGTTGCATCTCCCTTTATTACTGGAGCAGACACTGGAAGCGTCAGGAACTGCGACCCACGGGATGTCAGACAACAGGCACCGGTCCTTAAAAGCGTTCGGCAAGAAATACAATTAGAGTAACGGTTGAAGTTTGGGAGCTGTTTCTGAAGGGCAGCGGCACAACTCGGAGCTGGGAGCTCTTGCTGTTTCCAGCACAACCGAGCGAATGGCGCCACTGAAGCTCCGTCTCTTCAGTCAAAGGGGAACTTTTCAACTCGTTTTTGACGCTTCATTTATTTTCTTCTGCCCAGCAAGATGATTTTTTTTCAACAGAAATACCTCCAAAGTGAGACACAGTAACCGCTCCCCTGGCTGTAAACGCCCAACCCTGGTGTCCCTGTGCCCCCCGGGCCCCTCCTGCCGCCCCCCGGGCCCTCCTCAGCCGCCTCCCCCCGCCCCGCTCCCCGGCACCGGAGCGCTGCGCCCCCGAGCCCCGGGCTCACCCTACAGCTGCTCCATGGGCCCGGGGCCGGGGGTGGGCGGGGGATCCCCCTATGCCCCCCGCGGCCTCCGCTCCACCATCTTAGCGGCCTCCGGGCCGCCGCTTCCCCTCCGAGCCAACATGGCTGCCCCGGCGCTTCCGCTCCGGCGGGGCGGGACCATAGAGCGCGCGGGAAGTTGCTCCTAGAGAAGACGCGGAATTCCCGTGCGGGGAGCGCGCCCTCGTGTGGCGCTGGAGGACCGACCGGTAAAAGAGAGAGCACGTGTCGCCTCGGCCCAGTGCAAGCCCCCGCCCCGCGGTGACCGCTCAGCACGGGACAGAGCTGCACCCCGCTCCCGCAGCCCGGTGCGGGGCCTCCTCCGCCTCCCTCTGCCCAGCCGGCGCGGGGTCGCAGCCCTTCCCTGGCCTCGTACGAGCCCCCCGGTGCCTTCCCGGCCCGGTGCGAGCTCCCCCCGCCCGGTGCGAGCTCCCCCCGCCGCAATGCACAGAATAACTCTTGCCCCCATGCTGCCGCGCCCTGATAGACGTGTCCCGATAAGGCTGCTCACAGAGCCCGGATAGCTCAGTCGGTAGAGCATCAGACTTTTAATCTGAGGGTCCAGGGTTCAAGTCCCTGTTCGGGCGGATCTGCTTTTTTCATTCCGATATTGTTTTATTTTCTTTTATTATTTTTTCGCTTCTTTTCCAGGACAATTCAGGAGCGCAACCAGGACCCTGCGCTGGGAAGAGCCGCTATTGCCGCTGGTGAAAAGGCTTTTGAGAGGGAACGAAAAAAAAATATAAAGCAGGAAAAACTTAATCGCCCGAACAGGGACTTGAACCCTGGACCCTCAGATTAAAAGTCTGATGCTCTACCGACTGAGCTATCCGGGCTCTTGTTCGGAGTTTTGCTCTGCCTGTACATCTGGCTACACACGGGCTGAACGGCTGCCTGCACCCCGGTTTTGTCTGTACCCCACCCCTGCCTGCACCCCCCGGACACTCAGTCGGTTCCCCGATTACCACCCGGTTTGGGACACAAGCAGCACCGGTGGATCCTGCACCTTGGTCTTTCCGTAGATGTCAGGTGGTTGTCAGGCAGGGGATACCCAGCAGAGGAGGGTCCCCCACCACGAGTTTTTGGGGTACACTCGTCTCTGCCCCCTCGCAGCAAAGCTCAGTACGGGGTGTGTGGGTGGGAGGGCAGCGCCGGAGGAACCTGGGGTGTTTCAACGGGCGTCAGGCAAAGTGTGAAGAGAAGGATGGGGAGTAATCCATCCCAGCACAGGGGGTATTGGGGTGTGTTCAGTTAGCAGGATTTCCCCGGTCTCCCGGCAGCACCGCTTGCAGCTTGTCCATGAGCTGTGGGTGATATTTTTTGACAGCAAGCAGGAGCAGCCCATGGGGTTTTGCAGGCAGATGTGGTGCTGATGTGGGCCATTTTCCCATCAGGGCCTGGTGGGAGATGAGGCCCGGGGGTGCCCAGCTGCACTGGGGGACCCTCGAGCGCTGGATTCCCCCCCATGGTGTGGTGAACCCCACAACAACCTCCATCCTCCCAGCTCCTGGGAATCTTCAAGGGCCCAGGGAGGCTGGGATAAGGCTGTGCCACTGCTAACCCCAAACCACAGGCTGTGACCCACAGCCCTCCCAGTGCGGCTCGTGGTTCTCCAGCGCGGCGCTGGGCTTTCGGGGGGGTACAACCCCGGCTGCGAGAGCCTGGCAGGGCCAGCTGCCTGCAAAAACAAATTACAGCTACCGCTGCGAGGGCTCCAGCGCATCTGTTGCCCACAAAGTGCTTGTGCAGCCGTTTCTGCTGCTGCGCTCCCCTGGCCAGGACAGTGTCCCCACTAACCCGGGGCGGCTGGGGACCAGCAGGAGCACCACAGCTCCAGTGGAGTGTCTCAGCACCCTCCTGGGGTACAGGGGAGCACACGCCCCCCTGCAGGTACCACCCCAGTGGGAAGCAGCGGGAGGTGGGTGCTGATGGGGGCCCCAGGGATGCCCCCATGCGTGGGGCTGCAGTGTTTTGGGGGGACGGAGGGGCCGGTGCCGTGGCCGGGCAAGGGGAGCAGGAGCTCAACGCCCACCGGCCGTCCCGCCGCGGGGATGCGGGATGGGGGGATGCGGGATGGGAGGGATGCAGGATCGGGGGTTGCGGGGCATCCCGGGGCTCCCGGGGACACGCAGCGGGAGGGCGGGGGGAGCACCGGGGCCGGCCCGTTGCCGTGCAATGCGGCGGGCGGCCGGGAGATGGCCCCGCGCCGCGCTGCGCCCCTCCATTGTCCGCCGCCGCGCTCCCTCCTCCTCCTCCGCCTCCTTCGCCGCCGCCGCCGCCGCCGCCCGGCCCCCGCCCGGCCCCGCCGCCGCCGCAGCCGCAGCCCGCTCGGAGCAGGTAGGGCTGAGCCCCGGGGGGAGCGGGAACCGCGGCGGGTGCGGGGGGACGGGCGGTGGGAGCAGGAGCAGGCGCAGGCCGGCTCCCCCAACAGCCGCGAATTGCCGGGATTTTCCCCTTTAAAAAAAAATTATATATATATATATATGCATAAAAGATTTCATCTCCTGCGAGGAGATGTGGGAGCTCCACCGCGGCTGCTCTGAGTCGCTCCTCAGCGCTGCCCGAAAGCCCCAGCCCAGCCTTGTGTTCGCCCAGGACTGGAGACCCCGAAAGCCGGGGAGCGGGGGGGTCCCGGGCGCTGCACCCCCAGCGCGCAGCGCGGCTCGGGGCTCTGCAAATGCAGCGTCGGGTGCGGGCTGGAGGGGGAATCGGGTGGTTTTTGTGAGCAAAACGATCAAGCCGCCCCCATCAAATTGCAAAGTTGCCCATCAGCAAAGTGGAGAGGCAGAGCTGGGGTTTCTATTCTCTCCCGTCATGTCAGGGGCTACTCGGTGGGACAGCGAAGAGGACAGGGATGGGGACAGCAATGGGAACAGGGACAGGCCAGAGCTGGTGCGGGAAGGGTCAGCTCATCCCAGCCAAGCCTTGGCGCAGGCGGGGGTCTGGGTTGGGTGCGTGGGGACAGAAGGCGGTTGTGAAGATGCTGCTGTGCTGCAGCAAGCTGTGATGCTCCGCTGCTGCGGTTCCGCGGCTCCTGAACTTGCAGAAATGCTCACGCGTGTGTTTAACAGTGAACTCCAGAGCTATGCGAGCTATTGCCCCTGAGCAAAGGAGGTATATCGACGTGACCACAGCTATTCATGTGTGTAAGGCCAAGCGTGAATGGAGTTGCTCACAGGATCTAGGCCTGGGGTGAACTAACACCAGCGTGATCAGAAAAATCAATCTTTTCCTCCCAAAGCGGGAGGGACGGGGAGCTGTGGGAAACCTGGCTGGCAAACGGGCACCCGGCTCTCCCGGGATAACCGCCCGGGCGGGCGCCTGCCCCACCTCACCCCCGAGCACCCTCCTGAACAGGAGCGCAGCCGGGGAGAGGATCCGCTGCCGGGAGCCCAGAGGAGCTGCTTTCCCAGCCCAGCAGCCGTGCAGCCTGCGCGCTGCAGCGGGAGCGACGCTGTGTGTGTGTGCGAGCGTTGCCTGGATGCACACACAGGGTGTGTGCACGGCCGTGCACGCCGGCTGTGACCGCGGGACCCCTGAGCCGAGCGGAGGGATCACTGGGGCTGTAGCAGCAGCAGCATCCAATGGCCCCTTCCCGAGCGAGGTGTTTCCCTGCGTGTGAGTGCTCGGGAGGAGCTGCGTGTCTGTGGCGTGTCCTTGGGCTGTGGCTCCCTCCCATAGCACATAAATTCCATGGGCAGGGTAGGGCTGAGTGGTGCAAGTTGTTTCCCATGGCAGACTGGGCTGAGTCTGGTGTGCAGTGTGGAGCCAGCAGGTCCCCTGTCTCCCAACAAGGTGCTGTGGCCATGGGGGGGCCTCGACTGCTGGGTGTCCTCAGTGCACCCTGCCAGTTCGGCTGGGGAAGCATCTGTGTTGGGGAGAGCCCTGAGGCAGCAGGATCCGTCCCTCGGGGCTCACCTGGGCTGTGGGGCAGAGGGCAGCGTGTGCTCCACGCTGTGCCAGCCCAGCCCAGCACCAGGACGCTTTCCCTGGGTGTTGGTGCAGCCACATGCACCAAGGCCATTGTACGTTACATCGCTCGCCCATCCTGGGCAGATACAGGGCTGCCCCTCCGAGCCCCGGTGCGGGATGCTGCCGGCAGCCCGCCGTGCAGCTGGGTGCACGCTCCAGGCGCCGTCGTGCAGCCGGCCATGCCGAGCGGGCGCTTGCTGCGGAGGAAGCGCAGATCTGCAAGATTTGCATAGGAGCCGAGCACCGGAGCTGCCGCGCCGCCGAGAGCCTGACCACCGGCATCCCCTGGGGAGGCCGAGCACCCAGCAAACCTGGCGCCGGGGGCGGGTGCTGGGCGCTGAAGCAGCGCGAGTTGAGTAATTTGGAAAGTCCGACTGCGGGTGTGCGCCAGGGCCGGGGGGCGGAGGAGGCGTGAGGTGTCTTGGCCCCGTCGCTGGAGCTGCCGCGTGGGAACACGGGGGGACACAGCGGCGCGTGGCTTTGCGGAGGGTCCCACTCCGGTCCTCCCTACGGCCCAGTGCTCCGCAGGGCTGGGTGAGGTTCAGCATCTCCTGAGCAGCTGAGCACGGGGCTGTCACATGTCGCTGCAAAGGGGGCTCTGACATCCCCCTCCCCACGCCTGGCTGTGACACCCCATTGTCCCCTCTGCTGTCCCCATTGCGGACTTGGCTCTGCAGAGCTCCCTCCTTTGGCTGCCCCAAGTCGGGGACTTTCCCATCCCAAACCCGACCCGTCTTCCCGGGGCAGGATTTCCTCCTGAGGGTGGAAATACGTAGAGAAATTATGGAAGAGCCTTTGGCACCAGCCAGTTCCACATCCTGCCTCCTCGGGAGAGCTCGGACCGAACTGGACTTTGCTCTGCTAGTAATAGGAGACGTATTGGCTTGAAGAGGAAGAAACTCCTCCTGCCTTAAGGCAACAGGTTGGAAGCGAGTGGCGCTGGCTGTTCTCGAGGTGTTTGCTCAGCTCGGTGTCCCCAGGGCGGGGGAGCCCTCGCCATCCCCCTCGGTGTCCCCAGGGCAGGGGAGCCCTCGCCATCCCCCTGGCCGGGCAGGGGCCGCGCTGGGAACGCAGCGGCTTGTCCTGTTCAGCCGGAGCGGCAGGATGGATGGATGGACCCGCAGCCCCGGAGGTGAAGGCTGGTGCTTTATCCTTCTCACCGCCGCTCCTCCCTCCGCTGGATTATAAAAGGGTGTGAATTGTCTCCCCTGATAGG
This sequence comes from Nesoenas mayeri, assembly GCF_963082525.1. Classification (NCBI taxonomy): domain Eukaryota; kingdom Metazoa; phylum Chordata; class Aves; order Columbiformes; family Columbidae; genus Nesoenas; species Nesoenas mayeri. Next base: position 1,507,185 of record NC_137574.1, on the reverse strand, counting down.
CATAACCTCCATCCCCGCTCCCACACCCCTCCGGGGCTCGCTTTGCTTCCTTGTCCTCAGATGTTTGATGTCTGCCCAGATGCTTCAGCCGTTTCAATCTGCTCCCAACGCAGCTGCCTGCACGGGGGAAGGAGGGAGGGAGGGATGGGGAGAGCTGGGGGTGCACAACAAGCCCCCACCAGCCGTGGCGGCTCTGCCCGGGCTCCCGGCGCTGGGCACGGCGCCGCTGCAGCGTCCGCTCCGCTGGGGGATCCAGCAGGACGGTTTGCCGTTGGATTCCCTTATCCCTCCCCACGCTGAGCAGGGGTGGGCGCAGGGTGACTACACGTGGTGCTGAGCCCCCCAAGCCACCCCAGCCTGGCCCAACCTGACGCTCGGCTTTTTGCACAAGGGTGGGATCATCCTGCCCTGTCCCATTGATGCTGGGAGACACTGGGAGAGCCCTATGGGGACCCTGCGCATCCTCTGCCCCAACGCCCTCGAAATAAAATTGTGTTAAACCATAATTGGGGGCTCAGGGCAAAGGATTTCCAGCGGACAAGTGGTTTGTCCTGTGTGCCCCTGGCTGCACCCGCCGTCGCTTGGCACAGCGAAGCGTTTTCTCGGAAAGGTGGGATCCCAAGCTGGATGGGTCTCCTGAGGCTGACGTGACCACGTCAGATGCCAGGAAATTCGGAGTCAGCAAATTACGCCTATGTTTTCAGTAGTAGTATTTTAAAGAGGGAAATATCTGCTTGTCTCTGCTACTCTGCAATTCAGCTCCTACCTCGGGAGCTCCCGTGCTGAGACCTGACCCACGACCCGCGTGGGTCCTGATGGGTCGAGGGTCGTTTGGTGGAAACGCAGGCGGCCACGCACCGACCCCCGGGCGCAGGAACCCGCAGCGGGAGGTGCTGCTTGAACCCCAGCCCAGGACTCGGGGGGCGACTCGGGGGGTTTGGGGCTGTTTGACGTGGGTTTGCGTCCGCTCGGTCCAGCTGGGGGGCAGGACCAGGTTTGCCGCGTCCCACCCGCGCACGCCGGAGCCTCCGCTCGGCCAGGCGGGAGCGTTTCGCCGCTTGAAACGTCAGCGAGATGCAGTTGCTTGTCTTGGAGATGAGAATGGGATTGTGGCTTCGTCAGCCACAAAAATCGGTTTGGTTTTATTGCTTTTGGGTTAAAGGCAGATTTTCTTTGTTCGGCTTCCAGAAGCCCAGCGCTGCCAGCTTTTGGGATTTCTGTTTTTCCGGGAAAAGCCCACAGCTGCTGGCAGAGACCGGAATGACGGGGAAGGGAACATTTCCATCTTGTCCCCCCTAAAGCCATTTTTCTAGTTAGAAGGCACAAAGGAGCTGGTTGAGTGAGGTGCACAAGAGGGGACCCGTGATGGCAAGAGGGACAAACCCACCCGGTGCCATCCTCGCTTGCAGGAGATGTGTTTGTGGCTAATGAGCAGCCATCTGGTCCTGCACGGCCTTGGAGTCAGGAGGGTCCGTTTGCGGATGGGGAGGGGGTGATGTGGCCGGGGCTGCTGTGGGTGATAATCAGCAACTGGGCTGGGAGGGGACAGCGGGAACCAGCCTGGTGACAATGGTGCTGCTCCCCGGGGGTGCCGGGAGGTGCTCACTGCACAGCCCGCTGCGCGATTGCCCTGTTCCGTGGGGTGGGATGCGAGGGGCATGTGCCGGATGGACTCCGTCCACCATGGGCACCGGAGAAAGGTCCTGCAGTCCCACAGTGTCCCCAGCAGAAACACTTGCAGTCACCGGGAATGGGCAGCTGCATCCTTTTGCCCTAAATCAGAGCGTCGTGCTGCAGAGTGAGAGGTTTGGGGTCAGGGTCCCGTGTCCCCCCCGTGCTGGGATCCCGAGCCAGAAAACACTCCCCTGCCTCTCGGCTCTGGGGATTCCAAGTGCCGGCCGTCTCCGGGGGCTTCGGGCTCGCTCCGCTCTTCTGTTTGATTTCCACTTGGTCGTTTATTTTTCTAGGAAGAGGGGAGGAGGCGACAGCTCCTTCCCCGGGGAGCGCGGTGCTGGCCGGGCACAGCCCCCCCGCCGTCACCACCCTCCCCGGCTTTTGGTTGGGGGCCCGGGAGCGGTTTCCAGTCCGGCTGTTTGGCCTCTGCTGGCTGTGGGGAGACTGGGGGTCCCACGGGTCCGTTCGAGGGGGCTGTGGAGGGACTGGGGGGACCCGCGGGTCTGTTTGAGGGGGCTATGGGGAGACTGGGGGTCCCGCAGGAAAATTTGAGAGGGCTGTGGGGAGACTGGGGGACCCACGGGTCCGTTTGAGGGGGCTGTGGGCAGACTGGGGGTCCCGCAGGTCCATTTGAGGGCGCTGGGGCTGCCGGTGATGCCCAGGTCCCCCTCACCATGTGCTGTTTCTTGCTCACCAAAGCAGCCCGGGCTGGTCGGTGCTCTCATTTTTCCTTTCTGCTTCAAAAAGGGCGAGCTTTGCTGGCTTTTCCTCAAAGCTGCGATGGTCCCCTATTAGCAATGGGGCTCAGAGCTGCGTTTTGGGCAAACCCCGGTGCATCGGCCGCGATGTGCAGCCCGTGCGGGGTTGCAGGTTGAGTCACCTCCAGCTGCAAGTGCCGCCCCTCTCCCTGCGGCTTATTTTGTCCTCAGAAAATACATTGGGCTCCAGCAATAGCCCCGGCAGCTGCTGTGGGGCCACCCAGCCCTGCCTGGGGACCGTGGGGTCACGGGGGACAGGCAGCAGCAACATCTTTATTTAACATGTCGCATTGCTGAGCCCCTAAGCACAGGGTGCTTCACGAAGATGGACACTCTCGACCCCCAGGATCTCCGGATGTTACACCCCGTGACTTTTTCTTGTCAAAGCCCATGTTTTTGTGCCACTGTCAGCGGCTAATCTGGCTGACCCCAAAACCAGAATCACGGCAGCGATGGCGTCGGGGCAAGAAGACGCTTTGAGAGGCGTTTTGGACAAATCCAACTGTTGTCTCGATGTTATCTGTACAGCAGATGGAGAATGTAGAGCACTCATAGAAAGGTTACTAAAACTTGAAAACTCGTTAAACCCTTTGTAATTTTTTGTATAATTGTAACGTTGCCATCGTGAAATATTAATACAGTGCTTTGAAATCAAGTCCATCTATTTGAAACACCCTGTGTTTCCTTTTTGCCACTGCAGAGAGGAAGGGCTGTACCAGCAGCCTGACCCTCGTTAGCCGACCTTCGTTAGCTGTTACTCATTAACCCGTGCCTGTCTCCCGCGCAGGTGCCGGGCGGCGCAGCATGCCTCTCTCCTGACCTCGGGGACCACGACGTCCCTGTCCCCAGAGCCATGTCCGCCACGCACGGCGATGGGGAGCACTGGAAGTCGCTGGAGTCGGTGGGGATCAGCCGGCGGGAGCTGGCGCTGGCCGAGGCCCTGCAGATGGAGTACGATGCTCTGTCCCGCCTGCGGCAGGACAAGGACAAGGACAAGGACAAGGAGGAGAGCCGGGCCCGACAGCGGGGAGACCGGCCCCTCATCTCCTGGGACGACCCCACGGAGAGAAACGGCTGCGACGGCATCAAAGCGGCGCGTGGCCTCTCCGGCTCCGACCCCGCGCTCAGCTGCAACGTCCCGCGGGCACCCGAGGGTCCCCCTGCGCCCAGAGCCCCCCCCGGCCCCAGCCCCCCGCAGCCGGACCCCCAGCCCTGGCTGAAGGGCCCCCTGGCTGGGGACTATCTGTACATCTTCGAGGGCTCGGGGGGGGACTTCTTGGGGGAGCCGCTCAACGGCACCTCGCCCCACAACGGTGGGGATTGCTCCCCCAAAAAGCTCTTGCCACCCCCGCTGCCCCCCCGACACCCCCTCTGGAGCTGCCCTGAGGGGAACCAGCGCTCAGGGAAGGGATCCCCCCCGTCCTCCAAGGGACCCCAGCCCAGGGACATCAACATGTTCTCGGCAGCCCACGAGCGGGCTCACGGCAAGCTGCTCGGCCGCCGCATCTCCGAGGAGGACCCGTACGGCGTCACCGACTACGGCGGCATCACCGACTATGGCGGCATCAACGACGCCATCACCTGCCTCAACCTGAAGTCCACGTACGAGTCGGAGGTGCTGCGGGAAGCCGCCCGCGGCTGGAAGGAGGGCAGGAGCATCTTCGAGAAGGAATCGAGCGGCAAGCCGGTGGCGCGGAGCAAGACCATGCCCCCCCAGGTCCCCCCGCGGACGTACGTCTCCCGCTTCGGCAACCGCAAGAATCTGGCGCTGAACAAGAACCACAGGATCTCCGTCGACCCGGTAAGAGGGTTTATCTCTCCCGGCCTTGGACGTGGGGCTGGGATGCAAGTGGGGCTGTGGGTGCCTGTGGTTTTGCTGCCTTTCCTTTGCTCCGGCAAGAGGAGATAAAGAACCGGAGAAGTCGCCTTCCTTGCAGGGTCCCCCTCCCCGGGGAGCGCGCGGTGCAGCCGGGGGCGGCTGGCGGGGGCTGCGTAAGTCACTCCCGGCTTTCCCGGTGCCAGCGACTAATTATAAAAGAGCATTAAAATTGTCTTTAGCGGCTGCTGTGTTCTCTGCCTTTCTCTGCCTCCCGTTAGCTGCTGGCTGGGTTAATTGCTCTGACAGTGGGACCATTGTTCCCTGCGAAAGAGCGATGGGGACCCCCGTGTGCAGGGGGAGCCTGGCACGGCGGTGCCGCCTGCCCCGCGAGCAGCGTGGGGGGCCGGGCACGGGCTCCACTGCAGCGCCCCAGTGGGCTGCGAACTGTCCCTGCATGTCCCACGGTGTCCCCGGGCCCGTCTCTGCCCATCCCTTGTCTCCGCTGGGGATTTTGGAAGTTGCCTGGAAATGTCCCATTTTTGGGAGTCCTTGGGTCTCCCTTCTCACAGCCATGCAGAATGTGCAGACATGGGTGACGTGTCCTGCAGCGGGTGCCCCCTGGCCCAAACCCCGCTCTGCTGCTCCCTGTCCCCAAGCAAAGCTGCGTGTCCCCTGGCCGTGGCCAGCAACCTCTTGGTGCCCGATGCTCTAGCGGGGGCCCTGCAGCCCCCATCCTGGGCGGGCGGTGGGCTGTACCCCCCCAGGACGCCACAGCAGCTCATGGGCTCATGCTCTGCCCCACAGGTCGCCCCCCGGCCGCACTCCTTTGCCAACGGCTACGAGCTCTTCGAAGTGTCGGAGGAGCGGGACGAGGAGGTGGCCGCTTTCTGCCACATGCTGGACGTGTGAGTACCCTGAGGCTGGAGCATCCCGCTGCAAAATGCCCCCAAAAAGGCGTTTTTTGGTGGGTGGGGAAATGCATCCCTGACCCGTCTCTGCCTCCACAGGCTGCGGTCCGGCTACAGCACCAAGGATTATTCCCTCACCGGCTTGGTGTGGAGCGCCGTCAACCTCAGCCCCGAGCAGCTGGGCCACGGCGTCAGCCTGAAGGTGACCGTGGTGTGTGACAGCCTGCGGGAGGCCCTCACCTTCACCTGCGACTGTGAGTGCCCCTCGCCATGCACCTACCTGTCCGGTCCCCTCGCAGCAATGGGGGTCACCTGGGGTGCTGTGCGGCAGGGACAGACCCCAGCAACCCCTGGGTGGAGGATCTGGGGGGGTCCCACCATGCTGGGGGCTCAGGACGCTGCTCCCTCTCCCCGCAGGCTCCTCCACCGTGGATCTGCTCATCTACCAGGCGCTGTGCTACACGCACGACGAGCTGCACGCCGTGGACGTCGAGGACTTTGTGCTCAAGATCTGCGGCTTGGAGGAGTTCCTGCAGAAGTGAGTGTTGTTTCGGGGACACGCACACACGTGACGCGGCCGCGGTGTCCCTGCGCTCACCCCGTGCCGGGTGGGATGGGTGCTCAGGGCTGAGCCCGGCGTGCACAGCGGGAGCCGCTCCACTCCCCTTCCTGCCTCCCGAGCCACGGGGATGCTCTCTTGCCAAAAGCAGCATGTTGGGAGCATCTTTCCCAGCGGCAGGGTATCCATCACATTGACCCCCCCGTGCTTGAAAACCAGGGAGCTGCCAAAAAAGCTCTTTGGAGGAGTATTAATAACAGACGTGTCACTGAGCGGAGCAGCAGAGCCCCCCTTCTCCCGGCCTGCGGTTTTAATCGCAGGAAAAGGTGGAAAGGGGACATGTTGGGGGAGAGAGCGTGTGAGGGGGCACGGGAGCATCAGAGCTGCGATGGGGTCCCTCGGCTGCAGAGCCAGGGGTGGGTGATGGGGAATGCGACCCACACAGATCCCTCCTGCGCTCCCCATTTTGCTGCTTTTTGTGCAGAGAGGATGTATTTCCGTGGGGGTTTGGGGTCTGGCGGCTGGGGGAGCTCTCTGCAGAGGACGGTGCAGCAGCCATGTGTGCACAGGCACACAGTGTCCGTCTGTCCTTCTTGGTGGGTGGGTGCAGCGAGCCAGCTCCCGCTGCTGGGGACCTGCCCGTGCCCTGGCCGAGCCGCGGGGGATCTGCGGGAGCTTTGCCACCCGGAGCTGCCGCTGCGGGACCTAAAGGGGCGGCTGGGAATCGCCCAGCCAGGGACAGCCCGAGCGGGACCCGCGCGGAGCCCGGCGCTGCTCCTCGCAGCGTGGCTGGTCCCTTCAACCCAAACTCTTCCATCGTTCTATGACCCTCCTGGCCGCGGGGCAGGACACAGCTCTGCTGGCCACAAACTAATCAGACTCTGCGTCCCTGCAGCCCCGTGAGCTCCTGGGAGTGCCTCTCCCACCCCCCCACCACGTCCTGCCATTGCAGCGCCGTCCTGCCCGGAGCTCCCGCAGCCCTGGGCACGGTGCCCGCGGCTCCGCGGCGCTGACCAGGCCTGAGTCAGCTCATTCTCCCCGACAGCCAGCAAAGAAACCGGGTCTGGGTGGCAAGCTCAGCGAGTCCCATGCTGGGGGGGCTGCCCGTGGTGGTGGCACAGGGGGACCAGGCTGTCCCCCCCTTCCGGGGCTCATCTCAATGCTCTTGTCAGCTGGAGCATCCTTGGGTCCCACACATCCACGGGCAGGTCTGGGCACGATGGGCTCATCGGCACCCGCTCCCAGCCCCGTCCCGCCGGCTGGGCTGGGCACGGCTCTTCGGAGGGTGCGGGGGAAGGAGGGAAAACAATGGCTTATTCTTCAGGTTTCCTAGTTTTGCCACGAACGTCCGTTTGCAGGCGAGGCGGCCGAGCTCCGGGCAGCACTGACGGGCCGTGCGCTGTTGGGTTGGGGCACCCCAGGGGGAGTTTCGGGGCACGGCATGGGATGGGGGCTCAGCACGTTTCTGTCGCGCAGCAAACACGCGCTGGGCAGCCACGAGTACATCCAGCACTGCAGGAAATTCGACATCGACATCCGCCTGCAGCTGATGAAGAGGAAGGGGGTGCGCAGCGACCTGGCCCGGACGGTGGGTGCTGGGGATGCCTCTGACTCGATGGTCCCTGTGGGTCCCTTCCAGCTGAGGATATTGTGGTTCTGCAGAGCTCTGTGTTCAGCTCTGGGACTCCCAGAATAAGACATGGACCCGTTGGAGAGATGGGGAGGGACTCTTTATCATGGAGTGTCACGGTGGTACAAGGGATAAGAATTTTAAACTGAAGGAGTGTAGCTTTAGGTTAGATATAGGGAAGAAATTCTTCACCATGAGGGTGGCGAGGTGCTGGACCAGGCTGCCCAGGGGAGCTGTGGATGCTCCATCCCTGGAAGGGCTCAGGGCCAGGCTGGATGAGACTTGGAGCAAGCTGGTCTGGTGGAAGATGTCCCTGCCCATGGCATGGGGTGAACTAGATGATCTTTGAGGTCCTTTCCAACCCAAACCCTTCCATGACACCTCCCCGGTGTGGGAGCACACGTGTGCAGCCCAGTTTTGGCACAACATCTCTCCATCTCCAGGCGAGCGATGACCAGAGCCCGTCCACCCTCAACCACTACATCCACCTGCAGGAGAGACCCATCAAACAGACCATCAGCAGGTAGGGGGGACACGGCAGGACCGGCCCCCGCCCCGGGTACCCGCCTGGCCGGGCTGAGCTCTGCCCTCTGTCCCTCAGACAGGCCCTGAGTCTCCTCTTCGACACCTTCCACAACGAGGTGGACGCTTTCCTGGCAGCCGAGGTGAGCACGGACGGGGCATTTCTGGGGCCGCCTTGTCTTACTTACTGCACGCTTTTACCTTGTTTCGTTACGGAGCACTAAGGATGCAGCAGAGGAGGGGAAAGGCTGTGAAAGCAGGGGAAACTGAGGCACGGGCTGGTGCATCTCCCCATGCATGATGTGTGCGCTGCGGGGCGGCCCCTGGGCTGCCCGGGGGTCCCAAGTCACCCCGCTTTCCCCCCAGGGAGACTTCCCGCTGAAGGCGGAGCGGGTGATCCAGTCGGTCATGGCCATCTGCAACGCGCTGGCCGCCGTGGAGACCCCGGAGATCACGGCCGCGCTCAACCAGATGCCGCCCTGCCCGTCCCGCATGCAGCCCAAGATCCAGAAGGTGAGGGACGGGCAGAGGGGGCTGGTCCTGGGGGTGCAGGACCCGGGGGCTCGGCCAGGAGGTGCGAAGGGGAAGAACAACTTCACATCTGATTCTTTCCCTCCCTCCTCCCGCTGCACCACATGGAAAATTCCTCAATAGCTGGGAGCTGGTTGTGTAAAGCTCTTGGCGAGCTGCCCCCCCGCAGCGCGGGGCTCATTCTGATGGTGCTCTTGTGGGTTTTTTTTCCTCAACAGGATCCAAATGTTCTGGCCAAGAGGGAAAATCGAGGTATTTCTGTTCTTCTCCTCCCCTTCTGGGCTTGAGTTCTTGGTGCTTTTTAATCTTCAAACCCCTCCCCTTCAATTATTAAGGCCAAAAATGTGTTTGAAACTGTTCTGGTGAAGAAAAGAGGGTTTCTGGAGGCGATGGCTGTTGTTCCTGCCCATGAACTCTGCAAAATGTGTTTAAAAGACGTATAGACGAGGTTCTCAGGGACATGGTCTAGTGCCAGAGTTGGGTTGGACTTGGTGACCTTGAGGGTCTTTTCTAACCCAAATGATTCTGTGGTTGTAAATGGGAAAGCTGAAATTCTCCCTCTCACTCGCTTTGCCCGGGGACACTGACCCGCAGTCTGATCCTGGGGTCCCTCCAGCATCCCGACCCTCGTGCAAAGGGACAGTGTGGGGCCGGTGGGGCCAGCACCCCCCGTCTCACAACAGTCCCCCCCCCCTGCAGAGCGGATCGTGGAGAGCCTGACAGCCGCCATCCTCACCCTGGTGGAGCTCTACTGCAGCACCTTCAACGCCGACTTCCAGCCGGCCGTGCCGGGCAGCCGGGAGCAGGCTGCGGCGCAGGAGGCTCGGCTGCTCTCCTGCCCGCTCGCCTTCACCGTCTACGGCACCCACCGCATCCCCATCACCTGGGCCGCCAGGTAAGGGCAGCTGCCCGCAGCGTGCTCAGCCCCCGTCTGCCTGTGCTGGGGCTCCCAGCCCTCAGCAGTACAGCCGGGTCCCTCGCCGGGGTGGCTGGGGAGCGTGTCCCTGTCCCATATATTCATCAGGTGTGGAGGGAATCAGAGATAACCCAGGGCAGGAATGTGGGGGTGCTGGTGGTGAGGGATGCTCAGAGCCAGCTGGTGCTGGACCTTCTGGGTGTGAGCGGGTGGGACGGGCTCTGCTGTGTTCCCTTCCCTTCCCTTCCCTTCCCTTCCCTTCCCTTCCCTTCCCTTCCCTTCCCTTCCCTTCCCTTCCCTTCCCTTCCCTTCCCTTCCCTTCCCTCTCATCTCATTCTTTTCTCATGCCATTCCTATTCCCATCCCATCTCATTCCCATCCTAGTCCATCCTTTCCCATCCTATTCCATCCCATTCCTATTCCCATCCCTTCCCATTCCCATCCCATCCCAGCCCACATCCCACCCCATCCCACATCCCATCCCATCCCTTCCTACATCCCATCCCATCCCATCCCCACGAATCCGGGGATCTGCAGCATCCCCGCCGGGCTCTGCGCTGCCCCGGGGAGGTGACAGATGGCCCTGGTGCGGCAGAGCCAGGCTGCCCTCGCCCCACGCCGTGCTCCTTTGTTAGTGCCTCGGTGCCCGTACCCGCGCGGGGGGACAGCGGGGGCCTGGTTGGGCAGCGGGCGCCCGCCGTGGGGGGGGCGTGCGAGGCAGCGGCGCCAGCAGCAGCCGCCCCGCCGGGGACCCCTCGCCTTTGTCCTGTCCTTAATGTATTCCCCTTGGTGACTGGCTCCGAACAAAGCGGGTAGCCTGGGAAATGCCGGCATCCCCTGACCTCCGGCACCCCGCAGCCCTCCCCGGATTGTCGCTCGGCACCTGCCACATGGCAGGGCCTCCCCCAGCCCCCCCGTGTGATGGTATGTGCGGTGGCATATGGTGACGGGGGCTCCCGGCTCTGCGCCCCCTCCCTGCTTCAGCGCCTTTCCCAAGCCTGGGGAAGGCGCAGAGGGGCAGCACCTCTATCCTCCCCACCCCATGGTGGGGGGAGCCCTCGGGCACCCCTTGCCCTGCCCCGGGCAAAGCCCCCCCCGGCTCACCAAACCTGTTCCCCTTGCAGCTATGAAGATTTCTACCTCTCCTGCTCCCTCAGCCACGGCGGCAAGGAGCTGTGCAGCCCCCTGCTCACCAGGAAAGCCCACGTCTACAAATACCTCTTCCACCTCATCATCTGGGACCAGCAGTAAGGCAGCACCCCGGCCGCGGAACGGGCAGGTCCCCGGTGCCTCCTCCTCCTCCTGCCCGGCTTCAGTGACTCCTCTCCGCACCTCTCCCTGGTTTTTGGGTGTCGGAAGCTCTTGTGTCACCCCCGGGAATAGCAGCAGCCCCAACGCCAGCCCTGCCCTCCCTAGACCTGCGTGTCTGCACCCGGAAAAGGGAATCTGCTCCCAAAAATAGCCCGGGAGCAGGCGGGGGGGCTGTGCCAGCCGGGCATTCGCAGCGGCACTGGGAGGTGGGGGGGGAAGAGGATAATTTTAGAAGGTGCCGGTGCCCCCCGAGGACAAGGTCGGCGGCACGGCAGGGAGCGCAGCCGTGCCCGTCCCCTCGGTGGGGTGATCCCTGCCCCTGCCCCCCCTGGGTGGGGTGTAGCTGCTGCCCTGGGCTCCCTGGGAACGTCGGAGAGGACCCTCAGCCCTGGGGTCCCACGCGGCCCCTCCAGCCATGGGACAAGGTCAGTGTGCAGTGGGAGCCCCCCATGCAGCCCCCGTGCCCTGTGGCCACCTCTGAGGACAAAGAGCAGCAGAGGAGGATGGGGGCACACGAGCAGCTGAACCCGGCGGCCTGCCCGGGGTGTCTGCCCATGACGTGGCACCTCTGTCCCGTGCCAGGGGGCGTGTGGCACCCCCGGTGCCAGCAGCAAAGGCATTTTTTGGGCTGGGCTGTCTCAGGACACCGTTGGCACCCCAGACGCGGGGCTGGCCGCTCCGTGGGGCGCTGGCAGCCCCGGCACGGCTGAGCCCCGGCTGCTCTCTTGCAGGATCTGCTTCCCCGTCCAGGTGAACCGGCTGCCGCGGGAGACGCTGCTCAGCGTCACGCTGTTCGCCGTGCCCGTCCCGCCCCCGGGGAGCTCCTCTGACGCCAACAAGCAGCGGCGGGTCCCTGAGGCCCTGGGCTGGGTCACCACCCCCCTCTTCAACTTCAGGCAGTACGTGGGGTGTCCCGCCATGATGGGCACGGCGAGGGACCGCGCCAGCATCCCCAGAGCGGGACAGGGGGGTTCCCAGCGTGGGGACGGCATCGCTGCAGCACTGCCGCCCTCCTGCCCCAGTGCTGAGCTCTCAGCCCCTTTCTCCTCCAGGGTCCTGACCTGTGGGCGAAAGCTCCTGGGCTTGTGGCCAGCGACCCAGGACAACTCCAGAGCCAGGTCCAGCGCCCCCAACTTCAACCAGCCTGACAGTGTCATCCTGCAGGTGCGTCCCGGCAGCGGGGGGTCCTGCTGGGGGCACTCACAACGTTCTGTCCCTGCTTACCCTCTGCCTCTTCCCCAGATCGACTTCCCCACCTCCGCCTTCGAAGTCAAGTTCACCAGCCCGCCAGCGGCCGAGTTCAGCCCCAAGTACGAGTTCGGCAGCCTGGGGGAGGAGGACCAGCGCGTGCTGCGGGAGGCCATGCAAAAGAAATCGCTCTACTGGTAAGCAGCTCGGGGGGAGAGGCAACGTCACCCTGGCGGGGGGGACTCGCTGAGCTACCCCAGCCCTGTCCCGGCGTGCACAGGGGGGATCGGGGGCTCTGACCTGCGGCTGAGCTGGAGCCCGGCGCGGGGCAGAGCTGCCTGTCCTCAGTCCCCCCGTGTCTGCTCTCCTGGCTATAAACGGCAGGATCAGATGTCGGCAGCTGCACCGGGATCTGCTGCAAAAATTGCCTGGGGTGGAGGGCCAGCCAGGCCAGTTTGGGGTCCCTGGGCGGGGGGACAGCCAGGGCTGTCCCTGCAGCAGCTCGGTCTCTCTGGCCAGGGTCCTGGCTACCCCTTGGGGCCAGGGTGGGGATGTGGGGGAGCCCCCAGCATCCTGCAGCACCGCACAGACCTGTCTGTGAGCTCGGGGTGCTGGTGGGATCCTGCTCTCCATCAACTCCTCTTTCTCACAGGCAGCGCTGGGGGGGCCATGGGGAGGGCTCAGAGTGGCTTGTCAGAGTGCTGTGCCTCGTGGGGGCAGAGGGACACCCCATCCCCAGTGTGTCAGCCCCTGAGCCGTGTCCCCCTGTCCCTCCGCTGCCACAGGCTGATGGATGCCGACCACAAGCGGCTGTGGGAGAAGCGTTACTACTGCCACGCGGCGCCCGGCGCCCTCCCCATGCTGCTGGCCAGCGCGCCCAGCTGGGAGTGGGCCTGTCTGCCCGACATCTACGCCCTGCTCAGCCAGTGGACGTCCATGAGCCACCAGGACGCCCTGGGGCTCCTGCACGCCACGTAAGCCACCGAGTGCCACCGGGATGCGGGCTCGGGCACCGCTGCCCTCCCCATGGGGGAGGATGCCGAGGATGCCGTCCCCATGACACCCGTCCCGGCCGCAGGTTCCCGGACCAGGAGGTGAGGAGGACGGCCGTGCGGTGGATCGACTCCATCTCCGACACCGAGCTGCTGGACTACCTGCCCCAGCTGGTCCAGGTGTGTGGTGGGACTGGGATGTGGCACAGGGTGCATGCCAGGACCGGGATGTGGCATGGGGTGCATGCCAGGAATGGGACACGGCACAGGGTGCATCCCAGTCTCACTGTACCCCAAAACTGTCCCCCCTCCAGGCGCTGAAGTACGAGTGCTACCTGGACAGCCCACTGGTGCGCTTCCTCATGAAGCGAGCGATCTGCGACCTGAAGATCACCCACTACTTCTTCTGGTGGGTTTGGGGGGTACCGGCAGCGGCACGGGAGGGAACCCTGGGGCTCAGCTGACCCCCGTGCCCCCGCTCTGTGCAGGCTGCTGAAGGATGGGCTGAAGGACTCCCAGTTCAGCATCCGGTACCAGTACCTGCTGGCAGCGCTGCTGTGCTGCTGCGGGAAGGGGCTGCGGGAGGAGTTTGACCGGCAGTGCCTGCTGGTCAGCACGCTGGCCCGCCTGGCCCAGCAGGTGCGGGATGCGGCCCCGTCTGCACGCCAGGTGGGTGCCGGGAGGCGGGAGGGGGTGCAGGGGGTGCCGGGCTGTGTGTGAGCCCCCCGCCCCATCCCCACCCCGCAGGGCATCCTCCGCGAGGGGCTGGAGGACGTCACGCAGTTCTTCAAGGCCAACGGGTCGTGCCGGCTGCCGCTCAGCCCCAGCCTGCTGGTGAAGGGGATCGTGCCGCGCGTGAGTGCTGGAGCTGGGGGTGTCAGGGGCTCCTCTGCCCCCCCCAGCTCACCCTGACGGGCTGTGCCTTCCTCCCATGGCAGGACTGCTCCTATTTCAACTCCAACGCCGTCCCTCTGAAGCTCTCCTTCCAGAACGTAGATCCCCTCGGGGAAAACATCCGAGTCATCTTCAAGGTGAGCTTGTCCTCCCAGCGCTGCCCAAGCCCCCGGCACGGCTGCCCCAGCGCACGCAGCGCTGCCTCGGCTTTGTCCCCGCTGTCCCCGGGCTCTGACGGCTCTTCCACCGGCTCGCAGTGCGGGGACGACCTGCGGCAGGACATGCTGACGCTGCAGATGATCCGCATCATGAACAAGATCTGGGTGCAGGAGGGGCTGGACATGCGCATGGTCATCTTCCGCTGCTTCTCCACCGGCCGCGGACGAGGTGACCGGGTGTCGCGGTGTCCCCCGGCCTCAGGACATGGTGCTCTTGGGCTGGTGATGGCACAGGAGGCCCTGGGGCTGTGGTGGGGAGCTGGGATCTGCCTTTGGTCTGACCCCACCAGCCCATCCGTGGGAACGTGGCTTTGCAGGCTGTCACTCTGGGTTGGTGGCAAAGGGGGGCTGGGTTTTTGGTGTCCCCCCAGGTGTGATGGCTGGGTCTGACACTGCTGTTTCGGCCACCAGGCATGGTGGAGATGATCCCCAACGCCGAGACCCTACGCAAAATCCAGGTGGAGCACGGCGTGACGGGCTCCTTCAAGGACCGGCCGCTGGCCGACTGGCTGCAGAAACACAACCCCGAGGAGGACGAGTACGAGAAGGTGAGGAGGAGCCCGGCAGGGTCACTGCTCCTTGCGTCCCCCTCCAGGGACAAGACCCCCCAAATCCAGCCTTTCTCCATGCCTGGTTGCTCCTTCCCTCCCTCTCCCCAGGCTGTGGAAAACTTCATCTATTCCTGTGCCGGCTGCTGCGTGGCCACCTACGTGCTGGGGATCTGCGACCGGCACAATGACAACATCATGCTCAAGACCACTGGCCACATGTTCCACATCGACTTTGGCCGGTTCCTGGGCCATGCGCAGATGTTCGGCAACATCAAGAGGTGGGAAATGCCTCTGGCATCTCCTTCCCCCGGCTCTGGGCTCATCCCTGGGGGGTGATTTCAGGGGTGAAGCCCCCTCTCCGTGTCCCCACGATGGGTGACCCCCGGCCGTGCTCATGTGCACAGGGACCGGGCGCCGTTCGTCTTCACGTCGGACATGGCGTACGTCATCAACGGGGGGGACAAGCCTTCCAGCCGCTTCCACGACTTCGTCGACCTGTGCTGCCAGGCCTACAACCTGATCCGCAAGCACACCCACCTCTTCCTCAACCTGCTGGGGCTGGTTAGAGCTGGGGGGTCACACACCTGTCCCCCGCATCCATGGCAGAGGGGTCCTGCTGCCCCCACCCGCCCTCACCCCCCACCTTGTCCCCCAGATGCTGTCCTGTGGCATCCCCGAGCTCTCCGACCTGGAGGACCTCAAGTATGTCTACGATGCCCTGAGGCCGCAGGACTCTGATGCTGATGCCACCACGTACTTCACCAGGTAGGGGACACAGGGGGTGACGGGGCGGGAGAGGATGGGGGAGCCCTCGGCCGGAGGCTGTGGCACATTGGGCTCCTCTGTGCAGAACACCTGGTGGCCTCGTTGCAGGTTGATCGAGTCCAGCCTGGGCAGCGTGGCCACCAAGCTCAACTTCTTCATCCACAACTTGGCGCAGATGAAGTTCACGGGCTCCGACGCCCGGCCCACGCTCTCCTTCGCCCCCCGCACACACACCCTCAAAACGTCCGGCCGGATCCGCGACGTCTTCCTCTGCCGCCACGAGAGGGTCTGCAACCCCAGCAAGGGCTACGTGAGTGGGGACAGAAGGGACAACTCGAGCGGTTCTGTCCCATACGGGCTCAGGGCAGGTCCCCAGCCCGTGTCACAGCCCCATCTCTCTGCAGATCTACGTGGTGAAGGTGCAGCGGGAGAGCCCGGGCGAGGTGACCTTCATCCAGCGCACCTTCGAGGAGTTCCAGGAGCTGCACAACAAGCTGCGCCTCCTCTTCCCCTCCTCACTGCTGCCCAGGTACCCACAGACCCCCGTAGACCCCCGGGGCCTCGCCACCCTGGGGGCTTTGCTGAGGGTCTGTCCCCGCAGCTTCCCCAGCAGGTTTGTCATCGGGCGGTCGCGGGGCGAAGCGGTGGCCGAGCGGCGCAAGGAGGAGCTGAACGGCTACATCTGGCACCTCATCCACGCAGCCCCTGAGGTGGCGGAGGTGCGGAGCTGGGGGGCCCCAGGGGGACGGAGCGGGGCTACTGCCTCCTGAGAGATGGGGACGGTGCTGGGGACACCGGTGAGGTTAGATGGGGTGGGAAACATTGGGGGAAAATGCACCACGTAAAGCATCACAGCGTGCACCATGCACGAAAAGCATCAGTGCTTGCACTGTGCACATTGTCATGTGCACCGGTCCCAAATGGCGGGGGACATGGTCACCGCTGCACCGCTAACGCCACCTCCTCACCCCGCAGTGCGACCTCATCTACACCTTCTTCCACCCCCTGCCCCGCGATGAGAAGGCGGCTGGCACCAACCCGACCCCCAAGGCGGCAGGTAGGGGGGCTGGCGGGGGTCCCGGCAGATGGCACCGCATGGGGGGATTCTGGGGGGCTCCCATCCCACCCCCACCCCTCCCGTCCTCTCCAGATGCCACGTGGGCTCGGCCCCTGGGGAAGGTCGGTGGGGAGGTGAAGCTCTCCATCTCCTACAAGAACAACAAGCTCTTCATCATGGTGATGCACATCCGAGGGCTGGTACGTGTGCGGTAGCAGCGGGGTGGGGGCTCCACCCCACCGCAGCGCTCATGGGGTGCCCCCCGCTCTGCCCACAGCCACCCCTGCAGGATGGCAACGACCCTGACCCCTACGTCAAGACCTACCTGCTGCCCGACCCCCAGAAAACAACCAAGAGGAAAACCAAAGTGGCCCGAAAAACCTGCAACCCCACCTACAACGAGATGGTGCGTGTGATGGCGATGGCGCTGGGGGAGGCCGGGGGGCCAAGGCTGAGGGTCTGACCCCGTTCTGCCCCGCAGCTGGTCTACGACGGGATCCCCCGGGGGGACCTGCAGCAGCGGGAGCTGCGCCTGAGCGTGCTGAGCGAGGAAGGCTTCTGGGAGAACATCCTCCTCGGGGAGGTGGGCATCCGCCTACGGGACCTGGACCTGGCGCAGGAGAAGATGGGCTGGTTCGCCCTGGGGTCCCGTGGCCACGGCACCCTCTGAGGTGCCACCGCCGGGGCTGGGGACACACGGCAGCGCCGTCACCGCGGCTCTGCCCGCCCCGGGATGTGCCCTGGGGGACCAGGTGCCGACGGGCGCTGCTGCGGGTGTCGTCTTTTTTAAGTTTACCTTGTGTCAAGGGAGCAACGCGGGGAGGGAGGGGTGGGGAGAACCTGTGGGGTGCTTGGGGGGGTATTTCTTCCTTTGGGACATGTGTATTTTAATTTTTTTTAATAACGAGTAGCATGTGGCCGGGCACTGGGGCAGAGGGGAGACAGGGGGTGACGCGGAGGTTTGGCTTTGGGCTGGGGGTGCGTGTACCCCCCAGGCTTGGGTCCATCTCCAGCATCCTGCCCGCATCTGGGCAATTCCCATCCCGGGGAATTCTCTCCCAGAGGAGAGCAGGGTGGTGGGGCTGACCCCCCAATGCCATGGGAAGGGGACCGCGGCCACCCCTCCCGTCCCCATGGGGACACCCGTCTCCTCGTCTGCCATCCGGCCCCGGGGACGCCTGCACCGGGGTGCGGGCTTGGTGCCTGTGGTGCTTTGTTTACAGCGAGAGCTCCGTAAACGGACAAAATGTTTCTCAGGATCGAGAATGATGAACTTAACCTTTATATTAAAAGTTTTAAATATTGTACCTGGCGGGAGTTGGAGTGGGGGAAGCAGCCTGGGGCTGCCAGAGCTGCCACCCTCCCGCGGCCGGGACGCTCCTGCCTGTGACATGGTGGCGTGAAAATAAAGGAGATGAAACGCACCGGGCAGTGCGTGGGCCCTGCCTGCACCTCTGCATCTCTGCCTGCACATCTGCCTGCACATCTGCACCTCTGCCTGCACATCTGCCCACAGCAGGGCCCAGTAGGACGAGCCCTGGGGGGCAGGGACATCGCTCCCTTGGTCCCCAAGCACACATGGGGACCCCAGTCCCCTCCAGGTCATCTCCCCGGTAATTCTCCGTGGGCCATCGTTACCCCGAGGACTGAAACACATGAACTAATGGCTGATTAACGCCAACGTGCGTGGGCAGCCGTGCGGAGCAGCTCCATAGCCACACGCTGCCGCTGGCTGGTGGGTTCCGCGACACCGAGCAGCTGCCCCTGGCCCGCCCTGTCCCGGTTTATTGCCACCTTGCCCGGCACCGGGACCGGGATCGGGTCCCCCCGCCCGGTCCCCCCGGGGCCGCCCCCGCGCTCCCCCGCGCCGCCAGAGGGGGCGCTGCCGAGCGGCGCCCGCACCCCGCGGCTGATGCAATCCGCACGCGGAGGGGGGGCGGGGCCTCAGCGCTGGTCACACCCCCGCAACGGGCGGAGCCCCCGCGACCGCCAATGGGCGGTGGCGGCGGGCTGTGACGCTCGGGAGGCGGGCAGGCGCCTGCGCGGTGTGCGCGCCTCGCCCCTCAGGGCTCGCACCGCCCGCGGCCGGGTGGAGGCGACGCCATTTTGCGCCGTCGCCCGCAGCAGAAGCAGAACCAGCACCGGGACCAGGATGGAGCCGAGAGCCGCCGCGGAGCCGCTGCCCGCCGCCTGCCGCCCCCGCCGCACCGCCAGCCCTCCACGGAACGCCGTTCCGCGGCGACGACCGCACCGCTGGGAGCGCTGAAGAGCCTCCTCTGCCCGCCGCCCATGGAGCCGAGCGGCCGGGAACGTGCGGGCCCCGGGCCGGGCTGGGCCCGCCTGGGCCTCACCGCGGCCTGGCCTAAGCTGGCCGGGCCCAGCGCCGCCCCCGCCGGCGCCGCGCCGCAGGCCAGCCCGCCCTTCTCGTGGCTGCGGCTGATGTCGCAGCTCCTGTCCCCGCTGCCCGCGCTGCTGCAGCGGCTGCTGCCCGGCCCGGCGCTGAGCGGAGCCCTGGGCCCCGCCACGGGCCCGCGGCCGCTGCTGCTGCTGGAGCCGCCCGCCTCGGACTGGCCCGAGAAGACGGTGCCGTGGGCGGAGGAGCCCGTGGGGAGCAGCCGGGAGGGCGGCGCGGAGCCCCCGGCGGAGCTGTGGGGGGCCGGGCTGGTGTCCGTGTGCGCGCCACGGGGTGACCCGCGTGTGCCGGGCCCGGAGTGGGGCCGCGTCTGGAGCTCGGGCAAGAGCCACCTGCCCCAGCCCCTGCGGGCCGAGCTCCCCGCGCAGCCCTGGCCGGGCCGCCCCGGCGCTGTGCCCGAGATTGAGTTTCTCCGCAACAAGCGCTTGGCGTTCCTCCAGCGATGGTGTTCGGCGAGCGGCGGGCTGGCCGTGCCGGAGCCGGACCACGGGTACCACAGCCTGGAAGAGGAGCAGCAGCACAAGGGCCTTTGTCAGCAGGAGCTGGGACAGCGGGGGCGACTGTGTGATGCCGAGGAGCTGAAGCGGCCCGAGGAGCCGAGCGATGTGGGGAGACAACATGGAGGTGGCACCTTGGAGCAGGAGGGGACAAGGGGCTCAACTGAGAAGGGGGCACTCGAGGGGGATGCCCTGACTGAAGAGGATGACGAGGACTCTGAAACAGAGCAAAACTTCCCAGTTTCAGCCAGACCTGCCTGTGCAAATAAATTAATAGACTATATCATAGGGGGAGTTTCCAGTGGGGAAGAGAGTGCAGATGACGAGGAAGACTGGGATGATGACGATGATGGGTTTGATAGCGAAGAGCTCCCCTCGGATTCAGATGCTGAGAGCCAGGACGGGGAAAGGCTTCACCTCTGGAATTCCTTCTACAGTTTGGATCCATACAACCCTCAGAATTTCACAGCGGCCATTCAGACATCTCCCGGCGATCCGGGAAGGGACATGTCGGGTGGGGAGGAGGAGGAGGATTCTTCATGGGCAGAGGAGACCTCAGACTCTGCTGACCCGAGTTCTGAAGAGGAGGATGAGTGGGACTGTAGTAGTGTGGATGAGGCAGAAAGCTTGAAACTTTGGAACTCATTTTGTACTTCAGATGATCCATATAATCCTTTAAACTTCACGGCAGCCTTTCAAACAGCAGAGAAAAAAGGGACGCCTGGTTTAAAAGGAGCAGAGAGGCCGAGTTTGGTCCTTTCTGAGCGTAGTCACGTAACTGTCTGTCGGGTGCAGCTGGAGAATCAGAACTGTGGGGTCGCTGACTCTGCGCAGCCGGGTGTTCTTTCTGGGGAGAAATGTGGGAGTACCAAGCGGAAAAAGGTATATACCTCGTTTATGTTTTTTGTTTGGGGGGGATGCTAAAAAGAAACAAACAAAACCAACAACAAACCGCGTTGTGCTAAGCGGGTGAGGTCACTTGTGCCGGGATTCCAGCCGTGGGCACATCCTGCTCCCATGAGCTTACGGTCTAATTATTTGGCTGAGATGAGTGTGCCTCATCCCTCACACGTGATGGTGGAATTTGTGACACAGGGTACATCGCTTTATTTTCTAGACTTGAAGTTAGATGTTTCTTTCTGTATTTGTGTCGTAACGTGGTTTTCTTCATCAGAGAAGCTGGTGAGAATTGAGACAGAAGTTTTTCCTCTGGAAAGTACCTGTTTCCGTTGATAAATATTTTAGGACCTTTGTGTGTAGTGTAATGGAGACTTCAAGCATTGTGAGACTGTTAGGACTTGTGACAAACCTGCTTCGAGTTCCACATGTGGTTGGGAGTGGGAAGAACTCTGCTGCTGTGGGTTAACACGTGCTGCACTGAGCCACTGACGTTTCAATACCAAATATATAATGCTCCCATTTTAGTTTAAGAGACTACAATTAAATCAGTAGTTGTTTATAAAAAGAATAATCTGGAACTAGGCTTCTGAGCACAAACTGCAGTGTGGTTAGGAGGAGTTTGTGCATTAAAAACCTTGTGCTGGTGGGACTCAGGGAAATGATAGAAACAAATCTGTCAGCTCATTAGTCTTACGATGCTCCAGATGTGCAAGATAGCTTTTCAGGTGCGATGTCTGAGTCTTGCCTGATACTTTGAACATTTGTATGAGAAATGGTTTGTGGTCCTGATGCCAGGGTAACGCTCTGCTGGAATGCGTTATCAGAATGGGAAAGTCCTTCAGCGCTTGTTTAGCATTCTTAGCTTTGCTCCTTTAATTGAGAGCCTGGCTTGCAGGGAACTTCATTCCTCCTTTTCCCAGGGCAGGTGGTGTTTACAAACTTCAGGGTTCACACCTGACAAACTGTTACATTTCCATCTGAACAGAAAATACTCAGTTCTGCAAGAGTCCCTTTGTGACAGCAGCTGTGGGAAAGGCTGCAGGGCAGCACCGCTGAGCTCAGTCCCTGCTGCCCTGACCTCAAACCCCGTTCAGGTCAGGGATGTGACCTTCACACTCGGAATTTTTTGACTAATGTGTTGTTTGACTCTGTGTCATCTATTCACATGGTGAAAGAACGATGATCTGGGTGCAATGTTTAGCATGATGTTACAAAATCTGGTAATTGTGCCCAAGGGTGTCTCAGACTGATGTAAAAAGGATGTAAGGTAGGAGCTCGTGGAGGGAGAAGCTGATGTAACAGCTCCCTATGCTTGGACGCAGATTCTTAATGAGGTTCTCTGCGAAACAGGTTGCGGAGCCGTGACCAAGGCGTTCCCAGGAAACCATCAAGTCATTTATCCTGCTGTTTTCTATCTGCCACCCTGCAATCAATCGGCAATGTTCCTGTTTGTAAAGTCATAAAACCTGGGAGTGTTTTGTTTCACTTACGAGTTAGCAAATGTATTGACACTACATGAGCAGATGGGGGTCTGATGGCCCTGCTGTCACAAGCAGTGCAGCAGAAATTCAGGGTCACTGCTACAATTAGGTGATTTCCAGGGATTCCACTAGAATTAGGTAATTTCTGGGGGTTGTTTTCACACAATCTCTTGTGGTTCTCTGTCCTCACCTGCTGATTATTCCTGTAGCTCATCTCTTCCCTGACTATTTCATGTTTTCTGTGAAGGGTGGAAGGTGGCTGTATCACAAAAAACTGTCTCGCTCCACACTCCCCATTGTTTTAACATGAACTGGGTGTGAAACTGGGGTTCTGTGTTCACAGAACGTAGGGATGGAGCAGCAGGTTTTTGGTACCTCCCCGTGTTTTTTCCTGCCCTGCAGCAAGTTCAGTGGGGTTGCCTGTAATGTCATGTTTGCCTTGTCTGCAGGAATCGGTCTGTGCTGAGAGCTGATAGAGGCTGCAGGTTGTCCTTCAGTGCTGTGCCTTTTGTGCAGCTAAATGAAAACTGATACATAATTCAGTAGGAAGAGTCTGGCTTTTGCTCATTGCTCGATAACAGACTTAAATCCTTAGGGTAATAATAAATACTGTCAAATTTAGATCCTGAGCCTATAGGTTTCTTTTTTAAAAAAAAAATCTTAATAGTTCTTAAAAATAGCAAAGAGTGGAAGTTCTCATACGTATTTTCAAGTGCCGTGACATCATTTCCTGGAATACACCGGAATGTGATACCAGCTGGAAATAGAAGTGGTTTGTTCAGTCACGCAGCGATGAGTGTTGGTGCTTCCTTATATGTAGCACAGTGAATTCCTGGTGAAGTCCCGGCTGACTCACACCGTTACCGATTCCACAGAACAATGACTCTTCCTTTTTGTTGTTTAAGCTCCAGCCATCGGCAATGCTGGCCAGGAGGAGACTTTGTAGCCCCAAGTGCAGGTCCTGGTGTGAGTAACCTGCCGGGACTGTGTGTGTGGGATGGTAATCCAGTGCTGATGCCGGGGGTTATTTCACAGGGAATGCTGTGATGTGCCCCCAGCCTAGAGAGGCTTCTTAAGCCATGGTTTAGAAACACTGGTGGTTCAAGCACTGTTGGTAAAGGGAAAAGTCAACAACTGGTTGCTATGACAGCTGAGAGGCACAATATGCTCTGGCCTCCGTGGTGCAGAGAGCTGGTGGCATATCTGAGGCTTTTTGATGTTTTAGGCATTTAATAACTTCTATCAAAACCAAAGAGGCAAATAAATATTAAGCTCATTTTCTCTAATGTTTTACTAACCAACTTGTCTTTTCCAGGTAACCTTCCTAGAAAAAGTGACCGAGTATTACATAAGCAGCGAGGAGGATCGTAAAGGGCCCTGGGAAGAGCTGGCGCGGGACGGGTGCAGGTTCCAGAGGCGGATCCAGGAGACAGAAGAAGCCATAGGATACTGCTTCACAGCGGAGCACAGGCAGAGGGTGCTCAACAGGCTCCGAGGAACCCACTCCCAGAGCGCTGGACTCTTCTAGAACGTCACAGGCCGTGTTCGTGTGGCCCCGAGCATCCAAACAAGAAGTGGCAGCTGCATGTGCTAGTTTGAGATGGGGAGAGAAGCGGGAGGGTAATGCTTCTCTTTCCCGGTTTGATATTCAGCCGATGAACGTGCCCGTGTGTCCCGTTTTCACAAAACCTTTTGAGTATCATCGAGGGTGAGGGGTATGATCGCATTCCTTTTGAGAAGCACTTGACTGCTTTAGGTTGAATCCGTTCCGAAAACGCCTTGTCTGCAGTATGTCGAGAAGTAGTGACTCTTTAAGTTGGATTTTTGCACTTTGAAAAAGCAAAACCTATTTTGAAGGAAATATTTATGAGGCTTAGAACCAAGTTATTGCAGTTTTGATTTAAAGTTTCTAGAGGTCTGTGCTACTTTCTTGTGGTTCTCCATTTCCCCTAACTTGTACAGAAGTCTCGGATTTCGTAACCTGATAACATTAACGTTACTGTGCGAAGCGGATAGTTTATTTCTTCCTTTTAAGATCCTGGTTTTGCATGTAATCTGGTGTTTGAGTGTTCTTGTGAGGCTGTGATGTGTGAGTATTGCAGTCCAGCACACTGGGGGATTCAGGGGAACTCGTGCACTACAAGCCCTTTGGTTTGTTGCTATTTAAATCATACTAATTTTCCGCAGTACTGTTCCAAAGGGTGTTGGCTGCTGGTGCACCAAACCTCTTTGTTTGCAGGGCAGTCGATGGCCTTGTCCTCGTCAATAATAAACCTTCAAGGCACTTGTCAAGGCTGTGGTGGTAGTTCTGAGTTCAGGTGGCTACGCAGAGGGAACCAGGCCCTAGTTCTTCAGTTAATCTTAGACTGACTTTGCTGTAATTGATTCTACTTTCTGAAGAGGGATTGAAGTGGACAACTCTTAATATTTCCTGTACCCGATATGCTTGTTTTGGTGCTTGTAAGGAGAATTCTCTTTGACCTACAGAAATCTAAGGCTATGAATCGCCGTGTTCTTCACCAAAAGCCAGTATTAATACCTCTCTGCATCTGCACTGTGTTCATCTGGTACCACAATAACATTTCACGCCGAGGTCGCTGGTGGAAGGAAAACGCTCCTTGTTTGTGTTGTGAGTTGCGGTGTTTCACCGTTGGGTCGGTGCGGTGAGGAGCAGCCCCGCTGGTACGAGCTGTGGCGGGATAGAGACCAAACAGCCCACAATTCCCATCTGTTTGGATAAATGATTTCCTCTTTGGTTCATTCCACTGACTGCAATGGTTTCCCTTTTGTAAGGGAGAAACCTAAAATCGCTTCCGATTTGTCACCTCATTAATGATTGCCATTTTTAATTAAAATAACAGATACAGAGGAGCTTTACAAGCTTCCCTGGATTTTCTGCCTTCTCTTTTTGGCCATCACTTGTAATTCTATCTCAAATTCAATCGGGTTTGGGTTTGTACTTTATTCCTATTGCATGAAGTATGTTCATTGAATTGAAAAAAAATCCCTTTCTCTGCTACAAGTTAGTGTTAAAATGCTGGAATTCAGAGGGTTAACAGTGAACGACAGCAGAGTTGTTGTGTAAATGTAAAATACAGCTGAAATTCAAGCAGCCCTGCAGTTTGTCTGCCTGAAAGCAATGCAGCAGCCTTGGTTTTCATACCCATGGCATAAAAAAAATAGATCCTCCTTTCCTACAAAAGGTCATTTTAGTTGTGAAATCATCATTCTAATCATACCCTCAAATGCTGCGAAATAACTTTTAATTTTTAGGAGTTAATTTTCCCATCTCTTATTTGATAACAGCTGTTCTTTTTTGTTTAGGAAAAAGCATGTGGGACCATAAACACGCACTTAAAATAGGTTGATTGTTGACTTGTGGTCCAAGCGCCACCGATAAGTACAAACGTACTATGGGCATTTTTCCCCGACTCTCCTGCTTCTCCGTGCCCGGAGAACTTGGTGCTTCTGTAACTGCGGCCAAGCAGCCGGGATCCTGGTGCTTGTGGGAATTCCCACCTGGAACCGGCAGAGCCGCCAAACTGGGTATAAAGGAGATAAAACCCGCCAGCTCCAAAGCGCTTGTAGCCGTTGATAAGGGATTTTTTGCAGCCCGCAGTGGTTCAACCCTCTGCTCTAACCCCCAAACGCCCCCGCTTGCGGAGCCCCCCCAGCTTGTGCTTTCAGGGTGTCCAGAGAGGTACAAATGAACACTAAATTCCACCAACATCACGTCAAACGCAAACTGAGCTTCATTGTCACCGTGTTCCCTACGGCACAAAAGTGTCCTACGTGTACATGTGTAAGTGCTGTGAGACAGTGGAAATAACACTTGCTGAACTTTAAATCAAAACTGTAATGATCAGATTTTATTTTTGTATAATTTAGAGAAAGTTAGAAAACCTTCAGCGTTGGCTTTATACAGATTTTAATTGATTTGTGTCGAGTTTGTTGGGTTTTTATATCTAAAGTTATATTTCTGTACATAATAAAACTATTCAGAACTAATCTGTAAATTGTAATAAAGATATTTGCAAGATAATGCCAAATTGGTTTTCTTTGAAAGAACGTCCAGGAGCCATTGGATTGGCTGTGTGAAAACATGAGTCACGTTTAGCTTTATGAGAGTATTAATGTATTTAATCATCTTTGGCATTTAGAGCAGGCGGTGGTAATTTAGAAGCCATCACTCCCCTGTGGATTAACTTCCAAAGCAGGATCTGTGCTGATGGAGCTTTTCAATTAAAATACAAAGCGAACAAGCGCAATTACCTGTATCCAGATGAGGAGCCCGCTTGGGGCGAGCGGGACCCTCGTGTTTTCTTGCCCTAATTGGAGCTGAGTATTGAGATGCGGGTTTAGTCTGCTTGGGTGGCATCACTTTGAATATGAACACTGTGCGGTTTGGAAGGTAGTTCAGGGGGTTTTATAAGTATTTTCAGGCAAATTTGAGGTGTCGCCTTGTGAGAAGTGACTCGAAGGTGCCCGACGTCGGATTGTTCACTGAGAGGAGCTGGACGCATCCCTGGGTCTGACTGTCACCTCGGCCGGTAACGTGGTGAATTATTTGTTCCCTTGTTTGTGTTTTAATGATTAGAGAAAAGCGTTTGGTGCGGAGCTCAGCAAACGCCGAGTGGCGCTTAATCCTGCACAGCTTGATCCAGCCTAACTGCGTTAGCGGAGGGTTTTCGGTGGTGTGTGAAGCTGCGTCTGTTGTTCCTTGTGTTCCAGACCAGGGGTCACCGTGATTTAGAGCAGGGATTATGGGGATTCTGAACCTGCGATGAGTTCATGGGTCAATCACGGCGCTTCCAGAGCGACGTTTTGGGGGAAGAACTTTCAACTCTTGGTGGTTTTGGTTTCTGCCTTTAAGCAAAGTGCCGCTTGGAGCTCAGAACGGGGCTGAACGCGGAGCTGTGCTGCTGCCCTGCAGCACGACCCTTTTGACACTGGGCAATAGTTGTTTATTTAAGGGCGTCCTGGGCAGGAAACTGCTGGACCAGACAAGAAAAACATTCTCCTACCTGCAACAGCGAGCAAAGCTGAATATGGTGAACATAATAATTAAGAACTGCATTTTTTTTGAGTCATATTCACCTCTTCTGGCTCTAAAATCTGCTTTAAAAATTGAACGCTTTCATTTTGATTTTTCAGTGAAACAGCTTAGAACGCAGCAGCGTGCCGCACGCCGCCGGAGCGCAAATCCGGTGGCACCGCTTCGCTCTGCGGGCAGAGTTCACGCTTCACCGCATCCTCTGGACCTGTTGGTGCTGCGGTGGCCGCGTCTCCTCCACGGCAGTTCAGGACTCGATTGTCAGCGGAGCACACGAGGAGCACACAAGCTGCTATTTCTGGAGTCGCGTCCGCTGAAACGCCGTTTGCAAATGAATGTTGTTGCGGAGCTGGTTTGGTCCCATCAAAGCCAGTTTCTCCTGAAACCGGCAGCGCCGGTGACGCTGAATCACGACGCGGTCACAACGCCAGCCGCGCTGGGGTATAATCTGGGTATATTCCCACGTATAATCCCAGGTTTATTCCTGTTTCTATGGCGCGGGGGGGAAATGAAGCCGCGTAAAAGCCTGTGTGTTAGTCTTGGGGGTATGAAGGATTAGAGCCCATTAGGGGAGGCTCCATCTGCCCCCGGTCTCAGCCCAGGTCACCAATCCAAGGGTCAGACCAGGTTTGCACCAGCCCACCAGCTGCAAAAGGGAGCTTTGGGGACCAGTTCCTGCGAGTCCTGGCACAGGCGCAGCCTGGGCAGCGCTGGCTGGTGCCATCTTAAGCTAAATCTGAAAGCCTGTTTTTGAGAAGGCAGCTGCTGCGAAGAACTGATACATACAGCACAGAAAATAAAGGTCCCGCTTGGAAAACAGGGATGTGCTGCTCGGTGGGTCCGTGGGGTTTAACACCTTGAATGCGGCTCTGGAGCAGCTTTTCCTGCCCCGCTGCCCCTCGCCCCGTGGGAAACGCCGGCTGCCTTCCCTCCCCGGCCCCGAGAGACGGAAAATAGGGATGGAAACCAGAAAATCACTGCCGGCTGCAGCCCCTGCGCACACACGGAGCAGCCTGGGCTGGGACGCGCGCCCGGGGCTCCCACAGGGACTTTGTGCTGCGACAAAGACCCAGTGGGGACATTTGGATTCAGCACCTTCTCCCTTCTCATGCACCAGGCTCCTTGGCTCGGGCTTTGCTGGTGAGGCTGCTGAGATAATGGAGGCCGGATCTGAGGTTAAGCCGGGCTTGTGGCCAAGGGGAGGTTTCACTCCTGGGGCTGGGGGGCTTGCGTTGGCTCCGCTCCATGGATGGAGCTGCCGTAGCGCGGGCTGGGAGTTCTCGGAGTGGGTTTGGTTGCTGTGCCTGGTGGTAAATGCGATCCTGAGACTGGTGATAAAGGGCTGTTACACATCTGCTTGTCATCGGGGTGTCTGGATCGGCGGGATGCGCGAGCGGCTCCCAGCAGCGGTGCTCCCTGGCACCGTCCCTCAAATTACAACCCGTTTACAACCAGACATAAAGAATACGAAGCAATGAGGCTTTTTGCTGAGCAGCTCCGTCTCACCCGAGGGGGTTACTGGTCTCTGTGTTCCAGCCGGGAAAGCCAGGAGGGAGCCGTGTCCTGCCCCCCAGGGTTGCAAAGCACAGGGGCCATGGCCATCGTGTCCCCAGCCTGGCCCCAAAACGGGGCCTTTGGGGAGTAAATGGAGCAAGGAGACTGAAGTTACGGGGGCGGATTGTGTCTTAATGGCTGGGGGTCACAATGCGCATCTCGAGGTGCACCAGGCTGGGGTGGAGCAGGGTACCCGGCTCACTCATTCTGCAGCTGCATTTCTGCTCGTTTCTGGGGAAGCTTTTGTCCAGGAGGTGGTGCCAGAACCGTACGGCAGCGCCGGATCCGCTGCTGGGGCCCCCAAGGCGCTTCTGGGTGAGTGTCCCCCCACTGTCCCCCGACCCGTCCCTCCACCCATGGGTGCTGTGTCCCCCGCCCATGGTGCTGTGTCACCCCAGAGCGAGCACCAGCGCGAGACAGACAATAATCACCCCTTTCCGTGCAGAACCGCCCGGTCTCGTCGCATTCCTCACGTCTGACCCACGAGGGCTCGGTGCAGGAAACTTCCTCGGCCTTCGTTTGCTTCCCTGGGCCGGGCAGGTCACAGCGGTGGGTGTCACCGCGACGGGTGTCACCACAGTGGGTGTCAGCACCCCTGTGGCCGCAGCCAGCCCCGCGGTGCCGTGTCCCGCCGTTGCTCGCCCAGCACAGCCCTTTTCCGCGTGTTTTGCTCCCTTTGCCTTTTGTTCTCCGCCCGTCCCGCCGTGGCCGGGAGTCCCCGCGGTGCTGGGGCTGCTCCTGGCACGTTGGTGAGTGAAACCACCTGCCCAAAGTGGCATCTTGTGCACAAGGGTGACCCGGCGCCCTGGGCACGGCTCTAGAAGATGCTGGTTGTGCTGGGGCTGTTTCTTGCTACATCTGCTGGGCTTCTCTGTGCACCGAATACAGGCGGTTTTGCAAAGAGCAGCTCGGTGTGTGCCCACTTGCTGTCCCTCCATAACCTGGGTGCTTGTGAGCAAGGAGCTTTTAAAAGGATTTTAAACCACATGAAAACAAAAAGTCCCGCTGGTATTTCCCCTTCGAATTTCCATTGCGTTAAGTCAGGAAGAAATAGGGGGGTGGAAATTCTCTCGTGGAAAGCAATAAAAGCTGGTTTATATACCTGGCAAGAGAGAGCCTGGAGCTGCTCGGGATTCCTCACCAAAGGTCCTACAAAGCTCCTTCTCCTCCCTGCTCTGGGTGTCAGAGGGACAAGCTGGTCCTTGGGATGAGCTGGTCCCCGCGGTGGCCACGGACAAGCGAGGGGATGCTGAGGATACACATGGCCAGGGAAGTGCACCCTCCCTGGGGGTTGCTGCAGAAGGAGGGTTATCTTTTAAGATTATATGAGCTTATCTGTGATGGACATCGCACGTGCCCTCGAGGTGTGTGCAAGAACTGGGGCGGTGTTGCCCTGGGCTGGCGGGTCAGGGCCGTGCGCCGCGAGCGCTGGACCCCGGGGCTGTGCGGGGGCTTGGGCGGCTCTGGCATCTGCAGGTTTCTGTTTCACATCCATAGAAATAAATCAGTGTTGGTTTTGAGAGCTGTGTGGTGGGGAACCTGTTGTTTCCTGGAGTGCTGCGGTTGTCCCCACAGAACCTCCCCCAGCGCTGAAATAGGATGAGGGCATCTTAGGGACAGACCTTTGGCTGTGTTTGACTTTATACAACTATTTCTGCACATGCCATGAGCCCCTCTCACCCAGGGCTGGCTGTGGGGGATCCCCCCAAAAAAACATGATGAAAACAGCTTGATGTGGCAGCTGTTTCCTCAGCTGCCTGTTCATGAGCTGCCCTGAGACGCTGCTCGTGTGCTCCGGGGCTTTGGGCGTGAGGATTAAGCTCTGGGGTTTCTTCACCAGCTTTGGCAGGGGAGGAAGAGGAGGCAGAGGAGGCAGAGCCGCCTGCCCCGGGGTGACGCCGTGACCTCCCGAATCTCGGGGCACATTGCAGCATCAAAGCCCTGGGAGCTCCCGTGGTCGGTAACAGGTTCAGCTCCCCGGCCGGGCTCACAGGCGGGAACGTGAGCGGGCGGGTGGGCTCGGTGACACTGTCCCCGCTCAGCCCAATCTTGCAGAAAAGCCAACGCAGAGCATAGAGCTGGTGGCACAGCAGGACACGAGCTTGGCCCGCGGTTTACAGGTGAGAATTTCTCCCACAAAATTCAGATTCCCCGGGTGAATCAATGCCCAGGACCCAGGACATCAAGGGGTCCCATCCAGTGCTGTCCTGATGGGCTCGCTGGGACTAACCAGAGGTTTTTCTCACCCAGTGGTTCGAAGAACTATAGAAAGAGCCTTCCTGGGGCTCGGGGCGACCTGGGACTTGCTCTGATGTGCACAAGCTCCTTCCTTCCCAGCTCTCAGGCCTCCCCTGAACCAGCATCTTTCTCCTTGTGCCATGAGAAGCTTTGTAAAGAGACACGAGGCCAATTGCCTCCTTCACAGCCACCCAGCCCAGGTGCCTCCCAGACCCCACCTTTCCCCTTAAAAGACATTTAATTGTCGGCTAAGAATGAGCAGAGAGAAAATCCCCATCGGGGAGCTCTGCAAGCGCCGCAGATAATGATCAGGGTGCCCTACATACTGCCTCGGCTTGGCTGCGAGATCAGACGGCAAGAAGAATTTGACATTGTTTAAAATGAACGGGAGAGGGAAGTAACAACTCCATAATTACTCACCCCGAGTTAATTGACGGTAATTACAGCGAGTAGGCAGTGGAGGAAGCCGTGACGGGCTGGCCCCGAGAGTCACCTGGCGGGTGCTGGGAGGGTGCCCTCTGCACCTCGGCTCCCACAGGGTTAACTCCACGGGTTCGGTTGGGATTTCTTCTTTTCCCTCCCTCCTGGGTTATTTGCAGCAAACAGAGTCCGGGTGGAAGGTCTGAGCTTGGTCGCTCCTGGGGGACCGGGAGCTGTTTGGCGCTGTCCCCGTCACAGCGCGGGGCTGCTCCGTCCCCGAGCCCCCCCGCTGTCCCCATGGCCGATGACATCGACTGGCTGGACCTGCCGGGCAGGTGGACCTACGGCGTCTGCGGGGACGGGCGCATCTTCTTCATCAAGTACGGTCCTGCCCGGCCGCTGGCGCGGAGCGGGGGCTGCCGTGGGGATGGGGGAGAGACAGGGTGCGGGGGGAGCCCCGTGCGCGAGTTGGGGGCTGCAGGGGTGGGGGGCTTAGTCTGGGCTGGGAATGAGGGGTCCCACCTGCTGCAAGCCCCTGCCTGCTTCCCTATCACACACTCTCCTTTCCCTGCTCTTCTCTCTCCTCGGGGCTCAGTGCTGTCCTAGGGTCATGGATGCTGTTCCCCCCTTGCCCTAAAATCCTGTCCTTCCATTCTTTTGCCCGGAAAAGGCCCCCGTGTTGCAAAGACCCTCCCCGGGCAATGTGAAGCGGCCCCCGTGGGTGCTGACAGCCCCGCTCTGTGTGTTTTGCAGCGACGAGACCAAGTCCACGAGCTGGGTGCACCCCGGCACCGGCTACGCCATCCAGAGCGGGCACTTCTCCTGCACCGGTAAGGGACGGTCCCCCGGCTCCGCTCTGCCCACTGCCCGCCCCACACACTGAGCGCGATCTGGAGCTGTGGGGTCAAATCCTCCAGAAACACAACAGGGACCCCGAAAAGCCGGGCGAGCAGGAGCTGCCTTGTGGCTGGAGGGGTGCGGGGACTCCAAATGATGCTGCGTCTCTCGGCCGTGGGGTTTGCAGCTGGAGACATGTTCTCAGAGGGCTTTTGAGAGACCCGCTTCTGCCCTGTGGCTCAGGGGCCCCAAGCTGCTTTAAAAACACAGATTGAATGTATGAGAGACGACCATGACAAGACACCCCACAGGTGTCACGATCGTCCTGTGCGCTCTGGCCCTTCTCTAGTGCTGCCTCTTGCGAGCGTGGTCTCCTCCGTGGTTGCCTTGGTGTGACACCGAGCATCGCGAACCGTCCGGCAGCAGATCCTTCGGGCAAGCGCTGTGCTCTGCTGTGACACCCCAACCCGCAGCAGGGCACGAATGGGGAGGGCAGGGGCTGCACAGGGCGAGGGAAGGTGACAACCGCTTCTGTCCTGTCCTTCCAGGGCTGCCCCGAGGCTGGGAGGTGGACACCACGCTGCACGGGGGCTTCTACTTCATCAAGTAAGTGAGAAGGGGCTGGGGGGTGAAGTTTCTACCTCCTGCTCGCAGACACCGTTGCAGCCCAGAGGATGCTGCTCCCTGGACGTGTCTGTGCCCAGGGGTGGCTGCTGCCGAAATCCTGGCGAGTGCAGCACAGGCTGCTGCAGCCCAGCAGGAGATGTGGTTTGGGAGGCTTTGGAGCATCATGGTGGCTCGAGGATGGGGCAGGGTTCAGTGCTGCGAGTCCATGCTGAGGTGCGGGTGGGTGGTGGGTCGTCCCGCACTGCCGCAGATGTGGTCGCGATGGTCCCGTGGTCCCAGCAGCTGCACGGACCCTGCAGCCTGTCGGGTTTGTAGCCATGTGCAGGGCCACGTCTCAGATGCTGTAGGGATCCAGACCTGAGTGCTCGGGCTGGAGCTCCCGCCAGCCCAGCCTGGCCAGGCTGGAGTCACCGTCCCTGTCAGCAGGGACCAGACCCGGCTCTGGGCTACGTCTTGGCCCTGGATGCTACAACCGGTGCTGCTGGGACAGGCGAGTCTCGCCCCATCCCTGCGCACAAATGAGCTCCTGCGCCAAGTCACCATTTTGGATGCAAATGTCTCTTCTGAGGGCTCCGGGAGCTCCAGGGTGGTGTGGGCGAGCCAGCCACCCCCTGCCCTGCGTCATCCCCAGAGCCCAGGGGGACTTTCTCCCGGTTCCTGCAGCACCCAGCCCGCGTGGGAGGCAGCTCGGGGGTGCTGGGGTCCCCGGGGCACGCACCGCTCGGGGCGCGCAGCGCAGAGCTGGCTGTGCTTGCTGGGGACTGGATCTCGGTGAGGATCTGACCCAAGGCATCGCTTCCAGACCCCGGTTCATCCCGGTGGGTTGTTTCCCATCGCCTCTTGTCCCTCCCCGCCTCCCGCCCAGGAACCGGGACCCTGGCAGGGTGGTGCTGGTGTCTAGACGGGCTGAGCTGCAGGTGCTGCTGCCGTTGTCGCCTCTCATGGGGCTCCAGGTCCCGCTGGGTGGGGGTGTCTCGGGTGGGATCTTTGAGCCCGTCCCTATCTGGCGTGCATGGAGGTTTCTCTGTATGCTCAGACGCTGTAAACCCAACGAGAGCAAAGATCCCAAGGTGGGCTGAGGGCTGGAGCATAGCGCCGGGATTATCCAGTCTAATCTGCCGAGCAGAGCCAAGGTGTCCTTGAATCGGCCCCATGTTTGAGTCACACAGCTGCAAACGTCACCGCGAGTGGGGTTTGCCGGGTGAGGGCTGCGGTGCTGAAGCTCCCGGTCAGTTTGGAGCTGCGTGCCTGCAGCACATCTGCGATGCTTCCCCACGGCAGGGACCGTCTTCCCCGCGGTCAGCTGGTTATTATCCGTGCTCGTGGTGCCCTGTGCACCAACGCCACAGCAGAGCAGGGAGAGGGTTGGGGCTGGAGCTGGGGGGCCCTGCCCGAGAGCTGCTCCCTCAGCCCTGGCGGTGGCTGCGCTGGCTCCTGCCTTTGCGACAGCCCCCACAAGGTGGCATTGAGGCTGGCGCAGCGGTGCATGCCCTGCACGTTGCTGCACACGTGCACAGGGCCCAGCTGCAGAGCGGGGAGCCGCTGGCTCCGCGCGATGCCGAGCACCCTCCAGCACAGGCTGCGGGAGGGCAGCGCCCAGCCGGGTGCTCCTGCAGGGCAGCGGTGCTGGTTAAAAAGGGCTCTTTTTCTGCCCCGGTCCTGCTCGCAGAAGAAAGGGCCCCGCTGTGTCTGCGTCTTTGGGATGAGATGCAGGATGCGGAGCATCCAGTGAAAGCAAACCCCCTCCCCAGCCCCTAATGCCACGTGGCTGATGAGGGGATTGTAGAATCAAGGGCAGATGTTGGGTTTTCTTTCCCGGAGAGCCCCCATCCCTCCCCATGTCAGCTTGGCTGCAGAGTCTGGAGGGTCCCTGCAGGCTCCAAGCGGGGTACAGGCAGCAGCCTGCCCGCGGTGCCCGGCAGCTGGGACAGGCAGGAGCAGGGCAGTGCCATGGATCAGGGCACGGTGCCATCGCCGTGGGGCTGGAGTTTGCAGCTCCCCAGCACCTCTGTGAGCAGCGGGCTCTGCAGCCTGGGAGACACTGGGCTGGGGCTGGGGTCTGAACAGCGCCGGGGAGGGGTCCTGCCAGCCCTACCTGAGCCATCGCTGGCCCAGGGCACCAAGCGGTGGCCTTTGTGCTCCAGAGAACAAGCTGAGGATGTTGAGCTGTTTTGCTGCCTGCCCCCTGCATTCTGCATCCTCCCTGCAGGCAGCTCTCTTGGGGGTGCAGAGCCTGGGGGTGCTGCCTCACCCCTTGTAGAGGGTCCCGTGGGTCTGGTTGGGAACAAATGGGCTCCCCTACTCGAGATATATGGGATGCAGGAGGGAGTGCAGTCCTGGCTGTCCCCCCAATGCAGGGATGCAGGGGGGAGCACGGTCCTGGCTGTCCCCCTGATGCAGGGATGCAGGGGGGGAGCGCAGTCCTGGTTGTCCCCGTGATGCAGGGATGCAGGGGGGGAGCGCAGTCCTGGTTGTCCCCCTGATGCAGGGATGCAGGGGGGAGCGCGGTCCCAGCTGCTCCCCTAAGGGATGCAGGGGTGTGTGCGGGGGGGACAGTGCGGTGCAGCCCCCCAAGTGCTGCTGTGGGGGGGCAGCACGGTGGCGGCTCCCGCAGGTGATGCCGGGGGCGGCGCCCTCCATGCCAGGTGGCGCCGGGGGGCAGCGCGGGGAGGCGGGGGCGGCGGGCGCGGCCCCCCCGCGGTGCTCGGTGCCAGCCCGGCGTCACGTGCCGCTCGGCGGCCCCCGAGCATGCCCAGCTCCGGCTCCGGATCGGGCTCCGGCTGCGGCTCCGGCTGCGGCTGCGGCTCCGGATCGGGCTGGGGCTGCCCGGGAAGATGCTGCGCCCGTAGGCAGCGGGGGGGTCCCGGCCGCCGCCTGCCCCGCACGGTGAGTGCCCGCAGCGCGGTTCCCTTCCTCCTCCTCCTCCTCCTCCTCCTCCTCCTCCTCCTCCTCCTCCTCCTCCCGGGCGCTGCGGGGGGGCGGCTGAGCATCCCCCCGCGGGGCCGGCTGCCCCGGGCGGGCTGTGCGCGGGGGGCTGTTTGCGGGGAGGGCGGGGGGAGCTGTGCTCCAGCCGGGGGTCCCAGCCCCCCCGGGCTGCCCTGAGCACACCCCATGGCCGCAGCGGGGTGCGCTGCGGGGACCAGCAGCTCCGGCTGCCCCAGGGGCCAGGCCCCCTGCACCCCCTCGCCCTTTTGAGGAGAAGTGGGGATCCTCTGCGCTGTCCCCGCGGTGTGTTTGTGTGCTGTACGCTGGCTTCTGTCCCCAGAGCCTGCAGCTGTGGGTTGGGGTCCCCCAGGCTTGGTCCCGGCTGTGTGCACAGGTGGGGAGCAGTGAGGCTTCGAGAGACACCCGGCTTTTGGAGCCCCGGCACAGCACCCCAAGACCCCCGTGATCGTGACTGGTTGCTCGAATGGGCCAGAACCCCCAGCTCCACATGTGGGGCTGGTCCCCGTGGCTGGTGCTTTGCCGGGGTCGCAGCCAGGACGGGCTGTGATGGATGGAGCCCGAGATGTTGCCTGGTGCTTCCCAGGGACCCAAGCGCTTCCCTGGGCTCGCTCGTTAGCAGAGAGCCATCCTCCTCCTCCTCGGCAGAGAGCGAACCGCCGCGGGGATGCTGAGCCTGCGAGATGCTGTGCTTGCCTGGCCTCCCCTGCCTCGAGGTGTCTGGCGGTGCCGGAGACGGCGAGCGAGCCGCAGCCGCTACCCTGAGCAGTCAATCGCAGCTTTGTTGCGCCGCTGTGAGATCTGAAGGAGCAGGCTCTGCTTCATCACATGATGGGGCATGTTAAATACGCCACGAGTCTATTAAACCCCAGCGGAAGGGGCTGGACTGGCCACTCTGGGCCATTGTCCCCTGGGGCCTGGTGGGGACCCCGCTCTGGCCGCGATGCCCCTCTGCGGAGGGAGCTCCAGCACGGCTTTGCAGGGGCTTTGCCGCCCCCCGAGGGCTGTTCTGTGTGCATGGTTCGATCTGTACCGCCTGGCCCTGCCATCCTGCCTGTGTGACGTGTGCTGTGGTCCCTTGGGTGCGGGAGGCTGGCTCCCCCCTCCAGATGGCTGCTGGAGCAGCTGTGTAATCCCTCTGTGCCAGGAGACAGGAGGGGAGCTGTGCTGGGGGTGCACGGCCATCCCGGGGTGCGGGCAGGCCTGCCAGGGACCGGGCACGAAGGGAACGGGGGTGGCATTTGCTGCGGGAGACATCCATCCTTCCAGGCAGGCAACGCAGTTTGCGGCGCTGCGTGCTGCTCTGCAGCTGGGAATCAGCAGCACCCGTTGCTTTCTCCCACTTCTCCACGTCAAGAGCGTCTGCATTCCACTGTGCATCCCGCCGTGCATCCCGCTGTACATCCCACCATGCATCCCACTGTGCATCCCGCCATGCATGCCACTGTACATCCCGCCGTGCATCCCGCTATACATCCTACTGTACATCCCGCTGTACATCCTACTGTACATCCCGCCATGCATCCCGCTGTGCATCCTACTGTGTATCCCCGGGGCTGAGCGCGGGGCAGGAACTGGGACTGCTGCTCCCCATATGGCTCATCCTGTGGTGCACAGCCATGCACACGCGTGTGCACACATGCGCACACACACCGGGCTCTGTCCGTGCGTGTGGCTGCGCCGGTTCCCATCCCGGAGCTGCTCTGGTATTTCCTTGTGGGAGGGAGAGCTCCTGTCCTGCTCTGATCCGCTCTGGTCCCCCTTGTCCCCTGCACTGGGAGAGGACAAGAATTTCCTGCGTGGCCCCAGGGACCCGGTTCCCTCCTCTGCATTAGGACTCCCAGAGAAGGGGAGGCCGAGGCATTAAAATTCTTGAGCGTCTGCTAGCAATCACATAGTGAGTGCAATACCCGTCCCCTCCGGTGACCAGTGGCCGTGGCCCCCACCCTGCTGCACGGGGCCGCCAGCACCGTCCTGGCTCTGAGCACCCCGTCACCTTCGTGGGGAGGGGGTACAGAGGGCAGGGCCAGGTGTGGGGGTCCCCCAGGCAAACCCCTCGATGGGGCAGCTTGCTGCCAGGGTTTGGGCTGCCGGGGCCGGCGCTGGCCTTGCTGGAAACCATGTTTTCCTGCTGAGTTCCCATAGAAACCAGTGGGAGCAGCCGCCGGGCTGGCGGGGATGATGGAGAGGAGGACGGGCAGGAGCAGGCCGGGGGGAGATCCACGCCGGGTTCTGGCGGCCCCCCCGCTGCTCCCCACCACCCCGGGAAGATGCACCAGCATGGCCACATCTGCCGAGCACAGCTCACTGTGTGTGCGTGGGGGGTGTGTGTGTGCACCCCTTGCACGCCCGTGCACGCTGCTGCTCTGTGGACAGGCCTTGCGCTGGGCACAAACACCCCCCAGGTGGGCAGCGTGGGGCTTAATCCTCCATGGAGGCTGGTGCGGCCGCCTGGACCCCGAGCAGCTGAGCTCTGGGGTTGTTTTCTGCTCCATCTGTGCCCCTGGGAACCCGCGGGGCTGGGGATTTCTCCTGCCCGCCCGTGCTCGCTGGAGGGGAGAGCGCGGCTCCATCGCTGCTGCTCTCTCTCGTTTGTAGTAGCATCCCCCCCTTCTGTTTTCCTTAGCTTGAAACACGATAATCCGCAGCAGGCAGAAATAGCGCATTGAGGAATGTGCCGTCTCCTCTTAAGCCTGGCTTTTCCCCTGGATCTGGCAGCTCCGCACCCGCCCGGGAAAGCCGCACTCCGGCTGCCCCTTCCCACGGCAGCACCACGGTGTGTGGGGATCCCTGTCCCTGTTCCTGCCATCCCTTCTCTCCTAAAACACCCCTGATTTCATGGTGCTGCTGCAGAGCATCCCCGGGTGAGGGGTGCGGGGCAGAGGGGACCTGCAGGGACAACGAGGGGGACATGCCAACCCCCCCAGCCCTGCCCGCTCCTTCCAGAGCCCAAAGCTGGAAAATACCCTAGAAATGGGTTGTTTCTGTGCAGACAGGACAGGGCCCTCCTGGTTTCCAGCGCGGTTCTGGTTTTGTTTCAGTCTTGGCTCGGAATTGCCCGGTGAGCGCTCCCGGGAGCAGCAGCTGCTGCTGCTCCGGCCGCGGCGTGCGGGGAGTCAGGCTGGGTGATGGCAGCGCCCGGTTGTGCCCTTAATCTGCGAGTTCACCAAAGCTCTTTAATAACGATTCAAAGTCACCAACTTCTCAATTAAGGGATGAGACAGCTCTTGATCCACGTTTCTGGGTCAGCTGGAGAAAGGCCATTTAAGACCTGGGCGTTTTTTTTCCTTTGATGTTTCTAAAGGAGACGACTTTCGAATAAACACCGTGCTGAGGCAGGACCTGGAGTCCAGCCCCGGCTGCTCCCGGGTCACGGGCTGAGCTGGGGTGAAAGGCTCTCCTGTCCCTGTGGGGCGTGGGTGCTCCGTGCCATGTGGTGCCAGTGACACCCGCTGCCCTGGGATGCTCTGGGCAGTGCCACAGCCTCGCACGGTGCTGCCGGGGCCGTGCTGCTCCCTGCCAGGTGCAGGGCAGCCTTGCAGCGAGGGTGCGAGCACCCAGCCCTGCCAGCTCTCCCAGAGCAGCTGAGGGGTTTGGGGAGGTGGGTCGGACCCCCCAGGCTCAGCACCTGCTCCTCAGTGCGTGCCCATGGGTGGTCTGCTCCCTGCCAGGGCCCCCGGCTCTCGAGGATGCTTCTAACCCTCTGTTTACCTCAACAACAGCCGTTTGCATGGGTGTTAATTGCAGGAGCTGGCAAGGCACTAATTAGGGGATAATGAGACGGCTTCTGTGTGCGCCTGGCATCCTGTCGACAAATGCTCTGCTCCAAACACCCTGTGCCGTGTCCATGATCCCCTGTGCCATGTTGGTGACCCCTTTGTGCGTGTCCGGCGGACCTGTCTCCCTGCTTGGGGTTTTCTTCCACCACCCCGTGCCCCCACCATGTCTCCAAACAGCCGCTTGATTCTCCTCTCATTATTTAAAGGAGTTCCTGGGACCCGGGTGGCGGTTCAGCTGCTCAGAGCCCCCGAGTCCCACTGGTAATTAAGTGGAGTCCCGCTGATAATTGTTCACCAGAGCCTTTGCAGCACAGCCCTTTGTTCTCAGAGCAGGGACGCAGGATCCGACCAACACGGGGCTCAGCTGCCCCCTCCACTGCCACCGTCCCCGCTCACCAGGTACCGTCCCTCCCCATCCCTGCAGTGTTTCCAGCCCCTGGGGGACCGGAGTTGGGAACTGGGGCTGGGGTTTGTCCCTGTGGTTTGCTTGGTGATGGAGCAGAGAGCATTCTCCCGCATTCTCCCGCATCCTCCCGCATCCTCCTGCTGCTCCGGCCCCTGGGGCTGGACTGAGCGATGCCTCTCGGGGGGCAGCCGGGGCGGGAGCACCTGCCCCACAGACCGAGGGGATGAAGTGCCGTGGGTCGGGCTCCCACCCGTGCCTGGCG
This sequence comes from Nesoenas mayeri, assembly GCF_963082525.1. Classification (NCBI taxonomy): domain Eukaryota; kingdom Metazoa; phylum Chordata; class Aves; order Columbiformes; family Columbidae; genus Nesoenas; species Nesoenas mayeri. The sequence goes on along the minus strand of NC_137574.1, from coordinate 1,467,482 downwards.
CCCGGCAGAGCAGCCAAGACCAGTCTGGCAGCACCGGCCGCACCGGCCGCCTCCCAGCCCTGCTCGGCCGGTTCCGCACGGCGAGCCCCGAGCTCCCTGAGCACCCGCGGAGCTGCCGCACGCCAGGGCTGGGCAGCGGGTGCCGCTCAGCACCTTCCTGGGGATGTTGGGGGGCGGGAGGCCCCCCTAGAGCCCCAGCCCCCGGCCATCTGCTTGATGCACTGAAACTCATTTTCTAGCCTCTATTCTTCCAGAGAATTTGAAAATGCGATTGCACCCGCAGGGCCCAGAAAGGAAAAGCAAATCAGGAGAGATAAATCTGCTGGTTTCGCCTGTGCCTGATTAGTTTAAAGGCGATTGCGTGGTGCCAGCCTGCCAAATCCGGGGTGCTGGGGCAGGGTGGCTGTACCGATGTGTGTGTTTGCTGGATCTACTGTGCAAGTGTGGGATTTTTTTCCCCTCTTCCTTTTTTTTTTAATGCATGTTTTGTGAATGTGCAAACGCGGTGACCTTTCTCATGCCGCCCGCAGCCCCGGCTCTGGCTGCCGGCTGCTCTCCCGCTTGTCAGAGAGATGAGGGTTTCGAGAGCTACGTGCGAGCTCCGCGGCCGCTGGGCTCCAACACTCAGCTGCGATCGCAGTGATGAGTTCCCGGAGGGGAGGAAGGAGCTCGTTTCCCGTCGCTCCCCGGAGATGCCAGGCCCTTCACCCGCCGTCAGCGCTGCCGCCCCGCATCCCGTCCCTGTTCTCCCCACGAGCTGCAACCTCTTCTTGGCGTGACCTTGTCCCCTGCTGCCATCGCAGGGGGCTCTGGTGGTAAAACGTCGCCCCCCTTGTTCCCAAGGGTCTCTGGTAGCTTGGGATGGGCTCGTGGTGCTGGTGGGGATGGTCCAGCTCCTGCCTGTGACCCCGCTGTCCCCTTCCCCAGTGTCCTTGGGCACAGTGATAGCGCCAGTGGCCTCTCCGGGCTGAGGACAGGGACAGGACTGCGCTCGCCCACCGCAGATAAGGGCTGTGCCGGCGGGGAACCAGCAGGAATGTTATTTATGTGGTTAAAGTTCACCTGGTGTTAGGAGCCGTCCCGGGCAGGGGCTCACAGGGGGTTTGGGGTGGCTGAGAGCAGGACTGGCCCGTCCCTGGGATGACAGGGTGGCCCTGGTCCGGGTGCCACCACAGCCCTGGCCCCGCTGGGAATGGGCTCTTGGGGCTCACGGGAAGATGCTTGTGGGCAGCAGAGCAGCACAGACCCCAGTTCCATAGGACTGGGGCTGGTGGGATGGGGATGCTCCTCGCCAGGGCACAGCCGCTGCCGGTGCTTTTTGGGGTGCAGGGGGGGCTGCGGTGGAGGGCAGGGCTGGGGGCTGTGCCAATGGAGGAGCAGGGCAGCGGCTGGGACCGGGATGCCCAGTCACAGGTGGGGAAACTGAGGCACGGAGCCAGCAGGGCGGGGATTTGAGCCGGTGACCTCTCTCGGGCCAGGCGTGTCCCTCTGACGTGTCGTGTCCCCGCTCTGGGGTTCCCGGGGTGCGTGTGCTCCTGCGCACGCCTGCGCTCCCATTTCCTGATTGGGGTTTGGGTGTTACCATCGGCTAATTAGTCTCTAATTGCTCTGTAACGAGGTAGCAATCCTGCGGCGGGGCTGTACTTAAAAGAGCTTCCCCCACCCAAGGGCGCTCCCTGCAGCCCCCAGCATTGCCCCAGCGTCGCCCCCTGCGCCCCGTCCTCCTCCGCAGGCTCTGGGGGGTCGACGCTGGATGCTGAACGGAGGGATCTGGGGCGGGATGTCCCAAAGAGGGTTCTCCTCTGCGCTTGCCCCCTCCCGCTCTGCTGGTCCTGGCGGTGGGCAGCGCTGGGAGGCGGCTGCGCCAGCCTGGCCGGCTGCCCCGGTGCCGCTCGGCGCTGCCTTTCACTGAGCATGGCACCCGGCCCGCTGCCGCCAGGGCCCTTCGGGGGTTTCCTCTGCCTCTCCCCTGCTTGTCCCCCCTGTCCCAGCCCCCACCCGTGGCACTGCCACCCCCCGGCACAGCCACTGGCCGGGTCCAGCTTGCCCGACCTGCGGCCACCGTGCCCTGCTCCCACATCGCCCCGGGGGAAGACACAGCTTGTCCTGTCCCCGTGTCCCCCGCAGTGTCCCCCAGTGAGTGTCCCACTCCCCTCCCTTCCTCCCACCCCGAGTCCCATTGAAACCCCGAAACCCCCCAGCGGAACGGAGCGTGCTGGGTATTTATAGCCTGGCGCGGATGCTGGGAAGCAAACATGCACGGAGAGGGGGTTGGTTTGGTCTTTTTTCCGCTAATCCTCCTCTTTTGAAGGCCAGGCTGGCTGTGCCGGAGGTGGGGGTGCCCACGCGCTGGCACATCCCAGTTGTGGATCCTGGGAATGGGACCGAGCGTGCCAATCCACCGCGGTTCCTTCCCTCGCCGTGCCCAGGCGCTGTGTGGCACTGAATTGGGTGGGAGGGAGAAGGCTCTGGGCTCGGACAGGCACCGGGGGGGCCCAAGAGCCGCTGTCCCCCCTCCCGGGGGGGTTTGCATCCTCCTGTCGCGGGCTCTGCCGTGTCCGTGTGCGCGGTGCTCTGGGCAGGCAGGGCTGTGATGAGGCAGCGAGGAGGAGGAGGCGGCGTCTGAGGAAGGCTCAGGTGCGTGCACCAGCCCCGGGTGAAACCCCCGAGCCCCGTTCCTGTGGCCGGTGGGTTCGGTTTCCTGGGCAGCATCTCTTCTTTCAGCTCGGCTGAGCAGCGATGATTAGCAATTCCAGTTTTTATTGCGAGCCTAGTGCAGCCGGGTTGTGTGCGCCTCTCCCCGCCCGGCCCCCCACCTTGGCTGCCAGGCTTCCCCAGACAAATCAGTTGATTTTGTCTATGCTTTTTGTTTCTTTTCCCCCCACCCCTCTCCCCTGAATGAAACGAATTGTCTGATTTGGAAACAAGCAGTGACTGGTGTGTGTAAGCGTAATGAATCTTTTAAAGCTCATCAGAGTGAGATGCTGTGTGTGTGCCGGGGGGGGCGCGGGGGGTGCTGAGGTGGCACAGCGCCCCTCAGCCTTGGGGCACACCTTGTGATAGCAGCGAGGCTGCAGAACCTTATCTCCTCCCTGGCCTTATCACCAGACTGCTTGTGCTGCAGATAAGCAGGACCTTGGGTTCAGGCGCGGGTTGGCGATGCTCGGGTCCGAGGCAGCAGGGATGCAGCGTGGGGGCTGAGACCCCCACTCAGCGCTGGGGGGCTTCTCTTTAGGCAAATGTAAGTGCAAAAAGAACAAAAAATCAGGCTAAAATGATGACTGTGGGATCATCTGCTTGAGTAGAGGTGGTGTATTCCAAATACCTAGGGAGGAGCCCCCGGCTTCTCTCCTCAACCCCCAGAATCTCAGTCTGGACCTTGCTGGGGGGTCTCTGCTCCATTCCCAGGGGATTTGTGGTTGGCTGGAGGATGATTTTGGGGGCTGCTGGGCCGTGTCGGTGTGAACTGGAGGAGCTGGGAGGGGAGATGTTGGTGCAGAAGCACTGCCCGGCGCTGGGGCTGCTCACAGGGCATGGGGGGTGCTGTTCCGCTGGGGCAGGAGGACCCACGGTGGGGCCAAAGTCCCTCAGGGTGGCCCTGGCGAGAAAATCCCCACCCGAGGCTGTCTCAGTCTGGGCTCTCCAAAGGCAAATTTGCTCTTCCAAAGTACCTTTGCAAGATGCTGGGGGTGCAGCACGGTGGACCCACTGTTCTGGTGCCTGTGCCAGGAAGACAACTTGTGCCCTACACCGTAGCGGTGGTTTGGTGGGGACCACGGGGACAACTGGTGGCCCGTCCCGGTGGGAATGAGCGGCGCAGGGTGGCCGGGGAGCGACGTGCAGCCAGGCTGGGGGTCGGTGTGTCTCCCACTCCCCCACCGGGGTGACGCGGGGTGATGGAGCTGCGGAGGCAGGTGGCGGGGGCGATGCCGTGCCTGCAGCCGGGCCCGCGCTGCCTGCTCGTAAACAGGCTGTTGCTGTTTGTGCGCAGCCCGGCAGCGCCCCGGGGCCGCTTGTGCAACCGGGGTGGGGAGCTGGCTCCTTGCATCCCAGCTGGAGCCTCCTCGGCGGCATCCAGCTCCAGGAACCCAGCGCTGTGCTCGTGCAGAGCCCACGGTCCCCAATATGAGCTGCCCCTTCTGAGCACCAGGCTCCCCAGCACAGGGATGCCATGCGCAGCCGTGCAATGCAGAGCTCCCCATGGATGTGCCCGTGGAGCCCCTCCCCATGCCAAAGAATGGCTTTGTCCCCAGCAAGCAAACAAGTCTTGGGACTCCCCTTTGCCGTGGGCAATGCCGGGACCATCCCCACGTCCCCGCGGGCTGGAGCTGGGGTGAAGCAAACAGCCGAGCGCACAGCCCAGCCTCTCCCATGGTATGTGGCCGCCCCGGTTCTGGGCTGTGGGTGAGAACTGGGAGAAACAGGGCAGGGTTTTGTCTTCCTGAGCGTTTCCTCCCGCCGGGGAAGCGCGGCCGTGGCGGCGCTGGCACAGGAAGTCCCGCGGTGGCACGATGTGGCCGTGCCCTGGCTATCGGCCACCCGGCGAGCCGGGGGGCTCAGCCGCGTGTGCTGCTGGGCAGGGATGGTGACGGGCACCCCCACCCTGGGTCGTTCACGTGGCATCGCTGCTGGGAGAGGGGGCCCGAAATATTTTATGACCGCAGGCAGTCTGTCAGATGATCCAGCGTGGCGCTGAGTCCCTCCAACCTGTTTTACAAGGTTAAAAAAATGCACTATTTGCTTTTCCCACATTGGTGTTTTCAGCACCGGGCAGGTGGTGCCGGGCGGTGCCCACCGATGGGTCCCAAAGCAGAGCCCACTCAGCAGAGCTGTCCGGGAGGTGAAAATACACCTGAGGCACGACAGTGACCAGCGTCAAGTGTTGCTTTGAACCAGTGCCGGCACCGGCGGGGACTCGGGTGGCGGTGGCCGCTGGCCGCTGGCCGGGCGGTGTGACCGTCCTGGCGCAGGGCTGGCAGGGCTCTGGCGTGGCCGGGAGCAGCGGGAGTGGCAGAGCCGGCGCACGGGGGGTGTGTGTGCGCGAGCGCCTGTTTATATAGGAAGGAGCCAACCTGCCGTTTCAGATTTCAGACCTGGCTTATCAGCCGGGCCGACCCTGCCGTGCGCGGACGTGGCGGCTCTCGGCGGCGGCCAATGCTTCTCCCCCTTCTCTGCCAGCCCGAGCTTCCCAGCCTTGGCACCGAGCCCAGCACCCTCCCCATGGCCGGTGCCGCGGCCCCGGCAGCACCTGGCGAGCAGGTAGGCTGAGCCGGCTGTGGGCGCCCTGTCCTCACAGCCTGGCCCTTGGCGGGGGTAAGATGGGACCGGGGGGATGGAGGAAGAAGCCCCCGGGCATGGAGATGCTGGAGGGGTTCGCGCTGCTCCGGCGAGTCAGGCGATGCTGTGGGGCGGCTGCAGAGCGGCTCTCGGGCGGCTGGTGAGCCCTGGCTGCCGGCACGGCGGAGGCGTTTGCACCGTGCGTCCCATCGGGCGCGGGCACAGTGCGCGGGAAAGCCCGGCTGTGCGCTGCCAGGGGTTAAACTCCTCGCAGGGAGCTAAATGGAAGGTGTGGCGGCATGATAAGGTTGGAAGGGCTGGGAGTGGGGCAGAGGCAGCTGAGTGCACACACAGCTCCGTACACAGCTCCGTACACAGCTCCGCTTCCAGCCGGGATGCGGGTGGGATCCTGCCCACCCAGCAGTTCATGGCTCATAGGGATCATGCTCCTGCCCTATGGCTTGCTCTGGAACCTGGGGCAGCTGTATCCCTGCCCTTGTCTGAGTCCACTGGGGAATAATGCTGGGATCTCCTGGTAGCGCTGCTTAAAATCACCTGTGCTCCCGGGGGAGAGACCCAGCTGCCTCGCCTGCTTTGTTCTGTTAAAGGGATGTTGTAAGAAAGACTTCTTTAAAGCACCACTGTGCTGTACCCTGCCATGCCTCCCTGTGCTTCCCTGGAGCCTGCAAAAGCCCCTTCCTCCCCAGCTGGGATGTCAGCTCTGTGGTCCCTACGCGGTGTCTGCTCTGTCCTGCTGGACAGGGAGATATTTGGGGAGGGAGGACACATCTGGGCAAATCAAGTGGCTTTTTTCCACTTACCTATTTCCTTAGGAGTTGAGGTTTTTTATAATGATCTCTTGTTTGTTCGCTTGATTCCCAGTGACTCCTGGGCCAGATTGGGCTGGGGACACTGGTCTCCAGGCACGTGGAACATCTTCCCCTGACCCAAACCCATAGGAAAGCAAGAGCCACCATGCCACAGGCACCGGGCAAAGGGATCTCCCACCCCTCCGGTTCCTGACTGCTCTTCCCAAATGTATTGGCCCATCTTTGCCTTTTGGAAACTTGGCACAACCCTCTGGCTCTTCCCAGTGCCGAGCAAACCAGTTTCTTACAGAGGGCGCCCACTGTGCTTGCTCCCCTCGACTAAACCTGGTGCAGCTCCCCTGACCTGGCTGCCTGCGAGCATCCTCGGGGGGAGCTGTGAGCATCTTTAGGGGGATGCTGTGATATCCTTGGGAGGAACCTGTGAGCATCTTTGGGGGGATGCTGTGATATCCTTGGGAGGAACCTGTGAGCATCCTCGGGGGAGCTGTGAGCATCTTTGGGGGGATGCTGTGATATCCTTGGGAGGAACCTGTGAGCATCCTCAGGGGATGCTGCGGGCAGGAGTGTTGGCAAAGGGCTCGTCCTGGCTGTGCCGCCACTGACAGAGGCCCCACCAAGTGCTCTCGCGGGGCTGGGACGGGCTCAGCTCCAGCACCAATCCGGCTCAACGACTCCCGTCCCACCGGCTCCTCTCCCCGGGCACGGCCGTGGCCGCGGGGCTGGGGCTGGAGGCTGCATCTCCCCGCCGGGGCAGAGGGAGGGCCGGGGCGCGTTTATTTATGTGATGCTGGGGGAAGAACGGGGAACTGGCAACAGGCTCACTTGCAAATGGGATTTCTGGGAAGTGGAGAGCTGGCATGTGTTCAGCCTGGAACTGTCCTGATTTCCAATTGGAAACATCCCACGGTGACTAAACTTCATTCAGGAGAAGATCTCGTTCTGCAGAGCCGGCGCTGCGCTGCCAAACTCGCCCGGGGTGTTTGTGCCGCTGCGGAGGTGGCCGCGGGGAGGGGGACACGGAGCGAGACGAGGGCTGTTTGGTGGCACAGAGGTGTGCCCTGTCCCCGTGCTGGCTTTGCAGCACCCCGGCAGACCCTGAGGGTCCCGTCTGGAAGGGTGCAGAGGGTTTGCAGCTGCCTCTGCTTTTCCCCCAGTAAATTTCTTGCTTTTCCCATGCAGCTGCCCCCCGGGCTGCTGTCAGCTTTGTGTGCTAATTAGGACGTGTTTGGGAAGCTGGAAACGAGCAGTGATTCACCTGGGAGCTGTGCCTGACTGTGCCATGGCCCTGCCGCACCGGGGTACGCTGGGCTGGAGATGGCGATGAAATCGGGGCGAGGGAATTGCTGTGTGTTCCCGGCCAGGCTGAGGGTTTAGTGGCTGCTGGAGGGGGCTGGTGGCCCCGTCCTTGGGAGCTGTTTGGTGCAACGCACTTGCACAACCGCGACGCGTGCGCTGTTGCGTCAGTGCTCGGTTACAAGCTGTTCCGAGGCCCACGAAGGTACAGGATCAGATCTAAAAATGAAGAGTTTCCCCATACGCCGCTATCACACCCATGCCGACGTAAGGGAAGGGTGACATTGCACCAGGAAGGCAACTGGGGCGGCGGATGACAGGCTGCCCGCGGTGACAACCGGCCGGCCGGGCCAGCTCCACCGTGGCACGGGAGGCAGAGCTGAGCTGCTCCTGCCTCGGGGAAATCCCCATGGGCACACATGGCCACCCTGGGCCGTCCTGGCCACCAGACCATGACAAAGCCCGGGGTGCTCCTGGCGTCCCCCCGGCCTCGCTGCTCCGGCAGGTGCAGGGCTTGGCGCCGGCAAGGCACAGCCGGCTATGCCAGGAATGTGCCGAATGTGTCGGGACTTGACGGCGGGATGTCGGGGCGCAGAGCAGCCTGTGAGTCACTCGGAGGGCTGGCAGCGGCGCGGTGAAGCTCGTGAGCTGGGGGGCAGCCAAAACCGCCAAAACCCCCGAACCCAGAGCCTCCCCGAACCCAAGCGCCCACGGGCAGCGTGCCGGCAGCGCTCTGCCGGGGTCACGCAGGCTGGAAACTGCGGTGTTAGCAGAGCAACACACCATACCGCGCCTCCTGCACCCCAGGGTGCTGCTTTTACGACTTTATTTTTCATCCATATGAGCGCACTCATTTGCTAAATCGCTCGAGTGAGAGCTGCCCGTGGGAGATCTGACAGCGGAAAATCGGTAGTTTAGACAAAACCAATCAAAAGCCTCTGCAAGGAGCAGCACAAGCTGCCGTGGAGCCCAGGCTGGGGTCACCCCGCTCCCTGTGCCGGGGGGCTCGGTGGTGACAGGGGACTGCAGAGCCACCCTGCACCGGAGCATCGCTGCACCCTGCCCGGGCCCTGCGCCCTCCGAGCGCTCCCAGCTCGGCGTGTTACAAGGAGCTTGTGGCTTCTTGTCCTGCGTGAGCGTGGGGAATGGGAAATCCAAAGCCGTGCGGCTGCGAGGAGCCGAGCCCCACTGCCAGCGGCTCTTATCAGTTGCGTGTCTGCGCTTATTTACAGCTCCCTCCCGTCTGTGTGGTTTTTTAGCCATTTGATGGTCTTATATCATGATTAAAACCATCCCCGCAGCAGCCCTCCGCTTTCCAGCCTGCGCGGGGTGGTGCCGCGCAGATGTTTGTCCAAGGCTATTTGTGAGCGCTCGCAGCCCGGACGCCCCCGGGGCCGCAGCTGGGGCTGCGAATGCAAAATTCCCTTTCTGTTGGTGTCTGATCGCCGGAGCCGGGCTGCGGTGCCACCCGACGCGGGCTGTGAGTACATCCAGAGCTGTGGGAGCCCGGATGGGGACAAGGACGGGGCCTGAGCCCCTTCTGTGTCCTTCTGCATCGGCGGGAGACGTGGTGGCTGCCCCGGGCTGGCCAAACCAGCGGAGCCTGGCACGGGATGCTCTGGGGACAGCGGGGGTGACACTGGGGGACAGGGGTTTGCTCCCCAGGTGCTGTTGTGCCCTGGGGATGTGCATGAGCAGAGCAGGGCTCTACCCGCTCCTGGTGATGCAGGTTAATCATTCAACCCCTTTGCAGGTGGGGTGGCACAGCCAGTGGGGCGCGGGAGGGGACATCTGTCCATCCGCTTCCTGGAGCTGAGACACAGGGACAGCCCCTGTGCTCCTCCTGCAGCGCCGGGGGCCTGAGCCCCCTCTCCCTGGGGATGCACGTGCTGGTGATGTGGGCAGCCCCATGGGTACCACGGCGTGCGGGAGACCCCAGCGTCAGGGCGCTGGCAGCACCGTGTGCCGGCTGAGCAGCAGACGAGGGAGCCAAGAGCTGGGCTGTAAACATGCTCGGATAAAGTTACAGCCATTGATGTTCCTTGGAAAAGCTGCTCAGAGAGCGCGGGGACCCCTGAGCTGAGAGATCCTGTCCTGCCCCGGCTCCGCAGGGGTGGGACTCAGTCCCTGGGGCTGGTTGGGGACACACGGGGCTGGATGGGGATACGCGGGGTTGCTCCCGGGGCCCATGCAATTTGGGCTGCGGAGCAACATGACGCTGCAGGAACGACCGTGGGTCCATGGGGTGCGGAGCCCCGTGCAAACCCCCTTGCACCCGTCGGGCTGGGCTGCCGTGGCCTGCGGTGCCGTTAAAGCGGCTTCCAGCGCGAGCCGAGGGTGGACGCCTTCCCGTGCTCGCCCCGCGGCGGCGCGGTGCCGAGGGGGTTAAGGCTGCCGGCAGCTGCCCTGGCTGTTAATGATTGATACCAATGACAGTCTCCGTGGGCTTGGAAGGAAATCATCCACCCCGGCTGCGGGAGAGCCACAGGGAGAGCCGCCGGCTTGGCAAGCGGCGCAGACGGAGGGGACGCGCGATGGCACTGGTGAGTGTGTGCGTGTCGCAGTGGCACCGGTGACTGTGCGTGTTTCCGTGTGCGCGCAGCGTCGGCAGGAGCCCGGCCGTGGCACACGTGGGCCATTGTCTGCTGTGGCCGGTGCCTGGAGGTGGCCAAGAGCTGCCAGGAACCCGAGGTGGCTGGCACGGTGACGGGCGCAGCAGGAAATGTGGCAGGCACGGATCGTGGCGCGGAAAGCACCACAGCGCCCATCACCGTCGGGATGATGCTGGATTATCGTGTGCGATGGGTTAAGCAGGTGCGGAGGATTTGTCCTGGCGGGATTTCCCCAGCGCTGCTGTAATCCCCGCTCCTGACCCGACCTGGCTCAGGAGGCCTTGGGGCCGGGTTTGTTTTGACGCCTTGTACCAGCAATTGCTTAGGACAGGTACTTCTGCCCACTGGAAGTGGTTTCTTAAAGAGCTTAGCGAGAGGTTTCAACCCTCCAGGTCTGGATTTGGCTTGCGGTTTGGAGGCTGCATTAGTGGATCACATTCGGCAGAGGTGTCACAGCTGCCCAGGCACCCCCGGACCCCCCGGCTGGGTGTTGGTGGCTGCACCAAGCCCAGGCACAAGCCGTGCACATGGGATTTGGGCTCTGTCCCCAAGGGGGGATGATGGAGCCATGTGGTGTAAGCAGAGCCGTGCACTCAGTGCTGCCAGGGGGTGAATTGTGACCCGCTCTGCCCCAGATCCTGGCCCCCCTGTCACACCACTGTGACACCCCCCAAATGTCACCCCATGTGTACGGGATGCTGCTGCGCCTGCCCCCGTCTCTCCGCCTCCCGCAGCAGGACGTTTTGGCCCGGCCACCCCTGTGATGGAGCCGGGGTTGCCAGGGAGATAAAACACAAACTCCCGGCGCTTTTTGTGCATTTTCCCGACCCCAGCTGGAGCGGAGCGGGGGACTCGCCCTCCCCGCGGTGCTGGCTGCCAGCAGCCGCTTTGTTCTCTGGAAATCCCCTGACTTCCCCCTGCTCCCGGCCATCCCGCTGCTGCGCTGAGGACGGCGGGGGCTCCTCTCCATCCCCGTGGACTCTGGCCAGCCGGGATGTCCCCGCTCGGGACCACTGTGGCTCCTTGGCGGCGGTGACGCTCCCCGCGGGCTGTGGGTGCGCGGGAGCCGCCGGCCGCCCTTGGCGAGGACTTTGCCCCGGCTTGGCGGGCCCGGCACAGCCGCCCTGCGCCTTCCCGGCTGGATCCAGCTCAGGCTTTGCTGCCTTCCCTCCCGGCGCGGCTCCCACGGGACCCGCAGGGCCGGTGTGGAGCGTGTGCGTGCAGAAGCGGGTGGGAAAGCCTGGCCTGGCCGTGCTGCTCGCTGGCTGCAGCCGAAACCCGCCCGGGGTGCGCGGGGCAAAGCCCCCGGAGAAGGCTGCGGCTCCAGGGAGGTTCTCTCCGGCATCGGCGGTGGGTGGTGAGCCCAGGGTGTTCCCCGCCTGGGCACCGCAGTGGCAGCTGACGTGTGCGGTTTGTCATAGGGGTGAGGTGGCAGAGGGAATGGGCGCTGGGACCGGCACCCTCCTCCCTCCTAAGGCTGCTTGGGCATCCTCCCTCTTGGGCTGCTTCACAGCTGGAACAAAACTTCAGCAGTGGCTCCGCACCCTCGTGTGGTTTTCTAATGCCCGCGAGTTTCTTCCCAAAGGCTGATCTGGCTGCAAATCCCCCAGCGCTGGGTTGCCCGGGGCTGCCGGTCGGCTCTGATGAGCCCTGGCGGTGCCCAGCTGGGCACACGGGGGTTTCTTGCAGCTCTCCATCCCACCTTTGCCTCCGTCTGCTCTTCCCCTGCAACCTTTTCTCCTTTCTCTGCCCTCTCTCAGGCTGGCGTGTAACTCTGATGAGTCCAGGGCAATTCAGATACGCCAAGCCATTTCCCACCGGGTTGTGGCCCAGGATTTTGGCCGGGGCTGGCACAGGACACCCCGTGCCTGGCTCTGCTGGGGCTGTGGGGAGCGCGCAGGGCTGGCTTTGTCTTTTTCCCTCCTTGAGTCATCCAGCGGGGCTGAAGTAGCTGCCGCGGTGCCGGGGCCTCGCTCGGCAGAGCCGGGGCTGGGGACAACCCGCAAGAGGCGCTGGAGCAGCCGAGCTGCTGGCCTTGTCCCCTGGCTGCCGCGGCTCTGCCAGCCCCGCTCGCGCTGCGCCTGCACAATTCAATTTACTTATTCATTATTTTTTTCCCTATAGCATCTCGAGCACATGCTGCACTGGCCCGAGGGGCAGAGCCGAGCCCCCTGCAGCCCCTGCACCCCGCGGGACGGTGTGGAGGGTCCGCTTTATTAGTGCATTATAATGCATTTGCTCCTGCCCTGGGCTCCCCTTGCAAGACAAGACTCGGTAGTTTGCACTTGCTCATCTGAGGGTGGATTTTCTCTGCCAGCCGCCAGCCCCTTGCAGGGACCATGGCAATGGGGTGACCCCACGTCCCTTCCCATGGGTGCTGAGCACTGCAGCGAACTGGGAAAAAAAGGGTTTTCAAGGGCTGCAGTTGGAGAAGAGGGATGTGGCTCAGGAGGAGGAGGAGAGGTGAAGAAAGGGCTAGAAAAACAGTGGAAGGAGGCCAGCGCGCAGGGCGTGTTTGGCCGGTGGCCATGCAAGCCCCTTGCTTGGGAGCTGCCTGGATGTTCGCCCCGAGAACGCGGGTAAAACATCCAGACGAAGGGTTTTCATTATCGCTTCGGAGGGGGGTTGCAGGCAGCTGTGGCCGCCTGCCTCCTCCTCCTCCTCCTCCTCCTCCTCCTCCGGCCGCCGTGGTGCTGGGGTGGTGCTGGGCCATGGTCACCCCGTGAGCCCCCCAAGGGCGGTGGGGATGGTGAGGAGCTGCAGCTGAACTTGGGGTTGGAGCGTGAGAGGACAAGGCGGTTGGATCCCCATGGCACACAGCCAGCGGAGCTGGGGCTGTGTTGGCTCCGAGGGGAGCCCCACGGCTCCAGCATCACACCCCGGCCAGTGCGTGTGGGGGGATGCTCGGGCTCCCCATAACCCCCCTGCCCATTCGGTCTGCTCAGATTTATGGCTTGGCAGGCTGCAGCGCCTGGGTGGGGAGCCTGGGCCTGACCCCCCTCCTCGCACACGAATGGTTCCCATTAGCTGATGTCTGCCCCACGCTGGGGGGGCTTGGAGGCTGCTTGGCTGCACCCAGCCGGCCGAGCTGGGCTTGCTGTCTGCTCTTGGAGAGGACCCCCCTGTACCCCCTTTTTCCAACGCCCCCAGCGCATCCGACCAGCCCTGTGTGGTGGGGGGGCTCTCCCCGTTGAGAGGAGGTCCTGAAGCAGCCGGTGGGAATCCCCCATGGCATCACCCCCCAGGGCTGTCCCCATGGCGAGGCGTGCGGGGGGTCGCTGCTCCCGCTCCCCCAGAGCTGGCTGCCGGCACCCTGGATGCTCCGAACCGGCGTGGGTTGGTGCTGGGAAATCGCTCCCTCCTGTCACCGTTTCACCTGCTCCTCCCCAGTCGGGGCAGAATTAACTCTCTCGCAGCTTCAGCTGCTGCCAAGGGCGGCTACAGAGCGGCACCCCCCCAGCACCCTGCTGCTGCCCCGGGGTGCACCCGGCGCGGATTCCTCGGGCTTCGCTTGGGGACACGTCCCAACCACGGTTTGTGGTTTGCAAGAGCTGGAAAGCCGTGACCTTGGTGGGCTGTGGAAGGGCAGGGGGGGTGTCCTGCTCTCAACAAGCTGCAGCTTTGGGAAGGAGGAACAAAAGCAGTGTTGAGTGAAAGTTTTGTTCTGCAGTTATTGCAGCTATTCCCTTCTCTTGCTCCTTACCTGTGTGAAAAAGCAAGAGGGGGTTTAGAGGGTTTTTTCTTTGATGTTTATCCCAAGAAAAAGCACCAGCTTTTCTCTCCTGGGAGGTCTGGGGGAGACCCCACCACAAGCTGCTGTTGGGAGTCCTGAAGCGTGTCGGTGGCGGTGCCGTGTCGGTGGCGGTGCCGTGTCGGTGGACGTGCCGTGTCGGTGGACGTGCCGTGTCGGTGGAGGTGCCGTGTTGGACGTGCTGTGTCGCTGCTCACCCCCGGACGCTAACGCCTGTGAAATGGCGCAGCTGGTGCAGGGAGAGCGGCTCCTGGGTTGAACTCGGCTTAAAGGCTCCCAGGGCAGCCAGTGAGCCCAGCAGAGCCCCCTGTGCCACTGAACTGGGGTGACTGGTGGGGTGACACCCCTATGCTGAGAGGGATGGTGTCTCCGGTGCAGCCGCGGGTGGATGCTGTGGCTTCTGCCTTCCCTGCTCCTGCCACACCGTCCCCTGGGGCTGCTGTCCCCAAAAGGGGCCACAGCTTTGTCTGGTGGCTCCCCATCCTCCACGGTGGCCACAGCACCACGTGAGCACGGTCTTTGGCAGAGGGCTGGCATGCGCCCACGGGCCGTTGGGGGACCTTGACCCCCGGCTGCTTCGCCGCGGTGGTGGGGGAGCAGTGAGCGGGGCCAGCCGGCCCGGGGGCTGGCCGCAGGCGGGGGGCTGGTGCTGCTGTGTTGTGGTGGGCAGGTTTCTCTGTGTGTGGCCAGCAGTGGCCACACCGCTCAGCTCCCCCGTGCCCAGAGAGCAGCTCCGGCGCGGGGTGTCCTAAAATGGTGGATTTTGGTGTTTGGGAGCAATAATGCCGCTCTGTTGGCGCATCCTCTGCCCGTGGTGGGGACATGGCAGGAGCAGGGGCAGCGGGAGCATCCCTGAGCCGGGCACTGGTGCTGAGCCAGCTCGCCTGGGCCAGGCGGCCAGCAGGGCTGGAATTCAGGGCACTGGCTGTGGGGAGGAGCAGGTGAATGATGCAATGGCTGGCGGGTGGTGTCCCGAGGTGGTCCCGGGATGCGGCTGATGGAGGCCAGCTGGCTCCCCGTGCTCCGCTTCCTTCTTTGGAGGTTTCTTTGAAATGTCAGCGCTGCCCTCCCTCCCCCACAAGGCATTATCATAACAGTCCGGAGGTTTTCGCCATTGCTTTCCAAAGCGCCGTGCCCAGGCGGAGGGTGGGGTGGGGGGTCCCCCCCGTCCTGCTTCCCGGGCTCCCCACTCTTCACCTGCTGGGATGTGAAGGGCTCCCTGGAATTTGGGGGTGCTGAAGCCCCCTTGTTGGATGTCTGCAGGGTCTCGTCCCCCCCTGCAGCTACTGGGTTGTTGGTCGATGCTCGTGCCCATCCTGCTCCCCAGGATTTGCCCTTGGCATGGCCTGGGGAGGGAATGGCAGCGCGGGGGGGGAACGGGGACGGTTTGGGGACAGCAGCAGGGGGAAGGGATGCAGGCGGTGAATCCAGGGCAGCGGCAGAGCTCGTCTCCACGCGGCTGCCTCCCTCACCGCGACACCCCCATCCCGGGCAGCCCCCGTGGGTGGGGTGGGGGGCCCAGCACCCCGTCCTTCCCCTCTCACCCTTCACTGCCGCCAGCTGCTCCCCGGCTCCGCACCTGGGCTGGGGGAGGCGGCGTGTGCCGCGCTGCCCTTCGCCTCTCCTCTGCGCGGGGACGCCAGCGCGAGCCGTTTGTCCCCGTCACTTGCCGGCTGGCTGCCGCACACCGGGACTCGCCAACCCCCGGCTGCACCGGAGCCCACCGCAGCTCCGCCACTGCTGCCACCGGCAGCGCCAATGTCACCGGCACAGGGCTTGGGGAACCGGGATACCTGGGAGAGGACAGCGAGACCCTTCGCTCACCGCCGGCATCCCCCTGCCCGCACGGGGCTGCTGTCCCCATGGCACGTGCCATCCCCTCGTAGCGTGGCGGCAGGTGGCACGGGGCTGGCTGTCCCCAGCGCGGCCATGGCGGGAGCCGGGAGCCGGCGCTGAGCTGAGAGGGTCCCCGGCATCATGCTGAAGTTTCGGGCGGACCGGCGGGTGAGGTAGGAGCCCTGGGGGGGCTGGCAGGGGCAGGGGGGGCCGCGGGCAGGCGGTGACAGGGGACCCTCAGCCCGGGCAGTGGCTGCTGCATTGCAGTGCTTGGGAGCGATGGGGACGTGGGAGGTTCTGGAGCAGGGTCAGCCGGGGGAGCCGCAGCTTTCAGGAGGTTCCCCAGGCGTTTCCTGGGGTCTTGCCACATGTGGGGGTGGGAGCAGACTGGGAAGGGGGGAATGCACTGGGGTGGGTGCCAGGAGGGGCTGCAAAGCAGGGTGGGTGTCCTGGGCTTGCTGTGGGGTGGGGAGAGAGTCCAGCCTGTGAGAACAGAGCCCTGCTGTGGTGGGGGCTGGGGGGACGCCCCTGGCTGGGGTCTGGGCACCGCGGTGGGTCAGGGCAGCCCCCGCTTCCCGGGGCTGGGGCAGTTGGGGTGCTGCCCTCTCCGCGTTTGCACACTCCCTGTGTATCAGCATCATGGGGGGGCCTGTGACCTGCGCCAATACCACCATGTTATCCCCCCCAAAGTCACCTGCTGGGGGCCAACAGTCTGGAGCGTCAGCAGCCCGGGTGGCAGGGACGCCCGTTGCCGCTGCCGCAGCGCGGGCCGGGCTGGCTCCGCGGGTGACTCGTGTCACTCGTGGCACAGAAAACCCGCTGCTGGGGGGCTTGGGGAGCAGTTGCTGCCCCATGTTGTGGGGTGCAGACACCTCACCTGGGTTTTTGCTGTGGGGGAGCTGGCAGAGCAGAGCAGAGCAGATCTGTGGCAGGGCAGGACAGCCAGGGGGAGCAGCTCCCCGCGAGGCTTTTTGGGCAGAAAGCAGTTAATATCCGGAGAGGCTGGCTGCAGCCCAGCTTTGGGGTGAAGCGTGTGTGGATGGGATGGTCTTGGCAGCTGCGTTTTCTTGCTCAAACTTCGCCTGTTTTGCTGACACGCAGAAGCTGGGCAGCATTCCGGGCTGGTGGTGTGTTGGCCTCGCGGTGGCTGGAGGCACCGGCGGCTTTGGGAAGGAGGGGTGTCCCGGGGACGGGGTCCGCTGCAACGCCCTGGGATGGACATGCACCTCGTCCTTCTGTCCTGAAGCCGCCCCAGCAGCGAGGGGCCCGGGCAGCAGCGTGTGAGCGGGTTCTGCAGCCGGAGCAGCAAGGTGCTGGGGTTCCCGGCAATACTGGCTCTGCAGGACGGCGCAGGGACACGGCAAACGCTGCCGGCTGAGCCCGGTGGGAGCTCTGCCTCGTTCCTCCTGCCTTTAGCTGCACCCTGGCATCGCCAAAACAGCACCGGGGCTGGGGCTGAGCGGGGTCTGATCCATCTGTGCAGGATCTGTGCGGTGCCAGCTGACCCTGCTCTTAGCCTGACTCAAGGTGCCTTGGCCGACAGCTCAAAAAGCATTGGGGACATCGCTGCAGCACAGCCCAGGATGGGCCGTTGCTCCTGCAGCCGTGACTTCTGAGGGGGGTTATGGTGACGTCGGGGGTGTGTTCAGCAGAAGGAATGAGGGCTTGGCCACCAAAGACCTCATTTCAGCTCCCAGCAAGGCAAACGCTTTCTGGGAAACACTGGTGAAATGTGCTGAGTGATCTGAAACACGGGAGCAGCAGGAGCTGAGCGGGGGCTGCTCGGGGCAGGGACTCGGCCCCAGCGCTGGTGTGGGGTCCGAGCAGCAGAGTGGTGCTAAAATCAAAGGGTTTCTTTGGGGTGGCAGGGAATGGGGGTGCTAACCACCGCCCGCTGCTGTCTCTCGCAGCCACAATGAAAGGCGGAACACGTTCCTGCACCCAGTGACGGGACGGGTCCCCGAGGAAAACTCAAGACTTGACTTGCAAAAGTAGGTTGGCTCCCGTCTCCTCCATTTTGGGGAGTGGGTTGTTATGGGGGCCCAAGGTGGGCTGGGACATGGGGGGCTGGACGCCCGGGACTGGCTGCTGTGGGACACAGAAACGCAGCTCTGCTGACCCAGCTCTCCTGTGCCGCAGACCGACCTTGGACATGTCAAGCAAAGTGGGCGGCAAGCGACCGGTGACCACCACCAGCGAGCCCTCCAACCACACCATGGTGTCGGAGGTGCCCCCGGAGCGTCCCGGAGGCCGGGTGGGTGTCTGGAGCCGTGTGACATGGCAGGTGACAGCAGGGACGGGGTGCTGGGACCCCCCAGGGACTGAAGGGCTCCTCTCCCCCTCTGCAGGCTGCACGTACCTCCCGCAAGGGCATCGCCTTCGGGAAGCGCTCCAACTCCATGAAGAGGAACCCCAATGCTGCCGTGACCAAAAGCGGGTGGCTGTACAAGCAGGTACCAGAGCTCGCACCATGCCGGGTGCTCCGGGGCCGGGACACCCCCCGCCGGGTGAGCTGCTCTCACCGCCGCTCTCTCGCAGGCCAGCTCGGGGGTGAAGCAGTGGAACAAGCGCTGGTTTGTGCTGGTGGATCGCTGCCTCTTCTACTACAAAGGTGCAGCAGCAAGTACCTGCCCTGGATGCCCCCATGGCTCATGTCATAGAATTAGAGAGTCATTTGGGCTGGAAAAGCCCCTCAAGGTCAAGTCCAACTGTTCCCCCAGCCCTGGCACTGCCCCATGTCCTGAGAACCTCATGTCCGTCTGTCCAACCCTCCAGGGATGGTGACTCCAGCACTGCCCTGGGCAGCCTGTTCCAATGCCCCACAGCCCTTTGGGGAAGAAATTGTTCCTAAATCCAACCTCAACCTCCCCTGGCGCAACTTGAGGCCATTTCCTCTGCTCCTGTCACTGTCCCCCTGTCCCCAGTGGCCACCAGCCAGGCACCTGCCAGCAAACCCAGGACTGTTCCCGGGCTCGGAGCAGGTTTTGCCAGCATGGACAAGGGCTCCGGGGGTGCCATCCTGCCGGGGAGCAGTGGCCGTGCACAGAACCCTTCTGTGCGTGTGTTTGGCACCCTGGAGACCCAGGGGTTAATGCCTTCCCTGGCAGCTCCTGGGCTCAGCCCTGGCAGCGCAGGGCATGAATTACTGAGCGGGCTGTAGTGAGAGCCCAGCGCAGAGCTGCCGGGAGCACCAGGCAGCCATGGCCCCTGTCCCCACAGCAGCTCCTGGGGGGCAGTGGGGGCTCCCAGCCCCTCCATGTGTGTAACCCCTGCACTTGCCCAGTAGACGAGAAGGAGGAGAGCATCCTGGGCAGCATCCCCCTGCTCAGCTTCCGCGTGGCGGCCGTGCAGCCCTCCGACAACATCAGCAGGAAGCACACGTTCAAGGTCAGCGCCTGGGTGTGCCGGGGCTTGGTTGGGATGGAGCACTGGGGCAGTGGTGATGCTCGCGGGGTCCCCGCTGCTCCCTCTTCTTGCTTTCTTGGTGACGGGGCATGGAGCAAGTCCTGGGGATACTCTGTGCAGATGTGCCTCCTGCTGGGGAAACTGAGGCACGAGTGGCACAAAGCAGCATCTCCAAGGTCATCACTCCCCCTAGAGCTGCTCTTGGGCTTTGCCCCTTGGGGTGCCCTGTTGCCCCCAGCCTGCGGAGATGCTCGCCTGATGCTGGACCGACGCACAGGCTGGCGTGCACTCACATACATTTGTGCAAAAACCTGCACCTTCCTGCAAGAGCCGGTGCCTGGGGTGCCCATAGGTGCCTCAGAGGAGTTTTTCCAGTCTAAGGGATGGATTTTTGTAGCTGCCACCCTTAAACCTGCATTACTGTGCCAGTGTCTCTGCCTGCAGCTTCTGCGGGTGAGAGAGAGAAGTGACCTGGAGGTGCCGAAATGTCTCTCTCGGCTCATGACGCTGGTGGGGAAAGAGCCTTGCAAAGCTGCTGCCCGTGTATTGAGCTCTGCAGGCTCGTGCCTGCGCTTCCACCTGCACACGGGAGCTGTGGGGAATGGTTCTGTTTGGTAGAGAGGGTCCCGAGGGCCGGGAGGTCTGAGCTCCTGCCATGCTGCAGCTTGACCCTTCTCTGTTTCCTCCTCTCCTTGCGGACGAGGATCCCCGGACAGGAGGTCTCTCTGCATCCCACCACACCAGCCACCGCCTAGGTAGTACCTTCTTGTGTCTGCGGTGCATGCAGGAGCGCGAGGGACCTGCAGGCTTGCCGGCACGCTCTGCTCACCCCGCTCACACTAATCCGGGGCTGAATCGCTTCGGTTTCAGCTCTTGCTCTGGCTGCAGGGCTGGTTTTTAGAGCAGGAGTGCATGGGGGTTGCAGGAGGTGACCCCGCGCCTGGGCACGGAGGCTGCATGCTCTGGGGAAGGTGGGAACCCAAGGGAAGGGATTTAATAAGACCACCATTTTTTTTTTTTAATTTAATTTTTTTAAGAGATTTAGACCTGAAAGTCTTTCGGGGTGAAAAACCTCCTGCTCCCTTTTCTCTCTCCCATCCCTTTCCACAGAGGGGGAAGGTGGAAGCTTCAAAAAGGTCCTAAATAGCCAGACCTGCCTTCCAGGTGAAGGGTGGGCACCAACGTCTTGCACCAAAAGCAAAACATTTTCCCCAAAAAATGCTGTCTGGGCCCAGAAGCCACCTTCCCCCTACCCCTGCATGAGTGACAGCGCTCCGACCAGCGCTGCCGCTGTCACGGGGATGGGGACCCTTCCTCTCGCTTGGTGCCGCTGAGGGCGCACGTGGCTGCGAGGCTCGGCCGGGGGGTGGGAATGGAGCTCTCACCCTCCCGTCTGTCCCCCCCGTTCTGTGCCCCTCACAGGTGACGGTGTGCTGGGTGGAGGAGACGCCGGCGGGTAACGAGCAGTCCCTGTCCCCCCAGGCCGAGCACGCCGGCATCCGCACCTACTTCTTCAGTGCCGAGAACACAGAGGAGCAGGAGTCCTGGATCCAAGCCATGGGCGAAGCCGCCCGGGTGCAGATCCCCCCCACTCAGAGGTCAGCGCCCGCTGTCCCCCCGTGTCCCCCACTCCCCTGGTCTCTTGGAGGTGGGGCAGAGGGGCTGGAGACCTTCTGAGGGGTCCCTCTGGAGAGCAGAGCTGGGGGAGCGTTGACCCCAAGGCTCAGGGAGGGACAGGACGTTACCAGCCGCACCGGGGCATTGCAAAGGGAAGGTGACCCTGTCCCTTGTCTCGGCACCCTCCAGGCATGAGAAACCTGACTCGGAAAACATCCCCCCCAGCAAACACCACCACCACCCCCACCGCAACGCTGCCCAGCACGAGCACCCCAAAGCTGAGCCCGATGCCAAGACCCGCGGGGAAGGCGATGGCCGCGGCTCGGAGAAGATGGAGAGGAAGTCGGAGAGGATGGAGAGCAAGAAGGAGCCCTTGGCCAAAGCCAACGGCGTCGCCGGGCAGGAGGTGCCCTCGGAGCCCGGCAGCCCTTACCCCGAGGCACCGCGGGTCCCGGCGAGCGCGGAGCGGCCGTCCCAGCCCAACGGGTGGCCCTACGCCTCGCCCAGCCGCCCCGGCAGCACCGCGTACCCCCCTCCCGACGGCGAGAGCGCGGCCCAGCGCCGGGGCTTCGCCCCCCGCACCAACCCCGACAAGATCGCCCAGCGCAAGAGCTCCATGACGCAGCTGCAGCAGTGGGTGAACTCACGCCGGGGGGCCATGCCCCCCGAGGAGCTGCAGAGGTGAGAGCTGATGGGGATGGATGAGGGCAGAGCGGGGGGTCCTGCTCCTTTTCTCCAGGGCTTCCCCTTAGGTGATGCTCTGGGAAGGTTTTTCCCCTTCCCATCTGCTTTCCTGGGGTCAGAAAATCTCCTCCCTGGGCTGTCGCGGTGCGCCAGTTCTGAGCTGTGTGTGGGACACCCCGAAAAGCTGAGCAGGGTGGGTTTTGGAGGGGAGGCCCCACGGGGTCCCTGGCAGGAGGGGTCCCAGCCAGCTTTGCAGACGCTGCAGTCAGAGCTGCCCGCTCCGGGGCTGTCCTCTCCCACCCCCA
The DNA here is from genome assembly GCF_963082525.1 of Nesoenas mayeri. NCBI lineage: Eukaryota > Metazoa > Chordata > Aves > Columbiformes > Columbidae > Nesoenas > Nesoenas mayeri. Next base: position 1,445,872 of record NC_137574.1, on the reverse strand, counting down.
CCCCTGCTTGCTGCCCACCAGCCTGACTCTCACAGCTCTTTTCCCCCCCAACAGCCCCACCAGGTTTTATCCCGTGTCTCGCCGGGTCCCCGACTACTATTCCCCCTACTCACCCCAGTACCCCGAGGATTACCAGTACTACCCGCCAGGGGTGCGCCCCGACAGCATCTGCTCCATGCCCGCCTACGAGCGGGTGAGCCCGCCCTGGGCGCTGGAGGACAAGCGGCACTCCTTCCGCAACGGGGGTACCTACCAGCTCCGCGACTGGAAGGAGCACCCCGGCTTTGGCCGGCAAGACGTCCCGCTTTGGCTACCGGCGCCTGGGAGGCAACCGACTTATTTAGACGAGGTGGACGCGGCGTCGGGCTCCCTGCGGCGGATGTCCCTGCAGCCCCGCTCCCGCTCCGTGCCCCGCTCGCCCAGCCAGGGCTCCTACGCCCGCGCGCGGGTTTACTCCCCCGTCCGCTCGCCCAGCGCCCGCTTCGAGCGGCTGCCGCCGCGGGGGGACGACATTTACGCCGACCCCACCACCTTCATGATGAGACGATCCATCAGTTCTCCAAAGGTAACTGCCCGTCGGTGCTCGGGGTGCGCAGGGTTGGCGGGGGACGCTCGCTGGGGATGTCCGGGCAGGGATGCTGCGGCACGGTCTGCTCTTGCACGTGCTCTCTGGCCTCTCTCATGTGTCTCTGGTTTTGGGGTGGGGGTGTCTCCTCTCTTCTCAGTACGACTATCTGGGTGACAGGCGGCCAGTCCCTGCGGGAATGTACCCCTACCACTACCCGGCATCCCCCACCGTCCACGACAAAATGGTACGTAGACCGCGGGTGCCGAGGGGGGTGAGCCCCGGCGGAGCGGGGTGCACAGAGACCCCAGGGAGATTGGCCAGCGCGGGGGCTCCTTGCCTGGACGGCCGAGGAGGAACCACTCCACTCCAGGGCAGCTTGTCGGGTCAGAGCTGGGCTGCTCTGGGGCTGCTGGGGACTGCAGGTCCTTTTATTGGCCATACTGGAAGGAGACCCTTGTGGAAAGGCCCCCGGTCCCTGCCCTGCAGCCCCCGGGGCAGTGGGACCCCCATCCGTCCCGCGGTGCTGAGCCTGGCGTACACCCCGCACCGCTCCCCTCTCGCTTCCTCACCCCTGGCTACAGCCGCTGCTTTTCCTGCCTCGTGTTTCCCCTCGGAGCGCTGAGTGGCCGGAGCTGGTGGGGTGAGGTGTCCCCAGACCACAGGCAGGACCGGCTGTTGCAGGAGGGAGAAGCGCAGGTTGCCATAAGCCGCCCATGCTCATCCATCCTCGCCAGCCAGGGCTGCAGGGAAGGGCTGTGCCTCGTCCAGGCACCGCGAGCCAGGAGCAGAGCAGGTCTCCGTGGGGCACATCGCGGCAGCTCCGTGCCAGGAGGAGCCCAGCTTCCCCAGCCGAGAGGTCTTGGCGTTGCCGTAGCCTTCACCTAACCGCTTTGCTTCTTCTTTTATATGTTCTGTGTGTTCGTTTTCTTGCCGCATGCCTGCTGGCTCCTGGTAGGATGAACTTTTAGACCTTCAGTTGCAAAGAAACCTAGAGTATTTGGACCAGCAGGTAGGCAGAGCTGGCTGCAAGCCTCATGCTGCTTCTGTCCCCGTGTGCCCCGTCCCCAGCGGCGTTCTCCTCCCTCCCAGCGCAGCATCTCTTCCCCTAACATCCATCCTCACCCTTCTTGGCATTAAAGCAGCACGAGTTGTCTTTGGTTTGCTTCTTCCATCCTCCCCGTCTGTAGGGTCACTCATTTTGCTTGGCAGAACGATCTCCCAGGTGGTGCCTTCTGTGTGGGGTGTTGGAGCCACTGGGAGGTTTTGGGGGGGATCTGGGGCAGCTTCTCCTGTTCCGGGGGCCTCAGGGAGCTGCCCCTGGGGGGCAGGGCGGGCACCCAGCTCAGAAACCCTCCCCAGGTCACTCTGCACCGCGCTGGCTTGGGGACACAGGTGCCTGGTACCAGTGTGGCCGTGTCCCCACACCCAGCAGTGCCTTGGTGGCTGCAGGGGTCGCAGGGCTGGTGTCCCCCATGCCGGGGGTGCTGGGTGAGCCGTGGGGAGCCAGACAGGTACAAGGTGGTTTTGGTGATGTGCTGGCCCTGTTCCCCCTCAAAGGCGAGAGGTTTGATGCCAGGTGGGCACGAGGCTGATACCAGCGCGGCAGCTCTGGGGTTTTTGCATGCCAGGGCTGTTTGGAGGAAAACTGTGAAGTGGCTCCATCTCAGGAGCACTGGGAGGCACAATCCAGCTGGGAGAGATGCTGGGGCTGGTGGGGTGGGAACCGCAGGCAGGGGAGGAGGTCGAAGCTGGGGACAGGAGCCATCGGCCCGTGCTGCGGCGCAGGCGCTCGCCTGCAAAAGCCAGGCTTGCTGCCCCAGAGACAATCTCGTTAGTCTGCAAATCTCTGTCCGTGCAGTAATCGCCAAGATCTGTGTCTGCCTTGGAGCAGAGCCAAGGGCAGGCAGGAGCACTCGCCGCAATAAAAGCTCTCTGGATTATTTCACGGCCATTGGCAGCAGCGCTTGCTCTGCAAGGCTCTTTAAAACACTCCTTAAAAAGGCTTTGCATCTCCTCCTCCTCTCCCACTGACCTCTGCAGAGGCTCATTTGGAGTAACACTCCCAAGTATCTCTTTTCAAACAGCTTGCTGCTTTATTTTCTCTCTCCTTCCTTGTCTGGTCGCAGGGTGGCTCCCTGGCTGCGCCCCACCTTGTTACCTGCCCCCAAGTCAGGCTTTGGTCCTTGGTTTGTGTTTAAACTGCTGTCACCCCTTGGACCTTGAGCGTCGTGGCCACAAGGCACGAGAGGCTGCTTTCACATCGTCTGTGCTGGGTCCTGCAGTGATTTTTTGGACCCAGGTCCCACCAGGTTGCTGGGCAGGGAGGGGGACACTGCTGTCCCCAACCCCAGGCTTCAGTCACCTCCCCTATGCGCAGCCCCAGCTCTGTGGCTGGACAGGGCACCGAGCTGTGTGTCAGCATGAGGAGTGGGGTCTGTCCGTCTGTCTGTCTGCTGGGACCACGCCGTGTGCCGCAGCCGTGGGCGTCTCTGTGCCAGCCTGTGTCTGTGTGGGCACTTTGCTGCCGCCCAGCTCGGGGCTGGCTCTGTTTTATCTGTATTTTCCCTTCAGTAAAGTTTTCAGGGCACGCAACCAGCCCAGGACGCTCTTGAGTGCACAAAAGGGAGCAGCAGCGGCCCAGGCAGCTGTCCCTGCACGGCTCGGGCCCCTGGGACATCTCTTGGAGGTGGCATCCTGCAGCCGATGCCCTGAGCCGCTCTGGTGTCACCCAGCGCGTCCCTGCTGACCTCTCTGCACTTTCCTCCCCTGTCTGCCGTAGATGAGCGAGAGCGAAACCCTGATCAGTATGGTGAACAGGATGGTGGAGACCTCCTCCCCCAGGGCTCAGCTCTACATGCAAGTAAGGCCCTGGCCGCGGGCCCCGCATGGCAGCCACGCCGGCCACCCCGCGCTCATCCCGAGGTCACCTCCTGCCATCCCCGAGGTCACCTCCTGCCATTGCCACTCATGCAGGCTCCAGCATCCATGCAGCTCCGGCACATCACGCTCTCGGGGACCTGCTAGTCCATCCCAGGCTTTGCTAATCCATCCATGAGCCATTAAAACCTGGTAAATCCTTGTGCTGAGAGCGCGAGGTGGAGACGCAGCGGTCCTGGACTCGTCCTCCTCGGGGCTGGACTCGGGTGCTTTGCTCACCCTCTGTTTGCTGTGGAATGTTGATGAGAAAAGGGGAAGGTGTGGGATGACTTAAAGCCAGGAACCCAGCCCAAGGCTCTTCAACCGAAGCAATAACTCCCATAACAGGGAGGTGAAACAGCCTCTCACCCCCCAAGGCTCCGCAGTTTTCAGTTCCCTTGCCTGGAGAGGCTGCGGGAGCATCGGGATGTCCCTGCTCGTGTTGAGCTGCAACTCCGAGCGCAGGCAGGTCCTGCCACTGGGGCATGTGGCTGTGGGTCACTGTGACCCGCAGCCCATCGTGCTGCCGGCCCCGGGCAGGGGGTCCCGGGCCCCCGTGCTGCCCAGGGCAGCTCCTGCTGGGCAGAGACCAGGCGATCGCTGGGTTTTCCAATGGCCAGACCGTGCCTGTTCCCATCTGCCGTGCGTGGGGACCGGGATGTGCTGGAGGGCGAAGCTGGAGCTGCTGAGATGCTCTCACTGCCCCGGGGCAGCAGCATCCCTATGTCTGCCAGGCTCTGCCCCCAGCCTGCTGGGCATTTCCCAGGTTCAAGTCTATTTGCATTGTCCTGTAGTTTTAAATGGCTCTAAAGTAGCATCTTGCTTTCTAGCAATAAAGATCCCCTTCTTTCTATCTTATGCCTTTCATCTCAAGATCTCAGAGGCATTTAATTGTTGAGGTCCCATTAGTAATTTAGATTTCCAGGAAAGGAAAATGACTCACAGAGAAGCCGGATGGTAAACAGCTCCTGATGCAGCTGCTGATTTATCGGTGTTTCGACTCTGCTAAGTGGGATTACAGCTTAATCTTTCTGCCTTTGTTTCCCTGCCTGTGACACGGTGGCAGTTACACGCCAGGCGGTTAATGATTCACGAGCACGTCTTTAACTCAGCTCTTGGCATCCTGCGGGAGGTTGTGTCCGGATAATCCCCCTGGCTCACCCAGCCATGGGCGCTGGAGGTGGGGAGGGAGGTTGTGCCTTCATCCCAGACACCCAGCAGGGCGAGAGCTCCAGAACCAACATCCCTGCAGCACTCGCTGCCTCCCGGCGATACCGGCATCTGCCCGGCCCGGGGAGCACCCGGAGCTCGGCTCTTTCCTCTCGCCGCTCTCGGGAGCCCGGAGCTGGGCTCACCCCACACTCTGCTTGCAGGTGACACCTTTCCCAGAGACCTACCGGGAGACGCTGCACACCTACAAGATCAGCGAGCAAGACACCGATGTAAGAGCAAACGCCTGTCCTGCGGGTCCTCTGCTGTTGTCCCTGTCCCCCGCAGCAGGTCTGCTGTCCCCACAGAGAGATGGGACCTGGTGTTGCCCAGGGACTGAACTTAGCTGCCTGCTCTTGCCCCATGTCCTGTGTCACCCTGGCTGGGGGTTGAGTCCCTGCAATGAGAGCAGTGGGCTGGAAACCTTCCCCAGGACCATATATTGACCCGAATCCACGAGCCATGTCCTGGCTGCATCTTGTCTCTGCCAGGGAACTTGGCCCTGGCTGAGCACGGAGCCATTTGCGCGGGTGAAGCCCATCGCAAGGCTCTCATCCTCCCCTCCCTTTCTCTTTCCCCCCCGGGGACAGAAGCTGCTGGGGAAGCTGTGTGAGCAGAACAAGGTGCTGCGGGAGCAGGAGAGGCTGGTGCAGCAGCTCCGAGCAGAGAAGGTGCGTGGTGGGCGGCTCAAGCAGCTGGCTGGGGACAAACCTGGCTGCACGTGGTGCTCGTGACCAGGCAGCACCTTTGTGGTGGGGAAGTGACACATTCTGCTGTCTTGGGGACAGCTCAGCAGGAACATTTCTGAGCTGGGGGAGATGTCCAGGCTCTCACGGCTGTGTCCCCGTCTTGTTCCTTGCAGGAGAGCCTGGAGAGTGCCCTGATGGGGACACACCAGGAGCTGGAGATGTTTGGGAGCCAACCCGCCTACCCGGAGAAGCTGCTGCACAAGAAGGAGTCGCTCCAGAACCAGCTCATCAACATCCGTGTGGAGCTGTCACAGGCCAGCACGGTAACGGGGTCCCCATTCCGTCAACCCCAAGCGGCCGCCAGGACTGTCCCCCACCCCCATGGTCCCTTTTCTCCTTCCTGTAAAAAATATAAACCTGCCAAAGACTCCCCCTAATCCCCTCATCTTCCCCCCCAGGCCCTGGCGAACAGCACCGCCGAGTACGAGAGCCTGGAGAGCGAGGTGTCCGCCCTGCACGATGACCTGTGGGAGCAGCTGAACCTGGACATCCAGGTGAGCAGGGCGGTGCCATCCCTGGGGTTCCCCCACCATCCCCAGGGTGCTCCCCACGCTGCTGGGTCTCTGTAGAACCCCCAGCCCACGGCAGGTGCCTCGGGGTGCACAACAATGGCTCCTGGCAGGAGATGAGTGGTGGGTGTGGTGGTTCGGACCCCCTGGGCTGTGTCTGCCTCGGCTGAACGCCCCCGGGTCCTGGGGTGCAGCAGAACTGGGGTGCAGGGGAGCAGTGGGAGTGCTCTGGGGTGCTCTGACTGCTGCCTTTTCTCTCCCCTCCAGAACGAAATGCTCAACCGGCAGATCCAGAAGGAGATCTGGCGGATCCAGGACGTGATGGAGGGGCTGCGGAAGAACAACCCGTCCCGCGGCACGGACACGGCCAAGCACCGGGGTGAGCGCGGCCCGTCCCTGCGCTGGCACGGCACAAACCCCGGTGTGCCGCGGCATGGGGCATCCCCGGCGCCTCTGCTGTCACGAGGCAATGGCAGCACCCGCTTGGGAAGATGGAGGCCGTGGTGCACACACTTTTTTCTGCTTCTCTCTGCAGTGGCCATCGGCCCCTCGGGGACGTACAGCTCCAACAGCCCTGCCAGCCCCCTGAGCTCGGCCAGCCTCACCAGCCCCCTCAGCCCCTTCTCCCTCGTCTCCGGCTCCCAGGGCTCGCCCACCAAGCCAGGACCCAGCGAGGTGAGTGATTGGGGGTGTCCCCAGGGAGCCCTTTGCCACCATCGTGTCCCCAGCCTGGCCTGAGCCCTCGCTCTCAGTGAGGCCGGGCACAGAGCACAGCTGGCTTTCCTCGTGGCTCTGCCTGGGGACACCGTTTTGGCCACCAGCACGGGCTGTGGTGACCCTCCGTGACATCTGGATCCATGGGCTTTGCAGCCCTGAAGGCTGAGTGTTGCTCAGCTCCAGCTCCTGCTGCCACCACCCTCCCGTCTCACTGCCCATGGTGACACCAGCGCTGCTGGACCCCGAGCTTCGTCCATGTGAAGTTTTGGGTGGAATCTGGGGGCTCCCCAACCCCGCCTGGCTGCACGGAGGCGGTGCCAATGTCTCCTGGGAGCCCCTCACTCGGGCAGCCCCCGAGCCCTGCCTGGCCTTGGGGACATGCAGCAGCGAAGGCAGCATGAAGCGCTGTCCCCTCTGCGTGGGGACACGAAGCCCGCGGGGCCCCGGGAGCGGCAGTCGGCTGCTCTCCCTCCTCCTCCCCTTGGCTCGACGCTTCCACTGTGTGTTGTCTCGATCTTTTTCTAACTGTCTCTTCCTTCCCGGCTCTCAGTGTCTCTGCTCTCTCGCCTCACGCTCCTCTCCACCCCAGGAACCAGGTCCGCCTCGACCTCCCCTCCCCAAGTCCTACGTCCCCCTGGAGTCTCCTCCGACCGTCCCTCCGCTTCCCAGTGACAGCCGCCCCTGGCCGTACCCCAGCTCCCCTTCCTGGCAGCACAGCGGCGAGGCCAAGAGGGGACAGGTACCGACACCTCTCTGGAGCGGCCAGGGCTCCCATCTTCTTCCTCACCGAGACATCGGCTGGCAGGGGCTGGGCTGAGGCAGGCGATGGGGCTGCGCTGGCCGAGGGGACTGGGACAGCGCAGAGGTGCCACTTGGCCAGGGGACAGCAGCATGCGGCTGGTAACTGCCCTCGCCAAGGGAAGGAATGGGCAGTGTCCCCCTGGCAGCCTCACCATGGCCATCCTGTCCCCAGCAGGTCTCCTGCACCCACATACAGCACCCACTGGGTGCCCCCAAAGCTGCTGCAGCCCCACATCAGCCCCTCTGCTTTCCTCTGCCCTCACCTCTTTCACTGTCCTTCTGTGGCACTGCTCCCCCTGGCAAGCTCTGCCGATGGGGCTGACCCCCCCCAAAACTCCTGTCTGCATTTGGGAATCCCTGGTAATTCCTTGGCGGTGGAAGGGACTGTGTCTGCAGGCTGCGTGTCACCCCATGGCTGCGGAGGGCAGCGGGTCTGTCCCCAGCCAGGACAGGGTCTCACTGGGGACCTGCTTTCCCTTGCAGCCCAAGCTGAGCTTCGAGCAGAGCAAGAAAGAGGCACAGCGAGCGGCCCCCCCCGGACCCCCAGCAGAGGGGCTCCCGCAGGGCCGGCAGGAGCAGGAGGCAGACAAGCAAGCGGCTCTCAACAAGGGTACGGCGCCGGGGGTGGGGGGTCCCCTCCCGCGAGCTCCCTGTGCCTCGCTGGGCCCCTGCCCCTGGTCCCCGGGGGCTCAGCCTGATGTTTGGGTTTGCTCCGCAGTGGGCATCGTCCCCCCCAGGACCAAGTCTCCGGCGGAGGAGGAGGTGATGCCGGCGGCTGGCGTGGCGAGGAGGAGCACCGGCGGCGTGGCCAACGGGCTGGGCTCTCGGGTAGGGCTGGGGCAGCAGACCGGGGGCTGTGTTACAGCCTGCAGCCTCCTCAGGACCCCCGGGCTGTTTCAGCATGTTCCCCCCACCCCAAGACGGGGCTGAGCATCCCCACTGCAGGGGGCTGTGGCACGGGGTGGATGTGGGTGCGTGACCGTGGGGCTGGGTTCCCCCCAGGAGAGACCGAAGAGCGCCGTGTTCGCCAACGAGACGAAGGTGAAGATGAGTGTGGAGGAGCAGATCGACCGCATGAAGCGGCACCAGAGCGGCTCGATGAAGGAGAAGCGGCGCAGCCTGCAGCTCCCCAGCAGCCAGCAGCCCGACACCCCCGGCACGAAGGCACCCGCCTCCTACAAGGTGGTGAGTCCCTGCACCGGCCGCGGGGCTGGGAAAAAACAGCTGTTGCTTTGCAGAGCGACTGAGGTTCCTGATGGAGCAGAGGGGACGCTGGGGGCTGGGGAAGGGGACAATGTGCCATCCCGGTCCCTCGCAGGTGCGCCGGCACCGCAGCATCCACGAGGTGGACATCTCGGACCTGGAGGCAGCGCTGCGTTCCGACGACCCCGGCAAGGTCTACGAGACGCCCCAAGAGGAGATCGCCCGACTGCGCAAGATGGAGCTGGAGCCGCAGCACTACGACGTGGACATCAACAAGGAGGTGAGGACGAGGTGTCCTGGGGGAGGTGGCAGCCTGGGGCATCCCTCCCTCCGCACCCTGTACCGGGGGTTGATCCAGCTCAGAGTGCCTGGCCAGGGGCTGCCCTGCCCAGGCCGGTGCTGGGGGAGAGCGGGACAGGTGGGTGCTGGGCTGGGGACGGGTCCACAGCGCTGGCTCAGCTCAGCCCTCTCCTCTGCACCCAGCTCTCCACGCCAGACAAAGTCCTCATCCCTGAGCGGTACGTTGAGCTGGAGCCCGATACGCCACTCAGCCCCGAGGAGATGAAGGAGAAGCAGAAGAAGGTGGAAAGGATCAAGACCCTCATTGCCAAATCCAGGTGAGGCTGCCGTACCCCTGCCCGCCCCAGCCGTCCTGGGGGCTACCCGCGTGCACCCCTTCCCCAGCCACGTGTGTCCCATTGAAACTGGGAGTGGGTGCTGATGCCGGGCGCTCTGTGCAGCCTGCAGAACGTCATCCCTCTGAGCGAGGGGGAGGTGGACGCCCCCCAGGACCCCGAGAGCCAGCTGCAGGAGCAAGAGAAGAGGATCGAGATCTCGTGTGCGCTGGCTGCCGAGGCCTCGCGCCGGGGCCGCATGCTGTCGGGTAAGGAGCAGGGCGGTGCGGGGGGTCAGCGTTGCACCAGAGGACACTGAGGTTGGATCCTGGGGACAATTTCTTCCCCAAAGGGCTGTGGGGCATTGGAACAGGCTGCCCAGGGCAGTGCTGGAGTCACCATCCCTGGAGGGTTGGACAGACGGACATGAGGTTCTCAGGACGTGGGGCAGGGACAGGGGTGGGGGAGCGGGTGGACTCGGTGGTGTTGAGGGAATCTGGAGCCTTGTGAGGAGCGTTGGCTGCAGGATGGCAGCGCCTGGCCATGCAGTGCGCGGTGACACGCCGAGCCGCAGCGAGCATGGTGACATGCCACAGCTGAGCAAGGATGGTGGCGCTGCCCAAGCGAGCATGGTGACATGCCATGCCCTGTCCATGAGGAGCCCTGCGGGGACTCACGTGTGCGTGCCAGGGCCAGGCACCGCTGTGGCTGTTTGTCCTGACCGCGCTTGCTTCCTCCCGTCCTTCCTCTCCCTCTCCTCCCCTCCGCTAACCTCTGGCTGGGTCTCCTCCATCCCCTCGCCGCTCCAGCAGCTTCTCCCATATCTCGTTTCCAGCTCAATGCGCTACCCCAAGCCCTCCCACCTCCCCAGCCTCCCCGACTCCACCGACCAACCCCCTCTCGTCTGAACCATCCCGGGGCGCCGACAACAGCCATTTTATGCGTGTCTGAGCCATGAAGTAAGAACCTCTTCTCTCCTACTTCATCCCACGCTCTCTCCATCCGGGGGGGGCTGGATGGGGGGTGCCTCTTCTGTGCCTGGCGTTATCCATCGCTGCTTGCTCCAGCTAATGTCTCTCCAGCCACGTCAGCCCCATCTCCTCTCATGGACTAAGTGCCAGTGTCCTGCAAGGCAAAGCCCATCCAGGCTCAGCCGGGACCCGGCGTGGGCAGGGGGCTCGGCTGCCCCAGGCAGGGGGGCCATGCAGGGAGCAAAGGTGGGGAGTCTCGGGGTGAAGCTCTGGGGATACCTGCCCTGGCATGTCCACATTGGTGGCTGCAAAGTGGAAGATGCGGCGTCCCCCTGCGTGGTTGGAGGTTCCTGCAGGGAGCTGGGCGTGTAGAACCGGGTCTGTGGTAGGTTTTCCTCCGAGCAGGGCAGGAGAAGGGTCTGTGGGGTGGGCACAGGGGCTGCCCCAGCACTGGCCACCCCACACGTAGCTCATCCCCACTCTCCTCTCCCTCCAGCTCAAGCCCTGGCTGCTGCCGGCACCAGCAAGTTCCACGGGGCCACGTTTTAGTGCCCTGACGTGACACCTGAACCTCTCGCCATCATTTTCGGTTCTCCCGGACCCCCTTCCCTCCCACCGGCGGCGAGACCACCCGGCAGAGCCGCCCAGGGGGACACAGCACCAACGGCACCGTGTGGGTGCCAGGACGTTGTTTGCCAGAGCGTGGTCCCCAAGGAGCCCCTGGGCTACCGGCCAGGATGGGGACATATCGGCGGTGTCCTGGGCATCAGGCTGGCGTGGACAGCGGGCAGGGCCATCTGCAGCGGCTGTGTCTGTGCCAGGGCAGCCCTGGGGGAGCGTAGGACACCCCGGGCTCCCTGTGCTGATGTGTTGGTCTCCCAAAGGTCTGTAAAATGGCTTTTCTGGACAGACCTGCCAGTTCCCACCAGGGATGGTCCTTCCGCTGGACTGGGATGCTTTTAGTATCTGTCAGGCTGGGGGGGGTCACTGGCAGAGCCCACCTCGTTGCTCATCGGCTTGTGGCTCAGCAGGAGGAGGAAGGAGCCATGTCAGGGACAGGATGGATGGAGATGGGACTGGGGGGACACAGTGGCCGGGGCACCGCAGGCACGGAGCAGGAGGTCTGGGCAGGGAGGGGGACGTTGCAGGGGAGCGGAGGGGCAGTGGGGGTGAGGTGGGATAGCGAAGCCGCGGGATCGGCAGGGACCCCTCTGCGGGTGGATGGGGACGGTGACAAGGAGGGGAGGGGGCTTGGAGCCAGGTGGCAGCAATGGGGCTCGTCTGCGGCGTGGGGAGCAGCACCCCAGCTGCCCCCCCATCCTGTTGTCACCTCTGTCCCCTGAAAATCTGGCACCGCGTCTCAGCCCGAGACGTCGCCATTGCACTCCAGACTCTTTGGCTTGTTTGGTTTTCCTGTAGCGAGTTTACCCTTTTCTGTAACTTTCTGGAGGGGGGGAAGAAAAGCGGGTTCTGCTGAAGAGTGGGATCCCACGGTGCTGGGACGGGGTGAGGAGCTGGAGACCGTCCGTCTGTCCGTCCTGCAGCTGTTTCTGACCTGGCCTGATCCTGAGACCCCAGGACCCAGCCCTGCACCCCCCACACCCCCAAATCCCCGTCACCCACCGTAGCAATACTGTAGGATCCCGGAGTCCCGCTCTGCTCCCGAGCCTCCCGCAGCCCTCTTAGCTCATAAAGCTGGCCCTTTATTTTGCTATTACATGCCTTAATATATGTTTTATGGAAATTATACATTTATAATATATATCTATATTTGTTTTTCTCTTCTTTTCTGGGAGGTACTGTTTTGTGCTAAGCTCTCTCTCCGCAGGGTTGTTGGCACCAGCCCTGCCGGTGAGTTACAAAAGCAGATTCTTTGCCAATTTATCAGTAAAAAAAAAAAATTAAAAAAAAAATAAAAAAAATATTTAAATATATATATATTTTCTGCTTTTATTAAAAGCAAATTTATTTAAAAATAAAATATAAAGAGACTGTAAGTTTTAAGAGATGATGCATTTATTTCCCTGTCCCCGAGCACAGCGGCGGAGCGGCCAGGGACTGTGGACCCGCAGGCAGCAGTTTCTCCCATCTCTGGGGACCCAAGGGGACGGGAGCATCCGGGTGCTCCTGCCCCAGGTGTGAGCTCACCCGGTGCGCCGGGCCCCCGTGTGCCCCACTGTGGAACCCGCTGCTCCTTACTTTGGGTTTGGTTTTTTATTTTAAAGAAAAACAACAACCTTAATTTTATTTTGGTTATTATTTTTCATAACACTTCATATACCAGTGACTTGTAACCGAGAAAGGATTTGCATCGGGAGGAAATCTATTTATGCACTGGGGAGGGTGGGAAGGGGGCATTTGTTTTCTGGGTTTTTTTGCTAGTGGTAGAGAAATAAAAGTATCTAAGAGACAATGAGGTGTCGGTGTCTTTTGTGTAGAGGTGACCTCAGGTTACGATTTTAATATTAGATGGTGGATCAGTGGCTATAGCGTCTCAACCAGCAGGAAAGGGTCTCGCCTTGCCGGGGGCTCGAGCCAGGGCTGGTGGCACCTTCTCCTCCCCCTCCCTGTTGTTTGGGGGGTTTGTTTTCCCAGTGGGATTTATTTTTGCTGTAGCTGCTCATGGAGGAATAAAACCCACATTTGTACTTGCCAAATTGGTGTAAAGCTGAGGGATGAAAGCCGCTGGTTTGGGAGTGTGGAGCTGGTCCCTGCGCCTGTTCTCAAGGGACCCGCAGCCACCTGCGTCCCCCTGTCCATCCTTGCCCAGGGGGGACCTGTGGCCACCAGCCCCTGCGTGTCACCCTGCGCCACCGTGTCCCCCAGCAGAGGTGCTGCCGCCGCGGGGCGGGCGCTGCCGGGCTGTTAATGATTTGCGGGATGACGTGGGGACTAAAGGGCTTTCCAAGGGTCACTGCCGGGTGGCACCTGGAAGCGCGGCCACCCTCGCCCAGCCCCGCAAGATGGTGTCTCTGAGCGACTTCCAGCGTAAGCGAGGGGGTGGGGGTGGCCCGGTGACAACGCCTGTCCCCATGGGACTGATGCGCACCCTGGGGATGCTCCGCAGCACCGAGTCGGGGCTGGGAGCTGCTGGCTGGGGTTAACAGGGAGAGGGTGCGGTGGGGAACCCCATCGTGGGGCGGGGGGACGGGGCAGGGCTGTGTTCACTGGGATCCTGCAGAGGCAGGTTTGTCTTCACCGTCTGCATCAGGAACAGCAGCTCAGAGGTGCTTGGCTGCTCCGGGGGGCATCTCCAGCCTCCCCCACCACTGCCTGCTCCCACCAGTGTGCTGCCGCTCAGGAACATGCTGGAGATGGTCTTCCCATGTATTATTTCTTTGTGGTTGATTCTTAATCTGGAAGCCCAGAGGGGTTTCTAGGGTACCGACAGCCCCCGCAGAGCTTGGAGCAGGTGGGAAGTTGCTTCTAAGCTTTGGAGATGAATCTAAAGCACATTTCTGGGAGGAAACGGGCAATGTGACCATGACCTGAGACGGGACCTGAACTGTGTGCCTGAGCCTCCACCTCAGCTCTCCTGTCCTCCACAGGGATCGGAGTGGGACTGGTTGGCTTCGGCCTCTTCTTCATCTTTTTTGGGATGCTCTTGTACTTCGACAGAGTGCTCCTGGCCTTTGGGAACGTGAGTACGGGGGGGGGCGGGATTCCCTGCAGCCCGTGCTGATGCCCACGATGGAGCAAAAGGTCCGTCTGGGCAGGACTCCTCAGACCCGCTGCCTTCATCCTCCCAGATCCTCTTCCTCTCCGGCTTGGTCTTCATCATCGGCTTCAGGAGGACCTTCACCTTCTTCTTCCAGCGGCCAAAGCTGAAGGGCACCAGCTTCTTCCTCGGGGGGGTCCTCATCGTCCTCATGCGATGGCCGCTCCTGGGGATGCTGCTGGAGGGTTACGGCTTCGTCATCCTCTTCAGGTCGGTCCCACAGCCCTGGCCATCCCAGCATGGGTGGGAGAGTGGGACCAGGCAGAGCCCCTGCTGACCCCCCCAGCAAAATCCTGGCACGGAGCTTAACAGAGGCTTTTGTTTCGATACAGGAGTTTTTTCCCGGTGGCTTTTGGGTTTTTGGGCACACTGGTAAACATCCCGGTGCTGAGCAAGGTGAGCAGGGTGCTGGGCAGGGCTGATGTGACCCTGCAGGTTTGCAGTCCCTGGGTGACACCGATCCTGGTCACCATGGTTGGGACCAGACAGAGAAGGTCACCGCGGTCTCCCCACACCCCCCAGGGATGCTCTGCAGGATTTTCCTGCTGATCAGGATCTGTGCCTGTTGCAGCTCTTGCAGAAGGTGGGAGACAGCAGCTCCATGGTGTGACCTGCGGGACGGGCCACGTGGCTGGAGATGGGACACCACGAGCGAGCCCTGGGTCCGGCTGTCCTGTGGTGAGCTGTCACCTCCCTCGGCCACGGGACACTCGGGGCTGGCCAGAGCCACCCCCACCATGGGGACGGAGCCTCGCTACCCCTCCTGTGAGCAGCTCCTGAGCGAGGCTCCAGGGACCAAACGCAGTGCCAGACAGGCTTCTGGAATTATTAGCGTTATTTTATTCTTTTTGTCTCCCCCTGTTGAAAGATTTAATTAAAACGTGTGTCTGAGACTCGGCTCAGCCTGCGCTCCTTTCCTGGGGCTCAGGGCTTGCTCCAGCTCTGGCATGTCCTGGTGTCACCAAGAGGCATAGTGGCCATGGCTGGAAGTGGCACAGGGGCTTTCCTATGGCCATGGCTGGAGGTGGCACAGGGACCTTCCCATGGCTGTGGCTGGAGGTGGCGCAGGGACCTTCCCATGGCCATGGCTGGAGGTGGCACAGGGACCTTCCCATGGCTGTGGCTGGAGGCGGCACAGGGACTTTCCCATGGCTGTGGCTGGAGGTGGCGCAGGGACCTTCCCGTGGCCATGGCCCCGGCTGCCCTGCCCACAGGCCCTGGTCACGGCAGTGGCCATGGCGCTGCCTTCCCACGCATCCCACGGGGCCGTGGAGAGCAGAGCCCGGGCAGTCACAGGAGAGGGCAGGGGAGGGTTAGGAAAACACCCATTAAACCGCATTAACATTTCATGACCTGATCGGAGAAGAGTAAATTACCCCCTTCAAACTCAGCAACCATGAAAAAGCAAGTGACATATCTGGGGTTATTAATTAATTGAGAGATGGTGGGATAGGAGAGGGGGCTGGAGCAAATCCACAGCATTACAGTGATGATATCTCTGAGTGTCACGGACCAGGACCTGAGTTTCCATCGACCTGGTTCCTGCGGGATGAGGCCAGGACGGAGCAGAGCTGGACCCGCTGGTGGGATGGAGCGGTGGGAGCTGCGGATGAGCATCCCCTGGTGCGAGGGCGGCTGCTCGCCGCACGGCAGGACCCAGGGCCAGCACGGCAGGACCCGGGGCCAGCAGAGCAGGACCCGAGGCCAGTACTGAGCCATCCCAGCTGAACTGCGGGTGGGTTTAAAGGAGATACTCTGTTCAGGCTACAGAAACTCCTCTCCCCAGGAGCGCAGTCAGAGAACTGGTTGGATAACTCAGCAGGTCTGCGCGATCAGAGACACGAGCGAAATGGATGCGCGCCAGGTTTCTGTGAGCACTTGGGAAAGCCGGGTGCAAGCAGGAGTTTAGTTAAAGCAAGTCAATCACATCAAAGCTGGTCCCTGTGCAGATACCCTTCTTAACTCGCCAGAATTAATTAGTGAGTTTGAGTTAAACCTGCTCGCTCTCGATGGAAGCGCAGGCTGGGGCAGCCGGTGGCAGCGAGCAGGGGCTGCAGTGGGTTTGCACAGGTGAGAGCAGAGCAGGAGCTCAGCTGAGCTGGGGGGCTCATGGGGGCACCCAAACCCCAGCCCGGCAGCCAGGCTGAGCTCCCAGCAGCTATAAAGCAGGGCAGCCCCCAGCTGGCTTTGGTTGTTTTGCATCCCTGGGGGGGTCTGGCCCAGGGGAAGCTGCTGGTTTTGAGGAGGTGACTTGACTTTGAGTACAAATCACAGCAGGAGGCTTTCTATAGGGGAACAAAAAGGGTGAGCAGCTTCCTCAGGTGACCTTGGCTGTGGGTAGGAGGAAGGTACAAGGTGGGTTCATCCTGATGGTGTCAGGACCAGCTTTGGTGATAAAGCCCAGGGGTTCGGAGCAGAGTGAGAGCTGCTTGTGGAGGAGGGATGGGGAGGAAGCAGGAACTTGGATGTTACACAGGTAAGCGAGGGCTGCAGCCAGTGCCCAGCTGTAATTCCTGGCTTTACTTCACCCCAGCTGAAAACCTGGGCTGCAGAACAGCTTCTCCTGGCCAAGCTTCATCTTCAGGGCTCCACCAGGACTGGTCCTGGAGACATCCCATGCGGGGTAACACGATTCCCCTGTTCAACACCCCATCCCCATGGCAGCAAGTGTGGGTGAGCAGGGTATGTGTTCCCATCACTTCGCCCTGCTGGGAAAACCCAGCGGGGATGGAGCAGCATCCCTGGGTGGCAGTGAAGGACGTGTCCCACCAGGGGACGTGTCCCCCCAGGACACGGAGTGACCGGGCCGGGCTGGAGCTGCCCCGGGGATGGCGCAGGCAGCAGCGAGCTGGAGCCGGCCCTGCTCTGCCCGGTCTGCGTTTCTGGAGCCGATTGCAGGGGAATGTTTTCCCTCTGGTTCAATAAATCGCGGATTCAGTGCGCCCTGCCAGAGCAGTTCTGGTTTTAAGCAAACACTTTGGGCGAAGCCCTGGCTGTGCTGACGTCAATGGCCGAATTCCCCCGGTGTCGGTGCGGTCCAGAACCTCCTCTAAGTCCTTCCCAAAAGTTACTTTTGTGCTTGAGCTTTTTGGTCATCCGGAACAAGGATCTTCGTATGTGTTTTTACTAGCAACAAACTCGCAAACTGGAGACACGTGTGGGAAGGATAGAAATGCATCTACCATTCTTTTTTAATTGTTTTTAAAAAATCTCTCAAGAAATAAGGCTATTTAGTAAAAATTTCTAATGATTCTATTTAGAGAGGGAAGTATTTAATATTTCAAATTGTATTTTAAGAAAAATGCTTGTTCAACCCAGTACTAAAATGGAACACATCTATCTTGCAGAAAAGCATTTGTTTCTCTCTGGAAAGCATTTTCCTTTAATTGCTCTTGGCTCAATCGTTTGACTCCTTGAAAGCAGGTGGGGAAATAACTTAAAAGCATTCACCTGCTCTTCCCAGGTGAGCTGCTCTCTATGGGATGTGTCATTGTATAACCCCCAGCCCTTTGCAGCAAACTGCAGCAGGTTCCCACATGAACGAGGGAGGGGATTGCAGCCTTGCCTGGTGGCTTGTTACCTTTGGTCATTGCAAATTCAGGTGAAGTGATGCCTTGGTTAGAACTGCCTGATACTTTGAGGTTGCATGGGAAGAGTTAAGCATCCTCCCTGCAGCTCTGGGTCTCCTGAAGGGCTGGGCATAAATTAGATGGTCTCAGCTGACATCCTTAATGTTCCTCATTGTGGCTTCTACCCTTCAAGCCAGTGGTGTGATGTTCCTTCCTCCTCCTCTGGTTCCTACAACCCTGTGCACAGACGCTCCCTTTGCAGGTTATTTATCCATCGCTGGTCCCGTGCACCAGCTGCTCATCCCGCTCGCTGCTGCAACTGGAAAATGCCTTGCAGGGATTTTCCTGGCACGGGGGAAGGTGCCCTGTGCCGAGGGGCATCCTGGGCCTGTGCTGCCCTGGCCACTGCAGGGAAACAGCCCTCGCTTCTCTGATGGGCTTCAGTGAGTTGGTTTTGCATGTTTATGCTTCCGTTTCCCTTCCGAAGGGCTGCCCTTGGCAGGGACGGGCTGCTGGCCTCGGGAACTGGAGTTGCTTCTCCCCTGGTACCTGCAGCCTGCTATTCCCAGCCACATCGCGCCCCACGGGAGGGAGTCTGTCTGTCCCTCTCAGGGGAAAGCGGTGCCCAGAGCATCTAGTGCTCCCTGGGGCTCCTGCGGATGTGTCTCCTCTTGGCCATGGGTCACAGGGGAGCTGGAAACGCCGGAGCACCACGGTCCCACACCCTGGGACTGCTGATGTGGCCCCTTTCCTTGGAAGTCACATTGCAGCCCCCACCCCTCCTTCGGGGATCGGGGCTCCGCGAGGCAGGCAGAGCCGCGGGATGCCCGGGAAGAGGGATTTACATCTGCGGGCTCCCTGCCAGGCTCTTTCTCGCGTCTCTGCAGCTCCGGGGCTGGGCTGCTGCCTCCTGACCTCTGCACCTCACCGCAACCTGCGCCGGGGCACGAGGCCCCCGCGGTTGACGCAGCACCGGGCTCGGCGTGGGAAAAGACGTCAGGAGTGGGGGGAGCGGGGCTGCGACCCGCAGGGCAGAGCCTCGGTGCCCGCGGGGGTCAGCCTGCCCAGCTCCCAACACCGCAGCCTAAATCCCCAGGGAAACGAGGCTTTGAATACCCCGGGTTTGGGGGGAAGCTTTGCGGGGTGTCCTCCTCACCCCCCAGCACCAGCGTCCCCTGGACAAGGGTGACAGCAGTGCCCCAAACAAATCCCATCTGCAACAGGAGCATGTGGTTGTGTAGCTGGGGGTTCGAGGCAGGGGCAAGTGTGTCGTCAGGTTTCTTCCAGGAACGTTTTTATTGCCTTTGCGGTCATTTCCCACCGAGGTTCCCTGAGGTCAAGCGCTGGGCTCAGAGCCACAGGGCCTGATTCGGCACCCAGCCTGGGGAAATGGGGTGTTTTCCCCTCTCTGAGCACTGAGCAGCCCCATAAGGGCAGTGGGGTCTGAGGGACCTGCAGGTGGTCTCTGTGTGGCTGAGGGGGCTATGGCTGAGCACCCTTTGCTTTTTCCTCCTTGGGCTTTTAGGCAAAACCCTGTTCCCCTGCAGAATGGTGCTCGGGGACATCTCCTTGGCCAGACTGCCATCTAGACCTGTGCCACCACCACCTGTGTCGGTGTCACCCACCAGCTCTCCTGACTGACACCAGCAGGCATTTGGCCCGTGACCTGCGCGCACTGCGGCGGTGACAGCTGGGTGCTGGCACATAGCAATGCCGCTAACGGCAAGGAGCGTGGCTTTGCAGCTCCCAGCTCTTCACATCTCCCCTTACCAGAGCACTTGTCAGCTGTGCCCACCGAGCACGAGGGTCTCCCAGCTGTGCCACCTCTGTGGGGACTGTCACCACCACCACCCAGCCACCTGTGCGTGGTGCTGCCTGCGGGATCCCCAGCCCTCCCCCAGCCAGTGGGGAGGGGAAACCCACACGGATGCAGGAGCCCAGGCTATAAAAGCATCCTCCCCTTTGGGACGCAGCAAAGCTGCTGGCAAAGGAGGTGGCTGCCCCGGGAGAGCGCGATGCCAGCAGGACGCAGCAGGACGGTGCAGCAGTGTCTGGTGGTCTTGGCCATGACATGGGCCACCATCTTCTTCCCCTTGCCAGCCCAGGCTTTGCAGAGGTAGCAGGCGGCTCACGATACTGTGGGTCTCGCTGTCTCCCCTTGGTTTTGGGTGCTGAGGACCAAAGGACTCTCCTCTTGCTTCAGCCATGCTGGGAAACCCTCTTCCTCCTCCTTTTCTGTTCTGCACTAGCTCACCAGCTCTTCCTCACTCCTCTTCCTCTCTCTCCTTGAGCACCGCACAGCTCAGCATCACCCCATCTCCCAGATAACCAAGGATGGAGTACCGGGCTGGGCTCAGCCCATGGGTGGCTGCCCGGTGTCGGTAGGTGCATCCTGCAGCACCCAGCTCCTGTGGGGTCCCTGCCGCGGGTGGGCCGTGCTACATCCCCCCCACCTCGGGGTGGGTGTGGGGCTGGGGGTTCCGTGGGATGGGACCCACGGGGGCCGGGCTGGCAGCCCCACAGTGCTGCGGGGAGCTGCTGCCATCTAGAGCCACTCGGTTGGAGTTCCAAAGGCAGGAGTGCTGGGGGGGGGCTCCTGCGGGTCCCCCAGCCCTGCCCTGGCCCCCCCGGCAGGGTTGCACTGCGGAGGATGCCCTCCATCCGCCAGACGCTGCGGGAGATGGGGATGAAGGTGTCTGATGTCTTCCCCGAGCTGGGACGCAGCAGGCGCAGCGGCACGGCCGGCCCCCGAAACGGGACGGCTCCCACCCTCCTCACCAACTACCTGGACGTGAGTGTCTCCCTGTGTGGGGTCTTGTCACCCCAACGTGGTCCTGCTACCAGGGGCTTGGATCTGAGTGACCCCCCCCCATCACCCCAGTGATGCTCCCCAGCGATGCCTCTTCCAGACCCAGTATTTCGGCGAGATCAGCATCGGCACCCCGGCGCAGACCTTCAAGGTGGTCTTCGACACGGGCTCGGCCAACCTGTGGGTACCGTCCTACAAGTGCTCCCCCCTCTACAGTGCCTGTGGTGAGTACGGGGGCACGGCCAGAGCCGGGGTGGGGGCTGTCCCTCCAGCTTCAGCTCAGAGAACATCAGCAAGACCCTCCATCTCGAGAGCTGATCCAAGTGGGCTGGGGTGGGTTTACTGCTGTGTGGGGGGGTCCGTCTGCTGCTGTCTGGTTGCCTGGCACTGGCGCAAGGTGGGTTCATCATCCTGTGGAGCCTGGGGGAGCAGAGACCCTCAGCCAGTCCTGCCATCACCACCTCCCTCGCCCCCTTTGATGCACCTTCTCCCTGTGCCCAGTTTCCCACAGCCGCTACGACTCCTCCAAGTCGCGGACATTCATAGCCAACGGCACCGGGTTCGCCATCCGCTACGGGACGGGGAGCGTCAAGGGTTTCCTCAGCCAGGACATCGTCATGGTGAGTCTGTGCCCCGAATCCACAGACCTGGAGCTGCTGGCTCCGCATGAGCATCCCCACTTACCCAGGAGCAGGGGTGTCCTTGGGGGATTTAGCCCCCCCAGCTCCCTGCAAGGACACTCGCGCCCTCTCCCAGGTGTCAGACATCCCCATCATCCAGGTGTTTGCCGAGGCGACGGCGCTGCCTGCCTTCCCCTTCATCTTCGCCAGGTTTGACGGGGTGCTGGGCATGGGCTACCCCAGTCAGGCCATCGACGGCATCACCCCCGTCTTCGACCGGATCCTCTCGCAGCAGATCCTCAAGGAAGACGTGTTTTCTGTCTACTACAGCCGGTGAGACTCATGTGCAGCTGGCGCTGGGGCCGGGGAGGTGTTTGTTTTGTGGGGTTTGAGCATCACGACACAGCGGTGCTGGGTTTATGTCTTGGGATGGGGAAAGAGCCGCACTGGGGGTGCGGGAGCTGGGGTGGGGTGTGGAGGGTGCCTGGGGTGGAACGAGGCAGCGCAAGAGGCAGAGCCAGGTGGGTGCTTGGAGTGCGGAGGGTGGGAGCGGCTGCTCCCCCCTCGTTTGTCACTGTCAGATCGCACAGTCACCAGCTCTGCTAGTGGGGCTGGAGCAATCACGGCCACAAGTGGATCTAGTGTTTCATCTACAGGCAATTTAAAATAATAACAACAATATATATTTTTTAATCTATTGAAGACAAACATGCACCAGCAGCCAAACCTCTTTTCAGTTCTTGCCCCAAAGTCTTGTCCCCCAGCATCCCCGCTCCCAGCAGCACCAAAACCCGCGGGAGCAGTGGGGCGCCTGTCCTGGCAGAGCAGGAATTCTGTCCCCCTGCCCCAGCACCCCCCAGTGACCCCAGGTACAGCACCCTGGCAATGCACAGTGACAAACAGCTCCACAAACACATGCCGAAAGCAGGAATGGTTGCTCTTTACCTCAGCTGAAGGTGGATCCATCAATAATGAATGAAGCCTAATGATGCTGCCTGCAACCGCAGCCCTGTCTGGGTGCCGCTTGGGTCCCCTTAGCACCCCAGGGACAGAGCTGCGCTCACACCACAGGCTTACGGAGCATCTCTCTCTTTGCAGAGCTTCAAAGTAAGAAGAAAAAAAGCACGAGCACTGTGGAGACAGCACCCACTAACAGTCCCGTGCACCTGGGTGCTGCTCCGTGGGGCTCACACACCCAGCAGCCCCACGCCGGCTCTGCACAGCACCAACCTGCTCGGAGACCTCAGCATGCGGCACCCCCTCCTCGCGGCACGCACACCCCTCTGAACTAACTCGGGGTTCCTTCTGCTCCAACTTGCTCCCCGCTGCTGCTCACTGGGTCAGCAGAGCCCCACCAGCTGGGGCTGGTCCCTTCTCACTGGTTTTTGGGGTACAGCAGCCGAGGGGGAATCACTCCCCTGTGTTTTGCACCCTAGGAACACTCCTCTGAAACCTGGGGGGGAAATAATCCTCGGAGGCAGCGACCCAGCTTACTACACCGGGGACTTCCACTACCTGAACGTCAGCAAGAGCGGCTACTGGCAGATCAGCATGAAGGGGTGAGCGCTGTGCACAGCACCCGGCAACCCGCAGACCTCGCTGGGTGCTGGGAAGGGGGTGCTCGGGGCTGTGTTCGGGGTTTTTGCCAGGTGCTTTCCCTCTGGAGGGGCGCGGGGTTGGTTCCTGCGGCACAGAGCTGCGTGGATGCTCTGAAAGGAGCCGGGCTGGCGGTGCGGAGGGGGTGGCACCGTGGGCTGATTCCACTTGGAAACTGCAGTGGAAGAGTTTAACCCCCTTCAGTCCTGCAGAAGGAGCGTGAGGTACTGAAACAATTCTGCTTTGTTTAATTAAAAAATAAAAAGACGACAAAAAATACCCAACGCACACGGTGAAGCTTAGTTTTCACATTTGAGAAGCTCGAGGGGAAGGTTCCTGTTCCCCTGGAGAGTCTGTGCTGCGGCGGCACTGGAGCAGCATGTAGCTCTGCTTGGCCACCGTTCCCTGGACAAGGATGTGACACACACAGCCCTGGGGGCACAGCTGCAACCGCTGCGGGAGGCTGAGGGTCCCCCCGTCCCCTCCTGCCCCAGGGTGTCCGTAGGGGCTGAGATCCTGTTCTGCAAGGAAGGCTGTTCGGTGGCTGTTGACACGGGAGCATCCTACATCACCGGCCCAGCCGGCCCCGTCTCCGTGCTGATGAAAGCCATCGGGGCAGCAGAAATGGCCGAAGGAGAGGTGAGCAACCCCCCCCCCGCCCTGATCCTGCCCATACCACAGCAAAGGGGCTCAGCGCTGTCTCCTCTCCTGCAGTATGTGGTGGACTGTGACCGAGTCCCTCAGCTGCCCAGCATCTCCTTCCACCTGGGTGGGAAGGCCTATGTGCTCGGCGGCTCAGCCTACGTCCTGCAGGTGAGCTGCGTCCCCCGTGGGGTGGGAGGGCGACTGTCCCTGGGCTGGGTGCACCCGCTGTGGCGAGGGGTGCAGCTCGGGGTGCAGCTCGGGTGCACCCTCCTGGCTCCTCTAGCGCAGCTGAGATGAGCCCCAGAATGATGCTGCTTGTTTTTTCCCTGAACCTTCTTGCTCAGCAGAGGTGTCCGGATGAGCCAGACCAACCTGTCGCTGCTTCCTTGGGTGGTTTTGGGGAGATGTGGGGTGAGCAGTAAAGAACAGAGACAGGCAGGAATCCTCCTTCCAGTGTCGAGGCTGAGCAGAGGGCGTTGATCTGGGGATCGCAGCCCCTCCTCGGGCACGCCGTGGGAGAGATCTCCCTCCCTGCACCTCCATCACTGCGGGATCTCCTCCTCCTTGCAGCAATCCCAGTACGGGGAGGACGTCTGCGTGGTGGCTTTCTCGGGGCTGGACATCCCACCCCCAGCTGGTCCCCTCTGGATCCTGGGCGCCAGCTTCATCGGGCACTACTACACCAAATTCGACCGGCGCAACAACCGCATCGGCTTTGCCACAGCCCGCTGATGGCCGGGGAGAGCAGCGGGGGAACCAGCCTGGAGGCAAGAGTACCACCGAGAAGAAATGAAGTGCAAACGAGAACAGCGTTTCCTTGCAGCTCAGCCACCTCCTCTCTGTACTGAAGCAACTGCAAAACCTTCTCCCACTGCAAACCCCCGCTCTGCTTCCCGAGAGTCTCTGCTGCCAGGAGAGCTGAGCCTTAAGCTCATCTTCTAGCGAGCGTGTTTAGCCTGGGAATCAGAGCAGGGTCCTGTGTCTAGAGCTGCACCCCCAGGCTCTTGCAGGGTGATGTGCAATGGAGCATCCGGGATGCAGCGGATCGCTGCTGGTGGGGATGCGCTTGCAGGTCACAGACAGGCTGAGGAGGGATCATCTGTTACAGTTTGTGGTGTTGTTTGAATGGGAGAAAAATAATCTGGCTGTGATTAATGATAGTTTTAGCTGGTGTTAACCCTGCCCCTCTCCATGACTTAAATATTAAACAGTCTCAGAGCAACAGGATGCTGGGTGGTTGTTTATTCTTGCAGAGGGGAGAAATTGGGCACTTTTACTAAGAGAACTAGACAACAACTGTCCCTCTGCTGGGGTTCATCACAGCAGACACTGCATTTCTGTCCTTCCCTGTTTCGTAAGAGTGAAACTCCCTCCCAGCTGCTGCCACAGCATCTACATGTAGGCAAATTGGGATCTTTTCAAACAGCAAACAAGCCCTTTCTGCAGGAGATGAGCTGCTGTGTGGGCTCCCCATGCCTTGACCTGCCTTCCTATGTGGGGCTCAGGACCACACTGCTGGAGACAGAGGGACAGGGCTGTATGTCTGTCTGCTTCGCTGCTCTCTGGGGAGGGGAAGGTGCCTGCAGGGCTGATTTTGTCTCACCAGGAAGGCAGCCCTTGCTGCCCTGGTTCCTGGGTCTGTTTTCCTTGCCGCGCTGACTCGAGCTGACAGCTCGAGGTTTGTCTCTGGTCTGGCTGGGTGCAGAGATGCTCAGCTGGAGCTGCGAGCCCAGTGCTCCCAGCCAGAGGCTGACATTTCCAGTTCCGCGGGAGAGCTGCAGCGCTTGAGTCGCAGCCCAGCAGCTGGGAATCCAAACGCTCCCCAGCACCAAGAGGTTTGCAACACACTCTCATCTCCAGTTGGAGGCTCAGGTCTGTGGTTGCTGTGGTCCACAGCCCTGGGAAATGTGCCTGGAAAGGGAAGCACAAAGCTCAGGAGCTGGAGCAGAGCCTGGAGCAGAGCCTGGAGCAAGCCACCATCTGAGTGCAATCACTCACAGGAGCTTCTGGTCCTCATTTCTGCCCCCAGCGATGGCTGCTGCTGAATTCCCAGCACTGCAGGGAGCTGCCTCGCAGACTGCAGAGGTGTTTGGGAGAGTGATGCCCCTGCCAGCACCCAAATGCTGCTCTGTGACCCTTCCAGCGCAGCCTCGCGGTGGAGAGGATGTCCCCAAGCGGATGTTTGTCCCTCCCAGGAGGGTCTCTGCAGCCACACAGCATTTAAACCTCTTAACGCTGGACTGCACAACCCTGGGTCTCCAAGGATGGGAAATTGGAGGAACCCAGCGGTGTTCCCTGTTTCTTGCCATCGCCTGCTGCAGCACTGCTCCATCACCTCCAACACAGGGCAGGGAGGGCAGTGGTGACGGCTCCTGGGGACTGAGGGTGGAGGGAAGGGGCCCCAGCGGTCGGTGTATCTCACTTTCATCCAGCGTTTCCCTTCCTTCCTACCACAGGAAAACTCTCTGCTTGGGAATAACTGAGCCTCCTCTGTGCTATTCTACACCACAAAGGATCCAGCCTGGAGAAGGCTCGGGTGGCTGTGAGCTTGGAAAAGCACGAGGTGACTCCAGTGCCCACGATAGCTCTTGCCTCTAGCCCTCAGCTGGGAAATGGTCAGGCTGGCCTAAAATAGGATGGGGTTTGTGGATCCAGTTCTGTTCCTATTCAACACAGTTATTGCGAGCAGCGGGAGGGAAAAACGCCTGTGCTGCTGCAGCGCTGCTCCCGGGTCCCTTAAGCCAGTCTATTAACACCTCTAATCGCCTGTGCCAGGACAATTTCCTGGTGGCCACTGTCAGGCCGGGCTGCGAGGCACCGCTCACCCGCAACTGCCCCGTATTAACACTTGTGATAGCTGCAGGAGCAATTATGACCATCCTATTAAAACTGGCGGAGCTCACTCTATATTTAGAAACACATGGAACCGGCTGGTTTATTTTTTCCCCCTTCCTGAAATTTTCCCCAAGTCTCCATGGTCCGTTGAGCTGGTTTCAGCCGCAGGCAGCTGTAAACTTTGGAGGGGGCATTCCCTGCTCTGAGCCATGTGCAGTTGCTATTTCCTCTGCTAATAAGTGGGGCTTTAGCGGTGTCAGCGAGCTGGGGGGGGCTGTGCCAACGGGCGAGTCATGTTTTATCTTTAACTATTAAATGTCTTTCCAGCCCACCTGCAAATCCTCTCCGGGGGTCAGCGCTTGGTGCGTGAGACGGTAGCAGGGCTGGAGAGGCCAGTCCAGAGAGGACCTGGAGCCCAGAGCACGTCCCATTTGCAGCATCCCCATCCTTCTGATCCCAAAGGGATGGGGAGGCGGGAGCTCTGCATAGCCCCCGCGGGATCACTGAGGGGTTTGGGAGATGAGGCGGCGGGGGGGAGGAGACACCTGGGCGGGGACAGGTGTGGATCCCGGTGCGGGTCTGGAGCGGATCACTGCGGGGGTCCTGGTGCGGGTCCCGCGCGGGTCTCGGGGTGGACCGCACCGCGGGGCCGGTGCGGGTCCTGTGTGGGTCGTGGGGGGCGGGTCCCGGCGCGGACCCCGGAGGAGGCGGGTCCCGGGGTGGGGTCCTTGGGGGCGGGTCCCAGTGCGGGACCTGGTGCGGGTCCTGGGGAGCGGGTCCCGGTGCGGGTCCGGTGCGGGTTCCGCTGACCTCACAATGCGGCCGGGCGCTGCCGCGGGAGGCGGGCGGGAGGCGGGCCGGTGACTCATGGCTTCCCAACGGCGAGCGGCTCCTCCCCGCGGCCGCCGGCCCCGCGGCAGCCCCCGGCACATGGGCCGCGGCTCCGGGCGAGCGGAGCTGGCGATGGCCGGACCGCCCGGCCGCTGCCCGGACTGCGCGGGGCCGGAGCGGGGCGGCGGCGGGACCCCCCCGGCCGTGCCGCTCCTCGGCATTGCGGTGGACGAGGGAGACGTGCTGCCCGGAGCGCTGCGGCTCATGCGGGAGCTGAGACCCGGCTGGGAGCCGGACAGGGTGAAGACCAAGGTACGACCCGGCGGGGTGGGGGGGGCTGCGGGGAACCCCCCCGGGGACCGGCCGAGGGAGCTGCAGAGCCCAGCCGGGGGGTACGGGGTCCGCCCGAGGGGACTGTGGGGTGCACCCCGAAATGCTATAGGGTCCACCCCGTGGCAGCTATAGAGCCCACTCGGGCGGGTCTATAGAGTCCATGTGAGGGTGACTGTAGGACCCGCTGTGGGGGGCTATTGGAGCTGCAAAGGAGTGCACAACATCCCACCCTCCTGCTCTCCTTTCCACTCTCAGAGCGTAACGAGGGTCAATCAGGTGCATGAAGGTGTGACACCAGGCTTTGGGGACCCCTCGCGCAGTCACCGAGTAGTGACTGTGAATACGAGCGTGTCCCCATGGTCCCTCGAGGCTGCCAAGGTGGGTGATGCTGGGGGGATGCAGCCTGCACTGCTGGTCCCCCCGGGGTCCCCCTGTGGGTGCTGCACCCCTGCCTGCACCCTGCACCCCGCGCTGTGCTGCGGTGCCTGCTTGTAGGAGTAGCTGCTCCTGGAGCAGGTCTTGCTTGGGTTACTAGTGGCCTTGCACCTTTGCCATGTCCCATAGGCTGTGCACAGGTTTGGATGGGAGTTGGGATTCGGCACTGGGCTCCTGCATGGACTGGGCTTTGCTGGGAGAGCTGGTCTTGTGGGGCTGGCAGCTGCCGGAGTTCCCGTCCCCCTCCTTGCCAGGTCTGGGCTGTAAATGCGAGGCTGGCGGTGTCTGTGCCCTCACCGGGCTCCTGCCCACGGGCACAGGAGTGTGGAGGTGGCGGAGCTGGGTGCATGTAAACGTCTATACGTGTGTATGCATGTCCTCTGAAGGCACACGCTTCCTGTGTGCCTGGAGTGTCATTAAAAATGTATTAATAGCCAAGTGTAATTAAATACAAGAAGCTGCAGGAAAATACATATGAAAGGGCAGATGGCAATAGGCAGGAAGCTTGGAGTTAGAGTTCCTCCGAGCGCATAGTTGTAGGGGCAGGAAATGTCTCGGGCTCTGTGCAGCCCTGGGCACAGACCCCGGTGGCAATGGTATCCAGGCCGTGTCCAGGCACTGGAGGGGGTCAGTGTTCAAGAGCAGCCTGTGTGTACGTGCATGTGTTTTTAATTAAATAAAAAAAAAAAGGGAGAAAAAACTTAGGAGTTGTCAGTGAGGGGGGAATCTCCAGTTGCGTTTCCCTGAGCTGCTGTTGCGAGGGCTGTTTGGGAGGGATCAGAGCGGTACTCTGATCCTCAGCTGGTTCCCATTAGTGTCCCTGTTCGCTTTCCTCGGTGCACTGGAGCGGTGCCCGGTTCACACCACCTCATCGCACGGTGCCGGTGCACCAGCTGCTTGCAGGGGCTGTACGGAGACACGGAAAAATCTCCCGACGCTTGGGGCAGGGTGTGGAAGATGGGGAGGAAGGGTCCGGGTGCTTGGCCTCCCCTGCCTGCCCTATGCTTGCTGGGGTCTTCAGCCCCCTGTGCTCCAGGTTGTGCTCACTTTCCAGGGCTCCTGCTTCTCCTCCTTTAAGCTCTGCCCTGGGCAGCAGCATCTCCGTACCGAGCAGGCACGGACGGTACTGGTGAGTCAGGCAGCCACGCTCCCAGGGAAGCACACACTCCTCCATCCCTGAGCTGCTGATAAGGAGAGCAGCAGCGACATGCAGCCAAACCACTGTGAGGATTCCACGTGGATGGACTTCTTTTAGCCCGACTTTGGGAATGAGGTGCCCTGCTGCAAGCTCACACGGGGAGGCAGCCGACACAGCGGTGCTCTGGGGATGCTGAGGGGTCTTATGGGCATGCACAGCACCAGGGTGTTGGATGGAGCTGCTTTGTTTCAGCACGGGGTTTGGGTCTTGCTTTGCATTTAACTGTCATGAGGCTCCTGGTGTGGATCACACTAGTCACTGTGGCCCTGCTGATGGCTGCTGGCACTTCGGATCCACGAGGAATAGCACTGGGCATTACCCAAGCTGCTGCACTCGGGAGCTGGAGGAGCTGCCACCTCCAAAGCAGACGAGCCCCTGCGTGCGTGTGTGTACCAGGATGCTGCTGGACCATGGGTGGCTCTCTGAAGATAGTGGCCTGGAATTCAGAGGGAATAAGGCTCAGTAATCCCGTTAAACCAGCTGGAAAGGGCTGATCAGGCTGTTGAGCACCAAAACAAAGCAGCACAAGGACTTCATAGGCGAGGTGGCTCTGAGCATCGCAACGCAGAGCCGTTTGCCTGCGGCTGATGTGCATGTGGCTCATGGAGGGCACCAGCTCCAGGGTGCAACATCTGCATGAATGGGCCACGACACCTTCCGCTTGCTGAATTTCTGGCTTCTGGGGCTTGACAGGATAAGGAGAGGAGAGAGCTGAGCGTGGCACTGTGGTGGAAACACAGATTATCTGCCCTGAGAAAAGCAGCTCTGTTGCTTGAGAAGGTTCAGCCAATGCAGCCAGCCCAAGGGGACGTGGCACCCAACTCGCTGCCCACCGTGCTCACCCCAAATCCAACACCCCAGCTGTGTAACAAGGGGTGTCAGTGCTGTCTGACTTTGGGTGTCTCATTCCAGTGCTCTGAGTTTCCTTCGGGAGGCTGCACGGGGAGCCCTATATATAGACACCCTATATAGGAGCGTGAGTTGCCGAGTGGGGTGTCTAAAATTAGCTGTCCCACCCCCGAGCACCGCTGCTGCTGCAGCACGTGCCCTCGCCCCCCTCCCGCTCCACCAGCATCACACCTGCTCCGCAAACCCTAACGGGATACAGAAATTGCTGTCATGGGGAGCAGCAGCACCCCGGTGCCGAGCAAGGATCGTGTGGGGCTGAGCATCCTGCCTGGGGGACGATGGGGCTTCCCATGGGGTGACGGAGCCCCAAGCCCCTCGGCGCACCGGGGGCGGCTGCGATCGTGGCGGGACGGGGAGAGGAGCGCGGCGCGGCCGCAGCCGCAGCCCCTGCATGTGCGTGGGCAGGCGGCCAAGCCGGGGCGACGGGAGAACAAAACTCCCTTTCCATCTGCGAGGAGCCGTCAGAGCAATGACACGAGACGTCCCCGGCAGAGATGTCCCTGCCTATCAGCGCCGCGGCCCGCGGGGAGGGTCGGGAGGAGGAGATGGAGTGGTGGTGTTTGCTCCGTCTTGTTTGCTGTTTTTTTCTTGTTGTTGGGTTGTTTGGTTTTTTGCCTTTTTTTTTTCTTTCATTTTCTGCCAAAGATTTGCACTGATATTTTTGTGTTTGGGAGCGATTCCCGGGGCTGTCGGGTGCCAAGCGTGCTGGCGGCACATCTGGCCCGAGCTATTCCTGGGCTGGTGGGTGAAAAATGGCAGGATTTCCACCCAAACCGCCAGCTTGGTGCAGCTGAAGCCTTGTGCCCGTGGCCCCCTGCAGCCTCCCTATAGGTGCATGAGCCTCGAGGCCTTGCAAACTCATGCCACCTGCTGCGGGCATTGTGGCTTCATGCTTTCTTTTGCCACGTTGCTTTTTCCCTGGGTCTGATGATGGGAAGAGGGTGTCCACCATCCCCGGCTGGCGTGGCAGGGATGGACAGACATCGGCTCTGCCGCCCTTCTCCCCCTCCAGCTCTTCACCGATGGCATCACCAACAAGCTGGTTGCGTGCTACACGGACGAGGCCATGGCGGACGCGGTGCTGGTCCGCGTCTACGGCAGGAAGACGGAGCTGCTCGTGGACCGGGAGACGGAGCTGAGGAACTTCCAGGTGCTGCGTGCCCACGGCTGCGCCCCCGACCTCTACTGCGCCTTCCAGAACGGGCTGTGCTACCAGTTCCTGCCGGGCATTGCGCTGGGGCCCAGCCACGTGCGGGACCCCCACATCTTCAGGTGTGCAGCACCCCCACGTCCTTGGGTGTGCAGGGCCGGGGGGGAATGCGGGACGGGGACACCAGTGGGGGGTTTGCTGTGTGTTTCCAGCTCTCCCCCTCGCTGGCTTTGCTCCAGAGCAGAGCCGATGTGCAGCACCCGGCTGGTGCTGGAGGACAAATGATCCAAGCTGCAGCCAGATTTATCACTGTGCTTCTAAAGCATCAGCTTTTGGTGACTAGAGATTGCGTGAGAGCCACGGCTGTTACCTGAAATTGCCCCGGCAAGGTGAACGCTATTGTAATTTTGACCCAGACAGGATCTTGAAATATTTCAGAGACGTGCAGCTGAGGTGGAGGGAACTTCCAGCTGTGCTGAACCTGCATTTATAAACGTGGCTCTTTGGGGAACCCCTCTGGAGATGTCTTGGGGCTGGTTTTGGGGAGCCCTGGTGCTGCACGGCCACCTCTGCATCCGTGTCTCCTTCCAGGCTGGTGGCCCAGGAGATGGCCCGGGTCCACGCCATCCACGCCAACGGGAGCCTCCCCAAGCCCATCCTCTGGCACAAGCTGCACAAATACCTCACCCTCGTGAAGACGGAGCTCAGCCCAAAGGTATCCAACCCCAGGTAAAGGCAGAGGGATCCCAAAGAGCCAGGCTCTGGCTTGGGCATCCGCTGCCCACCCATCTCTAAGGGGAAGAGCCCCGGTGCGCAGGTAAAGCCTCGGTGGGGTGGGGTGGGGTGTGGGGCTGGGGATGGGGTCGGGGCTGGATCCGGCCGTGTGGCCACTTCTGGATCACGATCCTTCCGTGAGTGAACTCACTGGCCAAGGCCCAGGAGCATCTCTGTGTTCAGCACGTTTCCTCCTGCCCGTTTGGGGCAGGGACAGCTCTGGGTTGTGTCTGTACAGCGCCCAGGCAGGATCCAACTCCCACCTGCTGTAATAATCCTCCTCC
The DNA here is from genome assembly GCF_963082525.1 of Nesoenas mayeri. NCBI lineage: Eukaryota > Metazoa > Chordata > Aves > Columbiformes > Columbidae > Nesoenas > Nesoenas mayeri. The sequence continues at coordinate 1,413,909 of NC_137574.1, read as the reverse complement.
CTGCAAATCTAGCCTGTCTTTTAAGCCCTCCCTAGAACAAGCAGAAGCTCAAGCCCTTCTTATGGCGAGGATCTGAACAGCAAGGTTGAGCTGACGTTAGAGGGGATGTTAGAAACTCGGGATAGATGAAAGCAGCCAGTTCCCATTTCCAACCAGCTCACTGCGTTTCTGGGAGCCGGGGTTCACGCCGGGTGAGAGCTGGGGTGGCTGGGGAGGACGCGGGCAGCCCCAAGAGGTGGTGGAGGTGAACGAACCCGACGGCAAGCGAATAATTAACCTGTTCCCTGAGCAGCAGGGGCAGGACACGGAGCCTTTCTCAGTACTCACCCGGCTGCAGGCAGACTTTACCCACGATTGCACCTTTGGTGCAGCTGGTTAAGTAATCATTAACCAGCTCTCTTCTTGGAACTGGAACTTGTGAGGTTAGGGAGAGGGCACACGCTCTGGCAGAGCCCAAAACATTCCCATTGCCTGGGGTCAGTTGGGTGCTTTGGGACTGAGTGATGGGCGCTCGGTGGCTGGTTGGGTGGGTTTGGGGAAGGGATGCAGGTGTCAGCATGTGCCAGTGCTCTGGGTACCAAACCTGGCTACCCCACTGAAAATGACCTTGTTAGCCCTCGCTTGGTGTCACCCATGAGTTTGTTTATGAAATACACAGGGAAACAAGGGCCACGCTGCCCCTGTGCCCCCAAGGGAGGTTTCCCATGGGCAGAAGTGAATCCCCTCATGCCCTCCCCAGCCTCCAGCAGGACGTGCCCAGCCTGGAGATGCTGGAACACGAGCTGGCCTGGATGCAGGACACGCTCTCGCAGCTGGGATCCCCCGTCGTGCTGTGTCACAACGACCTGCTCTGCAAGAACATCATCTACGACAGGACACGAGGTCGGTGGCAGCGGCTTCGCGTGTCTGGTGGAGGGTCCGTCCCTCGCCCCGCTCCCCAGGGCTGGGGTCCACCCCACAGCCCCCGCCTTTACCCCTGCAGAGCACGTTCACTTCATAGACTATGAGTACACTGGCTACAACTACCAGGCTTTCGACATCGGAAACCACTTCAATGAGTTTGCAGGTGAGTTGGGCTCCTTTCTGTGTCACCAAAGGTCCCCTCCCTGGGGTCTGCCCGTCCCTGGGGTTGGAGGAGGCAGCTGGGGTGTTCAGCCTGGAGAACAGAAGCTCTGGGGAGACCTTATTGTGGCCTTTCTGTACTTAAAAGGGGCTGATAAGAAAGATGGGGACAGACTTCTGAGCAGGGCCTGTTGTGATAGGACAAGGGGTGGGGGTTTTGAATTAAATTCCATGGCCCGCTCCCTTGCAGGTGTGAAGGAGGTGGATTATCGGCTCTACCCTAGTAAGGAGACCCAGCTGCAGTGGCTGCGCTCCTACCTGCAGGCGTACAAGCAGCTCACCCAGGGGGAGCGGGGGGGAACAGGGGTGTCCGAGGAGGAGCTGGAGGTTCTCTACGTCCAAGTGAACAAGTTTTCTTTGGTGAGTGGGGAGGTGGGAAGGAACGAGACTCTCTCGGGGGCTGCTCATGGAGTGGATTTTTGGGGGAGCTGGGACTTCGTGCTGCAGCTCAGCGGGTGAGGATGGGGGTGCAGGTTCCAGGCTGGGGGTTCTGGGGACATGTGGGGCAAGAGGCTGGCCCAAGGAGCTCGGCTGTACCTGGGAGGCACCGAGCCCTCGGGCAGGAGAGGCGCAGGGATGCTCTGTGTCCATTCTGGTCCTTGTTCTCTCTGCTGCAGGCATCCCATTTCCTTTGGGCGTGCTGGGGGCTGATCCAGGATAAATATTCTACCATAGATTTTAACTTCTTAAGGTGAGTCCACTGAGGCCGGGGGACATTTGCTCCCAGTGTTAAATGGTGGGAGCAAGAAGGATCCCAGTCATCCCTCCGTGTTTCAGGGATCCAGGGGACACAGGGCTGGGACACAAGTGTCTCATGTCTGTCCCTCTCTCGTCTCTTGGCAGATATGCAAAGCTTAGGTTTAAACAGTACTTCAAGATGAAGCCGGTGGTCACAGCCCTGCAGATCTCCAAATAGCGGCTCCGGCTCCGTGAGACCCTGAGCTATTTTGTACTTGCTGCATCCACAGCCCTCGCATCCCCCTCGCCCCTTCTCCAGCCCGGCCGGGGCGAGGGCAGGTCCTGACGGGGCAGAGGACCCAGTGATTAAAGGAGACCCTGGACACACCTGAAACTGGACCATGAGATGCTGGAGAGGACCACGGCCTCGGAGAGGCCCCTGCCTCCGCGAGGAAGCCTTTACCATCGCCTTAACGCTGAGCCCTGGCGCTCAGCAGGTCTGTGCTGCTTGGCCTGGCACCCAGTTTGTTCCCCTCGTGCTGTTCCAAGGGGGAAAATGGGTCGCCCCATCTGCTCAGGAGCCCCCAGAGCTGCCCGGTTGCTTTTGCTGCTCACACTGTGCCTGTTGCCCTCGCTGCTCCCTTTGTCCCCTCTTGCCCAGTGCTGCTGGGGCTCCCACCCCCCAAACCAGCACGTTTTTTGGGTCCACATTGATCTTGGGCTTGGAGCTGCCCCTGAAATGGGACCCTTTTGCAGGAGGGGCGAGTGCTGCTGCGTTCTGCCTCACAAGGGGCAGCGATGGCCGTGAGCCGCGTGGGCTCGGGATCAGCGGGCTTGTGCTGGGGGCACTGGGTGCCTGCACCACGTCCTGTCCCACGGCGCCTTCCCTCGGAGCCCCCGGCTCTGCCTTCCCCGGCTCCCCCAGGCCCTCTCGGGACCGTGTCCCTGCGTGGGACCCCCTGGCAGGAGGTTGAATGGGGCTGACCCACTGAGCACAGCATCATTGCATCAGCACTTGGCTCTGTGAGGGTGACCCTGGCCTGCTGAGCACCGTCCAGCTCTCGACGGTGGTTGTGCACCAGTTGGGGGGTGGAATCGGACCCCTCTGCCCCTGCCTTGGCTGCCCAGCGAGGGGTTTGAGGACGTGGTGGCCGCTCCCTCCACACAGGCACAGGAACCTGCCCCAGCAAGAACCGGGACTGTTGTTGCATCTTGTGTTCGTTTGGTGCAAAAATAAAAGCTGCTGGTAGCTGGAAACAGGAGATGGCAGGTGTGTGGGGACGGGGGCAGGGCTCGGAGCAGGGGCAGCACCCACAGGATCTGGGGTGCACTCAGCCCTTCTGCTGGGGTTCCCCCCACCTCGGGGTGCTGCAGGGAAGCAGCAGCCGTGCAGCACGGGAGGGTGTTTGCACCCGGTGCTCGCTGCCTCTGCCCTGCTGGCAGCAGCTGCCGTGGCTTGTCCTTGTCCCTGTGGTTTGCAAGAGCCTCCTGCAGACCTGCTCCCCTATGGGCATCGTGGGCGCCCTGGCAGCCCCCGAGGGCAGGCTGGAGCGCAGGCTGCAGCGGGCACCCCGCAGAACAGGCTGAACCTCAAATCCGCAGCCACATGGGGTGAGACCTTGAGAAAACACAGGTGAGAGGTGGGAAGGAGAGGGTGCTGGAAGAGGGGCGGGGAAGGGGGAACAGGCACCCCCATCTATGTCCTGACCGCCGGGGGTGAGAGATCCCAGTCCAGCCTTTGGTTGTCCCCAAGCCCAGGCTGGGAAAGTCCAGACCCAGATCTCTGCTCCAAAAAGTCATCTTTATTGTGCCAAGGGATGGAGGGGGGCGATTGTAAACAAGTATGTGAAATATACAGGTTAAGTTACTCATCATCTTATTAACAAAATAAAGCTCTATCTATATTTACAGTCTTTAAAAAAAAAAAAAGAGAAATTAAAAAAAAAAGAGAGAGGAAGAGCTGCATCTTTGTCGGGTGTATCTGCATCCAGCCCCCTCTGCAGCGCAGCCCCCCACCCTGGGAGCTGGCACCCCCTCCCCAGGGACCCCAGCCAGAGCAGCACGGGGGGGAATAAATAAAGCACTGACTAAAGGAGAGAGAGGAGAGGAGGCAGGATGCTCCCTTGGATAAACGCCGTCCCGCGAGCAGCCCTGGGGGTGCAGGGGAGCAACACCCGCGTCCTGGTGCTGCAGCACCCCCACCCTGGGGCTGGACACCCCCAGCTCCTCCTGCACCCCAGCAGTGGCCCCACGGTGCTGGACCAGAGGCTGCGGCTGCAGCCACAGCCACCATGCCTGTTTCTGGCTGTTGCCACAGGGAGGTGCACAGACACCGTGCGTGGACAGCCGGACACTGCATGGACAGCTGGACACACAGCCATGCTGCACCCCTAACACCTCCAGACTGAGCTCTCATCAGAACCTGGTAATTTTTTTTCGATTTTTGTTCGTTTGTTTTATGGCTGTTATTTTCGGGGTGCAGGTCGCCATAGCCGCCTGCAGAGCCGGGCATGGCAGGGAGAGGTGCCCAGAGCGGGTTGGACACGTGCCCACCATGGCCAGGGCTTGTGCCCGGGCAGGGGCTGGCGAGGACCGGGGTACAGGCACCCCCTTTATTTACAAAGTGGGCCAGAGCTGTCAGGAGCACAAAGGGCTCCTTGGAGCTTTTCCTGGTGCTCGGGCCAGGAGGAGCTAAAAACGGCTTGTTGGGAATTTGCTGGCAGGCTCTAAAGACCGAGTGGGAAACACGGCAGAGAGGTCAGACCGGGCTGAGCAAGGGACAAGCGTGTCCCCATCCCGTGTCCCCAGCAGTGGGGGTGGCAGCCACTCTGCAGAGCCCCACGGGTGCGGGAGGGCTGGGAGAAGCGTGGGAGGTTTTCCCACACCCTGACACCCTCAGGTCCCTCCCAGGGCTGCATGTGGGTGACAGCTCAGCAGATGCGGCACCCTATCCCTGGGCCAGGTGGCCTCAGCTCGCTGTGCCCCCACCATCTTGCCCAAGGGGGTTGGCATGTCCCAGCCATGGCCCCATGCAGTGCCCATCACCCTCCCCAAAATACTGGGTGCCACCTTCATGACACCCATCTGCAGGCAGGCAGCAGCTCTCCTCTGCTCCCAGCACAGCCGGTTGGCCAAGTCCCGTCCCGTCCCATCGGGGGATGCTGTCACCGCATTTTGGTGGCAGCCGCCACGCCAGCCCCCCTCAGTCCGTCAGCACCACCAGCTCGCCATCGCTCTTGTCCTCGCCCTCCGAGTCCTCCTCCTCGCTGTAGCGGTACATCTCGCCATCGGCCACCAAGTGCCCGTCATCGCCGCCGTCGCCCTCCTTGAGGCTGCGGGTGTTGACGATGACGGGCATGGCGGGCTCGGCGCCGCGGGGCAGGTAGTGCTCCACCAGCGGCGACGCCAGCGGCATCCCCACCGCCCGCGGGTACAGCACGTCCGAGGAGCCGGGGGGCAGCTGGCTGCCCTGGGGCCTGCGGGACAGGGAACACGATCACCGCTTGGGGTGTCGGGGTGCTTCCCGTGCATCCCGGGGTACCCCCTGCCGCGGGCACCTCGGGGACCCCCTTGTTTGGGGGGAAGGGGCGCGTTACCCTATCAAGTAGCCCTGCCTGGCGTCCTGCCGCCGGTTCCTCATCAGCGCCTTGTACTCGCCCACCCGCAGCCGCTTCCCCTCCACGATGCAGGTGCGTTTGGGTCGGGGCTTGTACTTGTAGTCGGGGTATTTCTCCAGGTGCTGCCGGCTCAGCCGGGCTTGCTCCTCGTAGTAGGGCTGCTTCTCCTGGTTGGTCATGGACTTCCAGCGGGAACCTGCGCAAAGAGGGGCCATAGAATCACAGAATCCTTTGGGTTGGAAGAGACCCTCAAGATTAAGTTCAATTGACTGCACCACTGGTTTTTAACAGTGACACGGCCACGGGGAATGGCTGGTGTGACCGAGAGCCACAGCGGGACTGCTGCTGGCGGGGCGGCGGGTGAGATGCACTCACCATCTCCAAGAGCGATGCTACAAGTAGCATCATCTCGGGGGGTGTCACCCATCCATGGTGGCTGAGGACGAGCAAAGTGAGCAGCCGGTCCCCTGTGGGGATGCACTGGGGGGTCCTGCTCCAGCCCCCCACTGCCATCCCCAGCACTCACCCAGGATCTTGCTGATGCTGGAGTTGTGCATGTCCGGGAAGGCCTGCAGAATCTTCCTCCTCTCGTCCTTCGCCCACACCATGAAGGCGTTCATGGGCCGCTTGATGTGGTTGTTGTTCCTGGACTCGGGGAAGTGCCGGGAGCCTGCGAGAGAAATGCCGGGTCAGGAGCCGGAGGAAGGGACGAGCTGGGGGGTCACCCCACGGTGCTCCCGTCCGTCCGCACCGTCCATCTCGCAGGTCAGCAGAGCCTCGTCCAGCCGGTGCGCGGGGGTCTCCTCCATCCGCTCCTTCCCGGGGGAAGAATCAATCCCGACGTGGTCCTGTGGGCAAGTGGAGAGTCAGGAACCAGTTCTGAGGCACGAACCTGCTCGCGGACAGACATCTGGCCCTGGCTTCGACGGGGGACGGCGAGGGGGACGGTGACCCCGGCGGGCAGCCTCACCTTGCGGTAGGTGTTGCTCAGCGATCCCTCCAGGGCTCCGCTGTGGCCGTGCAGCAGCTGCCGCGCGTCCTGGATGGCTTTGGTGATGGCATCGCCTTCGCCCAGGAACCCTGGCAGGACAGCGGGACGGGCACCCATCAGCACCCGCTCCTCTGACACCCCACAGCACCCCAGAAACCACAACTATGTGCCCCAACGGGGTGATACAGAGTGGCAGGGAAGTGGCTGGGGGAGGACATGGATATTAGGAACAATTTCTTCCCCAAAGGGCTGTGGGGCATTGGAACAGGCTGCCCAGGGCAGTGCTGGAGTCACCATCCCTGGAGGGCTGGACAGACAGACATGAGGTTCTCAGGACATGGGGTGAGGGAATGGTTGGACTTGTTCTTGAGGGGCTTTTCCAATCAAAGTGATTCTGTGATTCTATCAGTGAAGGCAGTTGGGAACCCACCCAGCGGCAGGTTGGACGGGCTGCTCTGCAGGTCCCTGGTGGCCCCGTGGCTCGGTGTGAGGGACTGGCAGCCACTCATCTTCAAACTGGGCGAACTGGAGGCGCTGGGGAGGTCGGAACTCTTGGGTTTGGCCGTCAGGTTCAGCGGCTGCGAGGTCTCCTGTACCAGAGGGGAGGGGAGATGAAGCTCAGCCCCCGCAGCACCCCAGAACAGGGGATGGAGGTGCTTTGGGGCTGTACCTGCATCTGGAGGTGGCCCGAGCCGGTGGGTCTCTTCAGCGTGGGAGGAGGGGGGCTGTGCAGCAGCTGCACCGGGTAATCCACTGCGGGGAGCAGAGGGACAGGGGTTGGGGGGACAAGGCCACCCCCAGGGCTGGGACAGTCCAGGGGGATCCCGCTCACCTGGTTTGCAGGGGATGGGCTGGATGGGCAGCGCTAACTGGGAGTCAGGAGGGACGGGCAGGGGCTGGTGGCTGGGGGTGAAGGCGGGAATCATCACGTAGGGCATGTTGACCTGCTGGAGGAAGAAGGTTTTTTACAATGAGGGCGGTAAAACGCTGCAATGGGCTGCCCAGAGAGGTGGGGGATGAACCATCCATAGAGACATCCAGGAGACATCTCAGGCCAGGCTGGACGGGGCTCTGAGCACCCTGAGCTGGTGCAGATGTCCCTGCTCATGGCAGGGGGGGCACTGGGGGAGCTGGGAAGGTCCCTCCACCCCAAACCAGCTGTGATTGTATGGATGGAGAGAGAGCATGGAACTGCCGTGGGTCACCCTGTCTGGCCCTGGGAGGGGACACGAGCTGACATGTGATGGGGCTGCAATGACTCCACAGGGGAAGGGGAAGATGAGGAGGTGTCCCCCACCTTTACCTGGATCTGCTGCTGGAGCAGGTTGATTTTGTGCTGCTGCTGGATGAGCTGCTGCTGCTGCTTGGCGATCTGGCGGAGGGGAGACAGGGGGCTCAGCGGTGTCACCGGCAGCGCCAGCAAGGACCCAGGGTGGCTTAATTACTTTAAGAAGTGTAATTCCCATTTCCTTTGGTCCCCATCCTCCCAGCACCAGGGGGCAAGAGGAGTCTTTGGGAGGGGCACAGAAAACATGACAGTTTCTGGGCAGACAGAGAATTCACACTGTCCCCAATGCCAAAGCCACCTCCCCTCCACTCCCAGGGGACCCTGTCCTAGTCCTGCAAAGGGATCCAAAGGGATCCCCAAAGGGATGGATGGTCCCCAGCAAATGCTGCCCATGGGAACCCAAACGCACCTGCTCCTGCTGCTGCCGCGCCAGCTCCATCTGCTGCTGCTGCTTCTCGAAGAGCATCGCGGCCATGTTCTTCTGCTCCGAGTGCGCCGTCAGCAGCTGGTCCCGCAGCGTGGACAGCTGGTTGATCATGACCAGTAACTGGAGCTCCTTCTCTGCCAGGCTCTCCTGGGTTCCTGGAGGAAACCAAGCGGCTGCAGGTGAAGGGCTTGGGGAGGCAGAACAGCATCTCCACCACCCTTGGGTGCTGGTGGGTGATGCATGGCCAGGGAATGGCTGGATGTATGCTGGACGTGTGCAGTCAGAGGCGATCTCCAAAAAATCAAATTAATGTTTGGTTGAAAAAGAACAAATCCCACTCTTGCAGGCACATGTCCCTCACCTTTCACTTCCTTGGACTCAGCGGTGTTCCGGCCCAGCAGCCGCTCCTTCCAGTCGCTGGACAGTAACTTCTCGATGGTTGGCATCACTGTGCATACCGGTGGGGACCGGGGAGAGGGAACCACAGCCAGGTGAGCACAGCGCGGGGCTCTGCACCACGGCGCGGGGCGGCTCATCCCATCCCGCAGCTTTGCAAAAATACCCGGGGGTCTGAAGGGAGTTAGGGAGGATCCCAAGAGGCCACTCAGAAACTTTCCTTACCCTCCTTCAAGTTCTTGTTGAAGTCCAGCTTCTCCTGGCCGCTGCCGGCCGGCTCGAAGGCGGAGTGCCGGGGCTCCCGCGCATCACCGGCGGGCGAGCGGGACTCCTGCGACACACACAGCGGCACTTGGCACCCGCTCCTGCGGACGGGGACGTCCCCAGGTCTCCGGGCAGGAGATGCTGGGCTGGCGGGATGCATGGAGCTGCTGGACCACGCTCCGCCAGGCACATCCCCCAGCCTGGCGTGAGAGCATCTCTGCTCTTCATGCCACAAAGACGTGTTTGCTAGACTATTTATTTAGATGGCCCAGCTCGCTGGCCCCTGTCCCCACCGGGAGGCAGCACAGGGAGCAGAAGGGCTGAGGCTGCTGGTCAGGAGGAGAGAAAACCCAAGCGCAATGGGAAAGGGAGGAGGAGGGGATGGAGTGTGTCTGGAGTTGGCCGGGGGGCTCCACACCAAAGGGAAAGCCCTCAACTTGGGCTGACCTGAGAGCATCAACAACGGCCAGAAAAGCCTTGGGGGGACCACACATTTCAGCTTTGTTTCCTTGGGGTGAGGAACAACCACCTGGGGAAACAACCGCCCCCTTTTCCCGGGGCCGGGGTCCATGTTTGTCACCGCGGTGGGACCCACCTGCGGCAGGGGCGGGGGGGCCGTGCCCTCCCGTGGCGGCGGCCCTGGGGGGTCGCTGGGCCGGGGCTCGGTGCTGGGGGCAGCCCCCGGCGTGGACTCATAGCCACTCTCCTTCTTCTCCTCCGTCTTGATGGTGCAGTTCACCATGCTGCCCGCTCCATCCAGCTCCAGCGCGGGAGAAACGGGGCTCCTCATGGACATCCTGCGGGACACAGAGCGGCCATGGGGCACCCCAGCCGTGGGACCACTATTCCCAGCCCAGCCCCATACTGGGGTGCCCTGTGCTGCTGGTTTTCCAGGGGCGGTGGTCTCGCCTTTCACCATGGCTTGGCACATTTTGCACACCTGGGGCTAAATTGAGAGATCCCCAGGGAAACAAGCCCGACATGGATGGATGTCACTGTGCTCACACCGGCAGCCGAGCTCATGGGAATCTACCTTCTCAGGACACAGCAAAAATAGGAATATTGCCCTCCCAAAACTCATCTTTCAGGGAGGAATAATGGGAAAAGGAGGTTGTAGCGGGGTTTACACCGGCTGCTGCCGGGAGCCAGGATCGGGGCTGCGGGACAACAGGGGATGCTGAGATGGGTGTCATCCTGCACCACACAACCGGGACCCCCAAACTCCGTCTCACCTCCCCACACCACAGCAGTTCATTGGGACCCCCCAAAATCCAGGCTGGGGGTGTGGGCTGGGGCATGGGGGCTGAGCTGAGCTGCAATTACATAACAAACAAAGCCCAGCTCAAGCTGCGAATTAATCAAACCGCTGAAAATAAAACCTTCCTCTCAGGAACTTCAAACAAAAGAAACGAAAACAACAAGGCCGGCTGGGTAATGAAAAGCCAGGGCTGTGAATAGGGGACAAAAGGAAGTGGAACAATAGGGTGTTGGACAAAAGCAATAAAGTAAAGGGAAGTGTGACAGCTCCACAATAGGGCACTGTGTGCGCCAGCCTTTCTGATCTTAGCGGGGCTTTTTTTAATCTCAGTTCCCTCGCCCTCCGCTGAACAAACCAGCGCGCTGGCCGGGCCGGTGGCCTTCCTCCTGCCATCAGCATCATCATCATCATCACCGGGATCGGCCGCGCCCTGCGGCACCGCCTGTGTCACCCCGGCTCACCTTGGCGAGGGCGACCTGAGCACGGGCAGCGCCCACCCAAAAACTCATCGCCTACCCAAAAACCCATCACCCACCCAAAAACGCATTGCCCAACCTCGGTGAGGAAGAAGTGAAGACGCTACAGGTGGGGAAACTGAGGCATGCACACACAGTGGCCGCAGCACTTTGCCCTGGGTGCTTTCCTAAGTCAGGATGTGCAGATGTGGGTGCGCAGCTGCTCCCTCTTTCCAGCTTTTTGAGGTTTTTAAAGGCAACCCCCCCTGCTCAGTGCATCCCTGGTCTGCCTGTCCTCCCTGTGCTGGGGTGCTGCCCGGGTGCCCGGGGCGGCAGCAGCGACCAGGCAGCCCAGCACCATGCTCCGATGCCTTTGTTTTGAGACAGGCACGAAAAGCACCGTCCTGCTTCCCAGCAGGTCACCTCTCTATCATACGTAACCTCCCGGTGCCACTGGAAGTTTACTCTTAAAATGGGGCCAGTACTTTAATAGGGGCCTGTTTGAAAGGAGCCTCATTGTGGGTTTATTATACAGTTTGTCAAACAAAAAAAAAAAGAGAGAAAAGAAAAAGGAGAAAGCAGAGCCGTTATCTTGTTACGGGGCTGGTTCCCGGGCTCAGGTGCTGGGCTCCAGGGCTGCCTGTGGCAGACAATAGGGACAGAACAATTGCCTTGGCGCGGGCAGTGTAACAGATCTTTGCCTTTTATGTTTCCCGTTTAATGCAGGATGGAGGGGAAAGGAGGGAATGGTGTTGGGATGCGAAGTGCCAGCCTGGAGAGCCAAAATGGACGTGCGAGTCCTCGGTGCTGGAGCAGGGTCCAGGCACGGGGCTGCATCCTCCCAGCACAGCATTCCGGGGAGGACGAGGGGTCTCGTCCTACAGGCACTGAAACCCACACCGCTCGTACTCTGCAGGTATTGCCGTGCCCACCTTGCCTCCAAACTCCAGCCCCAAAGCTGTGCATCCTGCCATTCTGGCGGTGGCCGTGCCACCCTTCCTGCTGTGGCCGCAGCTGCCCCGCGTGTGCTGCAGCACAACAGCTCCCAAGGGCTGGGGGGCCAAGGTGCCAGCAAACCCCCCCTGCCCGGAGCACCGGGAGATGCCAAGACCCCCATTGCACCCTGAGCCTCTTCCCAGTCGCACTGGCTTTGCAGAGAAGGGGCTGCCAGCATCACCCCCCCAGCACAAAGCAGCAAGGGGCAGAAAAGCCAGGTAGGGCAGAAAGGTTCGTGGGTTACAGCAGCGCCGTACCCAGCGCGGCTGAGCCCTGGGTGCTGCCCAGGCGGCCCAAAACACACCCACCCATCCCGAGCAGCCCCATCCCGCCACCAAGTAACCAACACCAGCAAGGCAGAACCACATGGGGCAAAAACCCGCGAGGAAAACCAGCGTCCGAGCACACACAGCAGTGCCGCCGAGAGCGCGACACCGCCACCGTGCACGCACCGGCCACGTGCAGCGCTCGCGGCCCCCGGCACCCCCGGAGAGAGAGGGCAGAGGAAAAAATAAGATACACATGGACGTTTTCTGCTTCCAAGCAGGGCCTGAGGAATCCCGGCTGGCCACCGAGACAGACAATAGCCCATCTCCTGTCAGACGAGCGGGCCGCTTTCCTGCCAGACTTGGAATGTCCTTTTGGGGCCGTTTCCAAGCGTTTCCGCCCAGCGTGCCTTCGCACATGAAAGAATGGATGGTTTCCTCTGCCATGCCCGGGCAGGGGTGGCCAGGGACGGCCGAGGGGGAAGTTCACGGGGCTGCCGTCCCCCCCCGGGGATGCAGAACATCCCGTGATGGTGGGTCGTTCCCTGGGATGGAAGGAGAAAGCAGGCGGCCATGGGGACATGGGCTCTGGATGGGGACCACACGCTGTATGTGAAACGCGACACAAAGCGTCAAACCCCGGGGTTTCCCGCTTCTGAAAAAAAGCAGGTTTAAAATGCAGAAAGCACCTGGATGCTGAAGTATTCAGCCCCAGAAATGCTGCCACCACGGGAGAGCCACAGCTCCACGTGTCCCCAAGGGACAGCGGCCACTCGGAGCAGCGGCACTCACGGGACACGTGTGCCCCCCCGGGATGTGTCACGGGTGTGCACACGCAAACCGGGGTGCTGCAGCAACGGAAACGCTGCGCTTGGGGGAGCACGAGCTGACGCTTTGCGCATCCTCAAATGCCACGTTTTCAACATCTTACCTGTCGCCGGTGCCGCCACAGAAAGCCGCAGCCTCCATGTGCCCAGAAGGCTGCCCAGAGCTCGCGCTGCCGGAAAAGCTGCAAAATCAACGCCGAGAAGAGAGATTTTGGCAGCTGGGGGTTTGGGGAGGGTAATGGGGCACAGGGGCAGCAGTGAGTGCCCAGCAGGAGCAGGGTGATGCCCACGGGAGCTGCCGGGCACGTCCTGCCCAGTCCTAGCCAACGGCTCCTCCACCATCCCTGCGACACCCCCCAGGCCCCCGCTATCCCTCTCCATCCTGGCAAGACTTGGGGTCCCATGGAAAACGCTCCGGCACCAGCAGGAGCTGGGATCTCCCACTGTCCGCACAAAACAGGTCGGTCTTGGTCCACCCTCCACCAGCAGTTCCCTAAAGGCAATTTCTCACCCCTAAAGGATAAATGGCCTCCAGAAATGCCTCTGCGGGTCAGAGCAAAGCGGTGACGCTGCGGTGACAGCACCGAGAGCATCAGCATCATGGAAACTCCCCGGAACGGTCGGCACAGGAAGGAGCAGCGGGTCACCCCCCTGCACGTGCCTGCCGAGCATCCCCCTTCCACCCCGGTCCCTCTGTTCCCTCTCCACCCAGGTGTGGGACCCCTGTCCTGCTGTCCCGCTTGGTCCTTGGAAGGGTCCCTATTGCTGCACGGCCGCGTTATGGCTCTTTGCGAGGGGAAGCATCAATTCGCCATCTGCCGAGATGAAAAGCAGCATCGCGGGTCTCCTGTTACCGCGCGGCTCTTGGAAGATTGAACCCTAAAGCAATTACAACCAGCTCACGTAGCATTTACTAATTCCACCCCAAAAAAACCCAACCTGCCTTCTTCAAAGGCCCCCGGGCCCTCTCCAGAACTGCTATGAAATGTGTGTCTCTGCTGCACCCCGGCAGAGCAGGGGAAATCAGATCAATCCTGCTGGTCAAAACTCGGGGAGAGAGGGGAAAAACAAAACCAACCCCCAAACATATTAATTGCTAAATTCGCTTAAGGGAACACTTGCAAGACAGGGGGAAAAAGATGCTCTGGGGGGAATGGGAAAGCAAAGCCGCTCCTGATAACGAGACAAAATAATTCCCACATTGGTGCAAAACGCCAAAGGGTGGCCCAGCCGCTCCTTGTCCCCAGCACGAGGGCTTTGCTGGGACCCCCCGCCAGCCCAGCTGCGTCAGGACACCGGTAGAAAACCAGCCGGGACCTTCATAATCATCCAAATCATGGAACCAAATATAGAGAGGCGGTCGGATCCTTTGGCGGGTGTAAACTGGCACGGATCCGCTGCCTTCACAGCCACGACACAAACACATTTTTCCTTTACTGGGATGAGCACTGGGCGGGTTTTAAATAGGGGAAAAATTAAACTGAGCCTCAGGTGGAACTTCCTGGCGGCGAGATTTATTAGACAGGGAACGATCTCATCAGGGAAGTGGAGGAAACTCCGCAGCGCTGGAATCATTTAAATCCGTGCGAAGCCCGGAGGAAGAAGGTGCAGGAACAACCCAGCGACAGCCCCCGCGACGGCCGCGACCCGCTGGTCATTCCCGCTTCCTGGCCGCAAGACTACACAGGCTGCACCATGGCCTGGGTTCTTGTTTGGTTTGTTTTTCTTCCACTCACTGAGAGTATCAAAGAGGAAAAACCTCCTCGCACCATCCCCGGCTCTGCAGGCAGATGGTTTCTTGCCCAGGGAAGGTTACGCGGTTAAAAGCATCATTAAGAAGAAGCACTTTGCTCGGGTCTGAGCAGCAGCGGAGGCAGAAGTGCTGGGAGAAAACTCCCCTTCTCTGCAGGTCTAAATGCTTCAGGGAAAAGCGCAAACCCCACTCTTAATATTTTCAGAGACCCCCTTCTCACTGCCCTCCTCCTCTCCTCTCTTGGTCGCATTACACGCCAATGAAACCACCTTGCATAAACCCGTCGATTATAGGAAAGACATTTCAAAAACTCGGAGCAAATAAAGAATCACCCTCCCAAAAAACGGGGAGAGAGCCAGGAGCCAAAGGACGGGGACAACTCACCCAACCCGGCGCTGCTGGCGCGCATGGCACACAGTTAGCACATCTCCCTCCTTTTCTTCGCAGTTTCTGTCCTCCCCTCACCCAAAAGCGGCCTCGGGCTTATCGGGGAGGCCAATCTCGATGTCGTTTTTGTGTCATTTCACTCACTCAGCGTTTCCAGGCAGAGCGGAGGGCACGTTTGACTCGGCTGCTTCGTAAACAATACTTTCCTATCGCATGACGGAGGGACGAAGACATCTGACCCTTTTCCTCTCCTGCTTCGAAAATTCAAAAAACCTGAGACGGGGCTCATCCGCCTCACCAGGACCTGCCCAGCACCTCCTTCAATTGCTCCCGGACACGGGGAACCAGGGGACCTGGTGCTGGGTGCCAGACACTGTCCATCATCTGCCCCAAATCATCACACCCTTACGAACAGCAGCCCCGACCCCACTCCTGCTGCGCTTGAGTGTCGTGGCTGAATATGGGTGAAGACTCCCAAGGAAAACACTTGACTTCTCCTTATTAGTCTAAGCTGGTCACTCAGATGCTGTTACCCCTGATTTAGGGCGCGGGAGGCAGCTCAGCCCCCCGTGCTCTGCGCCCCGCGGATGAGCCGGAGCATCGTCCAGCAGCAGCCATGGGGCTGCAATGGGCATCGCCTCCCAGGGCCGGCTGTTCTGTTACATTTGTGAGATGGAAATCGCAGGAGGGAGCAATTTTTATCATCCTTAGGCTCAGGGAGAGACCCTGGGCTCTGGGGGTCCCCCACCACCCATCGCACTGCAGGACACAAGAGATCCAGCCGCAGAGACCCTCCAAACCGCCCCCGTCCTGCAAGGCTGGGTTTGCACCTCACTCCCCTCCCCTCTCTCTCAGAGGAACTAAAGCCCACAGAATCCTGGTCTCGCAGCAGCTCCCGGTCGGGCTCCTCGCCTCTCGGGGAGCAAAGAGGTTTGGGAACAAGCCTTTACCGGATATTCTTCATTGCACAACCGAAAACACAGCCCAGCCCAGGGCAGAGGCGCCTCCATCTCCCACAGCCCCCAGCCAGCCCGGGCTCCCTGTGTCCTGCAGCACAAGGGGCTCTTTGTGCCCAGTGGCACCTGTGTGTGTGTCCCCTGCAGTATCCCCAATTCCCCTGTGGTCCCCGAGCCTGTTCCCTCCAGCGAGTGGCTTTGGCAGCTCCTGTCGCCATGTGCCGCATCCCCTGCACGGCTTAAAGGAGCCCCCAGGAAAGGCAAAATCTGCTTTGCCTCTGCCCAGGATGGTCCTCCTGCCTGCCCAAGCACAGCCTGCTCTGGGCACCTCCTCACACTGACCCTCCAGCTCCTTCAAGCCCTGTGTCACAGCCAGGAAAAGCGCAGGAAAGGTCCCAAGCAGCCGCCTCTCCCACTGGGCAATTCACCTGTGGAGCTGCCCACGGGCTGCAGCGCCCACGCAGGGCCAGGCAGCACCGCTTGGGAGGGTGGCCCTGCCAGCCCCTGCCAGCCCTGCCCGTCAATCCCCCTGCAGCAGCCGGGCACACTCGTGTGCAAGCCCCTGCCCCAGGGGAGCCGCTTTCCGCTGGGCGTGCAAGGTAGAACAATAGGGCCAAGCCCTCTATTGTTCCAGACAAAAGATAAGCCGGGCTCTGGCATTCCCCTCCGCCCCGCAGGCAGGCAGGGCAGGCAGGCAGGGCAGGCAGCGGACAGGGCAAGCAGCAGGCAGGGCAAGTAGCAGGCAGGGCAGGCAGCAGGCAGGGCAGGCAGCAGGCAGGGCAGGCAGCAGGCAGGGCAGGGCAGGGCTGCCAGCCTGGGCCAGGGCAGTGGGTTTTCTAACCCCTTCCCACATCAGCTCACTTTTAGCAGGTGAAGCTGAGGGGCTCCTGCCCAGCTCCCTGCACACACATGTCCCCACAGCCACCTGGTCGTGTCCCGCAGGCTTTGTCCCAGCTCTGCAGGGTCCCCCGTTGTTGCTGCAGTGGCCTCAGGCACCCACATGCCTCCAGGTCGGGACATGGGGATGAGCTGTGTGCTCAGCGCCTGCCTGTCTCTTACAGACCTGTTCCTGTCTTGTCCCCACTGGAGTTCTCTCTGCATCCCGCAGGGACACAGTGGGGACAAGAGAAATGCGTTGCCCAGTACTTCAGACTGGCCCCCAGTATAGCGGGGACTGGTTCCCCGGTGGCCTCGTTGGCCGGTTTGGGGAGCAGAGCAGAGGTGGAAGCCACCGCGATCCCACCCGCCGCCATCACCCAGCTCAGCTCCGTCACACCAGCGGCTTGCCAGGCACTGAACGGCGTCCGGGCTGTCACCACCCGGCCAGAAGCGCGGTACCGGCAATGCCATCGGCTATTTCTATCTACCTGCTCCTACATCTTCTCCTCCATCAGACTCCGGCTCAGCCCAGCTCGTGATAACCCCATTTTGCCTGGGCAAAGAGGATCAAACACTCCACTGGGCTCGCTGCTGCCTTGCATTCTTTTAATTCTCTTTGCCGTATTTAATTTATAATCTTATCCTCTTTCCTCCCCAACAGACAATGAACTGTCACGAGCTGCCTTCACCAGGCAGAACCAAAAAATAGTAACTCTGGCCAGCAGAATTTGGCCTGGGCTAGCAGGTGCTTGCAGGGGTCTGCAGGCAGCTTTAATTATGAGCCACATTATCTCGTTCCTCTCTGATAAGACACCTGGGGGCAACGGGGGAGCTGCGTGGCCTCCTCAGCCATCAGACTGCATCTTTTATAAGGGTCACATGCCTGGAGCGGGCCTGGGTGCTAATGGAGCATTAAATTATGGAGAGGCAGAATTTCAAACGTTTCAGATGCATCTCCCAATTCGCATTCTCCAGCTGCAGGGCTGCAGCAGGAGCGGGGCCGGAGGCAGGGAAGGAGCTCCCCTCCGGGTCGACGTTCCCAGAAGTCGCTTTCCCCTTGAAAAACAACACATTGGAGCCAAAAGCAGCTGCAGAGACATTTGGGGACCAAGGTGCCGGCAGGTGCTTGGAGGCGAAGGGGATGAGGCTGTTTCAGCCCTGTCCCCAGCACTATCCTCCACCTCACCCATGTGCTCCAGCACACTGGTGTCAACGCTTTCTCGGGGTAATCCAGGCATTGCATCCCCTACTTGTATTTTTCCCTGACCCACCCAAGCGGCTGGGGGGACTCTCATGTGAGTGGGGCCACCCGTGTCCCCCACGGCTCCACAGCCTCCCCCCAGCGCCGAGCCCGTGGCCGCGGGCACACTAAGGGCCCTTGTTTGGGGCTGGAGCGGTTCCAGGCAGGGACATGTGGCCCTGGAGCAGGTGGACATGGAGTGGGAGGGAGAGAGGGCGTCCAAGAGGCAGAAAACTTTCCAAAAGTTGATGCCTTGGCCCCTGCCAACTTTCCTGGAGCCGGAGGAGCCCACGCACTTCTCAGCCGCGCACAAGCAGCCCCGGCAGCTCTGCCCCGCCGAGCACATTTCGCTCCTGCAGTTCCTCCCCCAAAGGCACGAGCTGGGGTAAAGGCACCGAGATCTTTCCCAGCAGAACTGTCACAAACCGCGCTAATTTATTTCCCTTTGGCATGTTTGCTTTTTTTTTTTTTTTTTACTGTGTTAAAACAGAGTGGAAATTAGTGATGCATCGGGCAAAACTTTTTGACCAGCCCAAATCTTCCTCCCAGCGGTGCAATGAAACCAAAACCTCCACAGAGTTTGTGAAAAATAAAGCAGCAGAAGCTCGGAGAGCCCAGCCCTGGCTGGTCAGGGGTGGCCCGATGCTGCAAGGGACCCCCAGCCGGGGAACGCCCGACCCCGGGGCTGCCCGGCTTGCTGGGCTCTCCCTCCCGCCGAGCGCGACTCCTCCATCACAAAAAGAGGCGGCTTTGACCCATCAGTGTTTTCTAGCTGAGGGAAAATATTTCATTGCTAGTTCCCAGTTCGCAGCGATGCTGCGTTCAGCAGCGTGGCCACGGGAGAGAACAAAAGAGGCCAGCCGGCTTCCCCCTCGGCATGGCGGGCTGGAGGTAGGAACTGCCCTGCCCGCGGGTGGGTTGCTTTCAAAAAATAATGCGTTTCTTTTAGGAAAACGAGCAGTACACATCTTATTAGCACGGCTGGGAACTTCCAGGGTGTAAAAGCAGAGCAGAGCTGTACTGGGAGCCTGTCGCTACAATCGGTCACAACCGCCCGAGAAAGGTTGTCGCTTCGGTAATAAAAGCTTTTCTGATTTCTGCAATGACACGTGCACGCACAAAGCCGGCGCGACACAAAACCCCCGTGAGTGTTTACAATGGGATAAAGCTGGAGCAAGCGGGAATGTGGCGCACAAAGCGGGACTCACCGCGCTCCGCGACGGCAACCGGCCACGGGCTGTGGGCTGGCGGGCTGTCCGGCCGCTCTGACAGCCCCGGCGGGCCCTGACACCCCCCGATCCGCTGGGTCTGCAGGGAGGGACCCCGAGAGCAGAGCCGCCAGCGCGGCTGCGATGCCAGCCCGCCAGCACCTACCAAAACCCTGCAAAGTTTGCTTGGTTCTGTCGTACGCTGGAGAGCGGGAGGATCCCCGAGCAGCCAGGGCTGCGCTGAGCACAAGGGAGCACTGGGGACAGCAGAGGTGACCCAGCTGTCCCAGCAGCCAGCAAAGCATCCCACGGTCCACACTGCGCATCCCACCGGGATTCGCTGCCACCAGCAAACTCCAACAGCTGCAGCACCAGCGCCCTGCGGCTCCGAGGATGCTCGGGCATGGGACACGGGTGGGACCCACACCCCGGGGACAGCAGGGACACGGCCCCCACGACCCCCTGAAACCAGTCCTGAACACTTACCTGGGAGCGCAGAACACGCTGCTACCAGATCGCAAGTCCACGCTTCACCCCGAGCGGCTCGGCCGCTGTAACGGCTGCTCGGCCCCAGCCCGTCTCAGTTCCAGGAAGGCGACGAACAGCAAGAGCAGCAGGTTTGGGCAAGCGCCCGGGGAGCCCACCAGCAAGCACCGAGTGTAAAAATAAACCCACTGAAAGACTAAGCTTTACTGTGCTCCTGTGTTCCCTGCACGGAGCGCAGAACGCTGCTTCTGCAGCCCATGAATGAAATTAAAACCCCGCCAGCACATAACAAGTTTATGATCTGCTCCATCTCCCTCCGGCCCCGAGTGCCAGGGCACAGCTCCCCCCACGGAAAATGGGCATTTCGGCAGGGAGACAGAAAGCCCAGCTGTGCCCCCCGGGCATTGCGCACCCCGCTGAACAAACTTCGCTCCTCACAAGGACTTTCAGGGGAGGGGGTTCGGGTGCTCCCATTTGGCAGGGTAAGAAAAGCAACGCGGGTACGCCAGAGAGGAGCTGCCCGAGGAGAGGATCTGAGAGGAAAACCTATTTTGACAAATCTGGAATCTCTGCTCCTACCTATGAGTGCTCCAAAGGGGTTTCGCGTTCTGCACGAGATGCTGGGTGAGACGCCAAGGGCAGTGAAACCAATGAACAGCACGAAGGGAGATGTTGGTAAAAATGTGTCACTCACAAATGATTTAGAAAAGTGTCGTTAGCCGGCCCACGTTTGTCAGGGGACAGCGGTTATTTTTAACACAAAGCCCCTGAATTCGCAGGCTTTAAAAAAAAAAAAGAAATGTACAGTATCAGTGTCAACAGAATGGATTCTGTACAAAATTAAATTGAACTAAAAGGAAATTGCATGAATTACAAACAGGAGCTATTGGCTCAATAGGAGAGTAACTGAGTGATATTATCTGGTCTGTGCTATGGAGAAAATCACATTAGCCGAGCTAATGGTCCTTT
This sequence comes from Nesoenas mayeri, assembly GCF_963082525.1. Taxonomy (NCBI): domain Eukaryota; kingdom Metazoa; phylum Chordata; class Aves; order Columbiformes; family Columbidae; genus Nesoenas; species Nesoenas mayeri. Next base: position 1,393,446 of record NC_137574.1, on the reverse strand, counting down.
TTCACTCCTAAAATCTATTACTCCAGATTTGCTTTGGAAGTCAAGTGTTTTCCACGCTGAAGGTACCTCACAAGATGTAACTGAAACTCCAACAATATGTGGCCGCGGTCTGTAATTTTTCCTGGGCAGCATCCCTCACTGGCACCAAACCCCTGTGTGACAGACTGCAGGTCATTAGGCGGAGGTGGCAAGAAGCAAAGCTTGGTATTTATTTGTGCATTTCACACGAAAACCTCTTTTACGGCTCCCTGGGTGACCCAGCTCTCGGATTCTCTCTCTTTCCCCACTAACTTTACTGGTGTTTAACCATGGGGTTCCCAGGGATGAGCACCCAGCTCTGCGTGGGGGCTGCACCCTGAGCTGGGCTTTGCCAGCACCCGAGGGTGAAATCCCCCAAATTCCCTGTGCCGCACCCACCGCCCCAGCGCAGCGCCATGGGGCTGCCGGACAGCGTGGGACCCCGCAGCACAAGCCCCAGTATCGAGGGGGGCTTCACTGTGCAGCAGCTTCAGCCCTCACAGACACAAATCCCCCCAGGGTGGGTCGGACACGTGGCTCGGGGCGCGGGCAGGACCTGCCATGGCTGCCGGGGAGGATGTAAACGCAGTGACAGGGTTCATTCGCCCTTAAGTCCCAGCAAGTGACAGAGTTTAGCGCTGATCTCGGTCCCAAACCCTCTCTCTGGCCACGCGTTATCTCGACGCTGTCATTGCGGCTTGTTAGAGCAACGCCAGCCCCTCTTGGACAGACAAACGCCCATGAGTGGCACCCACGGCCAGTTTTCCTGCTGGGATGGAGATGGTACAGCGGGACATGGCTCCCCGGGGCAGGCTGGAGCCGTGAAATCACATCCCCTGCTGAGCACACCTCGAGAAGGCAGCGGGAGATACACGACAGGGCAGGATTGTCCCATCTGTCCCAGGGTGCCGAGAGGGACAAGTTGGGGACCCCAACCCCTGAGGTCCCACCAACAGCCCCAAGCCCTGCGGACACACACGTGTGCCGGGGGCCGGGAACGACAGCGAGTGCTGTGCCCATCTGTGCTGGCACAGCGTGTCCGTCTGTCTGTGCACAGTGTCTGTCTGTGCTGTGACCCCCAGTGCCGTGTCTGGGGGGGCTTCCAGACTATGCCCTACAGCCTCCCATCATCCTCGACCAGGACAGGGTGACAGGTCCCACCGGGAGGAGGTGAGAAACCTCCCTGGGGTGAGCGGGACGGGGGTCCCGGGGAGGGGGCTGCAGTGGGGCAGCCCTTGGCAGCCAGGTCAAGGCTGGGCGGATGTCACCCATGGGTTAACCCGTTGCCTGCCGGCCCTGTGTCCCCCGGGGCTGCCCGTGGCTTAACCCCTTGCCTGCCGGGCTCTCCCTCGCCCCAGTTCGGCTACCGGCGTGGGGGGCGCTTGGAGGAGAGTTTGCACCCTCCCGAACTTTGCAGCGGGAACGGGGCTGTGCGGGGAGCGGGCTCCGCACCTCCCCTTTCCCTTTTTCCTTCTCTTGTTTAAGCAAAGGAGCTCTGCGGGGGGTCCTGCCAGACGCCCCCCAGCCCCGCTCAGCCCAGCCGAGGCCGGACACCGCGACCGGAGAGGCTGCTCGCCGCCCCGGGGCCGCGTCGGTGCCCCCCGGCAATGCCTGTGCCCCCCCGGGCCGTGCCCCCGCCCGTGCCCCCGGCCGCACTCACTGCTCCGTCGCGCTGCAGCGCTGCCGCCGGGTCCCGCCGCTGCCGGTGCCGCTGCCGGTGCCGCTGCCGGTGCCGCTGCCGGTGCCGCTGCCGGTGCCGCTGCCGGTGCGGGCTCCGCCGCCGCGCCGGGCTCAGGTCCGCTCCATGTCCCCAGCGCCTCCAGTGGGAGCTGCCCCGGCGCCGGGCGGAGAGAGGGAGCGAGGAGGAGGAGGAGGGGAGGAGAGGGAGGAGGAGGGACACGGGTCCAGCCAGCCAGCAGCCTGCTCCGGGGCGGCCCCTCTGCCCCGTCCCCTCCCCTCGGGACCCCCTGCCTCGCCGGGCACCCACGCGTGACACCGCCGGGAGCCCCCGGGCTGCTCCCACCCGCTCCCCTGCTGTCCTGTGGAGGGGACAAGACACCCCCAAAGACCGAGGCACGACTCGGAGGAGTCCTGGGAGGCACCCCAGCACCCCCATCCGTGCAGGGACCAGTCCTACCCCATCCCAGAAGGGGGATCGATGCCTGGCTGGTAGAGAGCACAGCCCACAGCGCCGAGGGAACCCCAAAACCACAGCACACCAAGTGACAGACCCCCCCTCCCACCAAGGGCTCTGCCGGGAATGCTTGTCACCCACCTTCCCAAAAGCACAAAACCGCTTCATTCAGAGCAATTCTCCAGCTGCAGAGCCAGGAGGTTGGCTTGGACAAACAAATGTTGACAAACAGTCTTTTTTGTATAATGAAATCTTTAAAATGTTATGTCAACATTGAAGGAGAACTGTTTGCGTTTTACCAACGAAAATCCCCATTGAGTCGAAGCCGTTTCCTCCCCCACACTGTCCTTTTTTTCCATGGGAATTGCTTTTTCTCCAAACATTGTTTTCACCCAGCCCAGGAGCAGAAGACGTGGGCTCTGCTGCCCAGGACTCCGGCTCCCCCAGATGCCACACACGAACGGGAACACGAGGTTTCTGGAGGGGTTCAGGCTCACACAGCCCAAACCCACCCAGCACACCCCCCCCGGCCCTGTGTCCATCACCCAGGGATGCGCGGAGCCGGGGTCCCGAGTCCCCAGCCCGGCCGAGGGCTCCGCGGGCAGAGCTGGGCAGGAAGTTATCCGGGAGAGTTTCCCACCCAGCATCTTAATCCCGAGGATTAAACACGAAGCACAGCAGCGTTTAGAAGCCCAAACACTCTGCCCGCAGACCTCAGTGTGTAAAGCGGCTCAGTGATAAATGTTCCCGTTTCACAGATGGAGAAACCGGGGCCCAGCGAGGACATGGCAATCCCAGGGCCGTGCAGCAAGTACCGAACCCACAGCAGGGCAGGATGCAAAGGCAGCTCCCCCTGCGCCACATGGCCCCCCCAGCCCCTCGGAATCCCCTTCCCAGTGGGGGAACCAGCTTCCCCCAGTGCCATCCCATGCACGGGCAGCCAGGCAGCATCACAAAGCCACCAGCCCCTCTCTGCTCCCCCCTGCCAGCCTGGGGGAAGACCCCAGAAGGTCACAGAAGGGAAATGGTTATCGGTGGCCACGCCAGCACGGAGCAGGCAGGCGAGCCCATGGGGAGAGTGGGGGCTGCGACTGCCCCAGCGAGGCCCCCGAGCCGCTCCGGGGGCAGGAGGGGGCGGGAGGTGCATCCCCCAAACTGGACAGGGAAACAATTAACAAAGGGGCCGAGGACCCGCACAACTGAGCCAAAAAAAGGGAGCGGGAGCTTTGTTTGGGTCGTCATAGCAACAGCCAGGCTGGAGCAGCAGCCACGGACTTTCACTTTCCTTTCCTTCCTCCCTGTCCCCAGTGGCCATGGTGGCCATGGTGGCCGTGGTTGCCATGGTGGCCTTCCCTGCCCGGTGCCTCCAGGTGCCGGCCACACTCGGTCCCCTGGGTCCAGCATCACTTCCTAGATGGGCATCACAGGTCCTGTCCCCACCCTGCATCTGCTCCTCCCCATGTCCTCCTTTGAGCCACACCAGCTCCACCAGCAGCATCTCCTTCTCTCCAACCCTCCCCAGGACCTGCTGGGTGTCCCCAGGACCATGGTGACAACATGTCAGGATGGACATGAGGGTGCAGACACAGTCCCTGTCCTTCCACACCCAATCCACTCAGCTCCTGCTCCATCCCTCCCTACCTGGCTGCACCCGGGCGCACAACCAGCGCTGCTCCCAGCTCCTCCCTGCTTCCCGCAGCACAAGGAAGCCGGGACAATGGGTGGAGGAACCAGGAAAGCTGGTGGGGGCAAAGATCCCGCTGCCGCCAGCACAGGGGGCACGGAAGGGAAAGGCACGGCCAGCGCTCGCCTTCCTTTTCCCAAGCCCCCCACCCTGCCGCGGAGCCCGTGGAGCTGCTGGCCGCAGGAGCTGCGCCTCCTGCTTTGTGCTGGCTGCGAGCTCCAGCCTCCCCATCTCAGGATACTGGTGACTGAGTCATGGAAATGGTTCAGACAATGGCTTGGCCCCTTTATAACTGGCTGGAGGGGGCAAAGCAGGGAGAACAAATCCGACCTTGCTTCCTGCACGGAAGCAGGCTCATTGTTTGGGAATGGGCATGTGCTTTGCTCCTCACCAGCCTGGGAAAGCTGCAAAGCGATTGCAAACGCGGAGCGAGCTGCATGGGTCCTGCCAGCTTCCCCTGGGGCTCACTCGCCCCACGCACTGCTGTGAAAATCCAGGGAAGATGAAGATGAAGGTGCTGCTGTTGCTCAAAAGTCGTTGCCACGCTCCCTCCGGGGCTGTCTGGTTGGCCCATGCCTTGTGCATCCCATGATAATGCATGGGAAGCGGGTGTCCCCGCAGTGTCCCTTCTGCAAGCCAAGTCCATGCGCTGCTGTGGGGCGGCGGGCTCAGAAAGGAGGAGCTGTGCTGGGCTGGTGGGGTGAGCAGGGGACCCAAGAGGGTCCCTTGGAACCCGCACACCCAGCCACAAGCCCATGGCCAAAGGGCTCCGAGGCCGGACATGTCCCTGCGAGGCCGGCACCGTGTCCCCGTCACGTCGTGAGAACTAGCTCCTGCGGAGCCCGACCCGGCGCACACACACTGTGGTCTCGCACGGGCAGACAGACAGACATCTGCAGCCCATTAAGCCCAAGCTGATATGACAATGCTAATGAGGAAGCTCAAACCCTGTGGAACCACGGCGGCTCTGGGCTGTCCTCAGTTCACCCCGTTGTGTCCGGCTCTCGTGGTCTGGAGGGCTGAGGGACGTGGCTGGGCCACCAACCTGCCTTGCCCGGTCGCCAGGCGACGGGCAGCTGGTCGTGACTGTCTGGCACCCACTTCGTGCCTCCCAGGTGCTGCCTTTCCCTGCCGAGCTCCTGGGGTCCCTGCCTGGCCCGCACTCCTGGTTTTGGTGCTCAGGGTGGGAGCGCGGCTGGGCGCACCGAGGACCGATGGCTGTGACAGCAGCACATCCCAAACCTCCCCACGCCGGCCGCTCCCCGCCTGGCGCCCGTCCTCGTGGGCTCCTGACAGGCTGGTGGGTGAGCTCCAGGAATTAAAGCTACCAGTTATTTCCACCCAAACACCACAATTTATCCTGGCCACTTCAGAGGCGTTTCCAGCAGCTGGGAGCTCCGTGCTGCCTTCCTCCGCCGCGCTGGCAGTGCCCGGCTACTGCAGGGAGCCGGGGCTGTGCGAGCGAGCCTGCCCGCAGCGTAACAGGCTCTAATCTGGGCATAATAAAACCAAGATGTTCCAGGATTGCTCTATGGGGAGCGCACTCGGAGCAGCTCTGCTCTTCGCCAATGCTCAGAGAGAGCTCCTCCGAAAAGCAAAGTCCAATTGAGCACAAAACGATCCTGCAGGAAGGCAGAGCTGGGCTGGCATGGGCTCAGGTCGCAGGTGAACTCTGGCTGCTGCCTGAGCACAAATACCGGGCAGAACATTTAGAAATCACCAAAACTCTCCCTGCGGCGGGCACAGCACGCGATGCTGCGGCAGCAAGTGTTTGGACACGGTGATAAAATCCTGCACCCCACTGCCCGGGCCCCTCCAATGGAGGGGGTGGCTTTGGGCAGCTCTGCCCACAGGCAGGACACAGAGGAGCTGCTGTCAGCCGGCTCAGGGGAAGGTGAATGGCCAGAGCAGGTGATGGAGAACAGAGCCGGGAGCAGGGTCACTGTTGGGGTCTGCAAGGGGATTTTCAGAAAGCCCGTGGCTCTCGCCAAGTGGTTCTCCGGCTGCCCGAGTGCCTGCCAGATTGGCGCCTCCGAAAGACACTGGAATCACCCGCTGCTTCCAAACCCAGGGCAGCTACAAGCAGCCAAAGCACCGCGGGCATAGCGGAGCGCCGGCTGCAGCTGCAGCACAACGGCTCCGCAGGGTCCCGTCCACCAAAACCATCCTCACCCCGCACCGGCTGCAGTGGGGTGCAGCCACCTCCCCCCGCAAAGCGACACGCGTAACGCAGCCGGAGTCGTGTGTACCAACAGCCCTGCCGAGGACTTCCAGCTCCAAACCGGGATTCGACGGGGAGAGCAAACAAAGCAGCGTCACATCTCTGCCACTCTCTATTCCCAACCTGAATGCCGCAGTTGTTTTTAATCCGGGCGACGCAAATTGTCCCCCTTCAGAGCACAGCCCAGCAGGCTGGACCAGCCACACACGCAGCACTGGCCGACGGCTCCTCTCCGAAGGGAAAGCCATGGGGTGGGGAGGACGCAGCCAGGCTGGCAGTGTCCCCAGAGCATCCCCAGCTGTCCCCACACTGCGGGGCTGGAAGTGTCCCTAAAGCATCCCCAGCTGTCCCCACACTGTGGGGCTGGCAGTGTCCCTAAAGCATCCCCAGCTGTCCCCACACTACGGGGTTGGGGCGCAGACGGGGCAGGGGGCTGTGCTGGGGTGTCTGTGCCGGGGAGCACAGAGGGGTGATGCTGAGCAGGCTGTGCCGGACAGACACATGGGAAGGGACAGGGTGGCTGGACCACACAGCGGGACGAGAGGGACCGCGACCGGAGGGCAACGCCACGTCCCCAGGGTGCTGCCGACCTCCACGCTGCGCCCAGGACGGCGTGGGACCTGGGGGGGGCTGAGCCCCGCTCCTCCCTCTCGTTCAGAGGCAGAACTGGGCTCCCAGTGCCTGCACTGGTTCCCCGGCTCCGGTGGGACCCGCAGCACCATCCGTGCCACCCACCTCCCGCCGGGCAGGACCCCCCCAGCCCCACAGAGGGGCTTTTCTTGTCCCCTGCCTTTGTTTTCTATTTAGTGCTTTTGTTCTCCCCTCTTCGGTCCTTTGTTCCAGCTTGTCCTTTGTTCTGATGCCTTTGGTTTCTCTTCCCTTTGATGCTTTGTCACTCCCTTCATCTTGGTGCTTTTCTGTCCCCGGGTTTTTAAGCTGGCAGTTGTTTTCTCTCTCCCCGCTCTGTGCTTGGCATTTTCATCCTTTCTCCTGCCCGGTCCTCTCCTCGGTCACATGGGCCCGGCCCGGATTGTCTTCAAATCCCCATTTGTCTTGTTTTGGTGCCTGGATTTCCCTGCCTTTATGTCCTTTCTTAAGAGACTCTTAGCAATTTCTTCTGCTCAGTGAGGAAAGTGGGAGGGGGTCGGGGCTTAATTAATTAGCGAGTGTAATCTTTAGATGCGTGGCACTGCAGGACGTGTGGAGCATCATTATTATTGTCATTAAGATGTTAAGGGTTAGCGAGGGTTTAAATACCAGCTAATTGCAGCAAAGAGCTCCCACTTGGCAAAATTATATCAGAAAGAGTCAGACTTGGTTTTGCCCACCAGGCTCGGGAGAAGAGAGAAATTCCCAGCACAGACAGGCGGGCAGAGCATGAACAACATGTCCCGTCCCCAGCCCCGAGGCCGGGGTGATGGTCAGAAAGGGCTGCCCGGAGTGAGGAGGAGCTGCTGCCAAGAAGACCAAAGAGCATCATCTGCCTCTGGGGGTTTGAAATGCAGAAATCGGTGACTTGCAGGCCTGGAGAGCCCTGGGGGAAGCAGGAGGGCAGAGCTGCTGCCCCAGCGGAGCGGGTTGAGCTCCCCAGGGTTGGTGCGTTTTCGCTGGAGCGCCCTTTGGAAATGGGGATTTGTGAAGCTTGCCGAGCTCCACGGCCGGCGGGGCAGGACACAGCACAGGCACGATCCTCCCGCGGCCACAGAGCGTACGAGGGCTTCAGCCTGGGGACAAGGACTGTTCCTGCGTTCGCTCTGCACCTCGAGACACAGCTCAGAGCACGTGTGCACACACAACCGCAGAATCAGATACCGGCCGGTCAGGATTAGGAAACCGTTTTCCTGAGAACAACTTCAATACGAGACGCTGACACTTCGCTTTGATTTAGCGCCCCAAATAATCCCCCCCACCACCCAGCGCCACATCCTCAGCATCTGGTCGTGGCACGATTCACTGGCCAGGCAGGAAAGGGCAGGACGCGACCTTGGTCATCACGGCACCTCCAAGATGTTGCATCGTTCCTGCTCGCCACAGTCTGACCAAAGCCAGGATCCATTTACACGAGCGCCAAACCCCCCCGCTACTCACGCCATCCCCATCGCGTGGGTTTACAGCAGCTGTAGCTGCACAACAGCTGTTGAAGGGAGGAAGCAGCCAAACTTAGCAACAGGATGTACCCTCAGATAGCATGATCGATATCAGAAACGCAGCTTCTCAAGTGAGAGCTGAGCCTTCTGCCAAAACTGGGTGTCTCGGGAGATCGGCACCGATATGGGGTGTCTCTGACTCTGCCTTCGCAACCCCCTGACTTCTCCTCTCCCGAGTCACTTACAGTAACTAGGTGATGTCCCTGCGCTCTGTGGCCTCTGGCGGTAGGTGCTGTGGGAGGGATGGATTCAGAGTGCGGGACCAGAGGGGAAAAGGGCACGAGTGTGCTGGGATCCCAGGGAAGGGACGGGGACCTTGTGGGAACATCGCTCCCTGCCCAAACGGACGGGTCCAGCTGGATCAGAAAGCGTCTGGGTGCTGCAGACGCGGTGCTTTGATAACGTGCCCTGCAATAACAACGCTGCACTGGTGGAAAATGTGTTGGTGTGCGGCCCCCCCGGCTCATAACACCACCAGCCCATTACCAGGCAGGACCAGACATCAGGAGGCACCAGGATGGCCCCAAAAGAGGGTTTTCCAGCCAAGAGTTGGACAAGACCTGCACCAGCTCCACTAAAACCCATGAGCCATCACGACCTCTCCATCACGGGCTTGGATGCCTGTCTGATGGAGCAGCCACACACCCGCTCCCATGGCATGTCCCGAGGGGCTGCTGCTGATTTCCACCAGCCGAGGATGCAGGATGCGGGATGATGGGGCCAGCGATGGACCAGCGCCCTGCATGACATCCCTGCCCGCACACCTCAGAGGTTAAAAATCCAAGTGCTTGAAACAAAAGCAGCTGAGAAAAGCCATATTTCTGGTCTGCCCGGTTCTGGTTACAGGCCTGCGAGTGCAGCTGGCTGAATGCAAAGCTCGGGGTTGCTAAGCCCTGGATGTGAGTCATAAAACACCCCAGCCCAGAGCCATGGGCTCCGGCTCGCACCGGGGCGCTGGCCCTGCCGCGGGTGCCAGCGGTGCCGGGGTCCCCGCCTGGCGCTGGCGGGAGGTGACAGCGGCCGATGCTCAAGCACCAGCCAGGCTGCACCATCCCTGGCACGGGCTCTGCCCACCCACCCCCTCGCTCTCCAAAGGGCTGAACCTGGTTTTATTATAGAGCTGGCACCAGGAAGGCAAAAAAAAGAACCAAACCCCCCTCATCTCTCTATCTGCAGCCATGCAAGGAATATTGTTCAGCGCAGCACAAAAGCATCCCTGAAAATAGAAGCGCCAAGGCCAGGCCTGCCAGTGGCTGTGTGAGATAACGTCTACTTGCAAACAGTGTGCCTTTGTGCCGCTGTCACTGTCCCCATTGTTCAGGAGCCTATTGCCTCGGGGATATTGTTCCCTTCTTTTGTCTCAGCCCGGCTCCTTTTTGTTTGACTTTACTTACCATTTCATTCCTCTCCTTTGTGCTGGGGTTCTTTCTTTTGTCTCTCTCTCTCCCCCTTTTCTCTGTGTGATTTGTATTTAGCAATTGTTCCCGGCCCGTTGGAAACACAATGTACTCCGGGCTCTTTTCTCTCCTCCGTTCATTACCTATTCAGGTGGGTTTGTCTGCCCATAGGTAACGTGGAGAACCTGGGGGGATGTCCCTGGTTGCTCCCACGCCTCTGAAGGAGAGGTGGCCTTTGGGGACAGCGGGGTCCCCATGTCCCCAAGCCTGGCACCAGGTTCTCCTTTCCCTCTGTGACAAATGAGCACCAGGAAAAGGACAAACGGGACCCGCGCTCACCGCTGCCTCGCTCACAGCTGACGAGCCGAGGATGCTGACACAGACACGACGGTGTCACCCTCAGAGCCAGAACGGGGATCCCAGCCCGGTTAAGCAGCCCTGGCACTGGTGGTCCCTGGTTAACACCACCCTGGCTGTCCCCATCCCTGCTTTTGGGGAGCCAGCGAGGGGACAAGGTCAGCACTCAATGGCAGGAAACAGCGAAGCTGCCTCGCAGCAGCGTTCCCACTGCCCAGTGCCCCCCAGCATCTCCCCCATGCTGCCTGGGTGCCCTCCGAGAGGGACCCTGGGGGCATCCCGTGCTGCCAGCGCCAGGGCTGCCGCAGCCCGGCCAGCAAAGCAGGGAGCGGGTTCACCCCTCTGCTCCCAGCAGCTGGAGGACCACGGGAGCAAGGGGCAGCTGGGGGCTCCGTCCGTGTGGTGGCTGGATGCGCCGGGAGACAGAGTGACAGTGTAGAGGCATCTGGGGACAGCTCAAAGGCTCCCGAGGCGCCCCAGCTGCTGCAGGACACTGGGCACCCCTTGCACCCCATCCCCTCGTCCTGCCTCTGTCCCCTCCTGCCTCCTCCCCAGGCCCACAGAGCATTCGGGGTGTCTGCAGCAACCAGGGGGCACAGCCGTGTCTGTCCCCAGGAGCAGGAGGACACCAGGAAACCTTCCCAGAGCGCGGTGACGGCGAGAGCTGACAAGTGGCCATCCCGGGAGACAACAAAGCCCCGCTGTTCTCCGGGCACGCACCGCCTGACCTAACGGGACTTTTCCATCCCTCCCGCTGATGAAACCCCGAGGATCAAAGCCGGCTGGAAACCACCTCCTCCTCCTCCTCTCACACACAACCCGCGCGGACGGGGAGGCCATGGGGACCCCCCAGACTCACCCCGCGAGCAAGGGATGGGGGGACAGCGAGCAGCCGCGGTGGGTCCTCGGGGACCGTGTGAGCCCCCCGAACGCAGGCGGCCCCGGGGCCGCGGGCTGGGGCTGTGGGGGGGCGTGCCTGGGAATAAAGGGAGCAGACTGTGTCCTATTGTTTCATTGTTATGGCTTCAAAGGACAATGGGGCATTGTTGTCTCTGGGGATCCCATTGTTTGCTTTCGCTGCAGATCCCAGCCGCGCGTGGATGGAGGTTTCCCGATGGCCAGGCAGGCTCTGTGTGTGGGACACTGAATAACGAGGCAGGCATGTTTCCTGCCCCACCACCCTTCCTAAAAAGGCACGGCACCCTGCAGCCCGCTGTGCCCGCGCCGGCCAGGGCACGGCCCGGCACAGCATGGCCAGAGGCAGCAGGACCACCCACCCGAGCGGGGAGCGCGGACAGGACCCCCCGCAGCCCGCGGGGACGGGGTGGTGCAGGGGGCTCACCCCGCAGGGGCCGGGGTCACTGTCTCCCTCCCTGTGGACCCATACCAGGGAAAAACCCACCAGCATTTGCAGTGGGAGCTGAAGGCTCATCTGCCAGGACCATCCGGCTGGATGGAGGTGCCCAGGCTCCCACCCGGTGTGGCTGCGGTCCCACTGCCTTCCCAGTGCTCAGTACTGGTGCTCCCCTCTCCGCACCCGCAGCCAGGGCACCGTGGCCGCCTTGCAACATCCCTGCGTTATTGCTGCCTCCTCTCATCACAAAGCATCCCCCCCGAAAGACCCGTGTCCCCCAGGCACCCAGAGCAAGAGGCCTTTGCTGTTGTCTGCTGCAAAGCCTGACCTCTCCACCAGCACCAGGGAAAGGTATGTGGTGCCATCAAAGGGACTTGGGAAGGGACGACGCAGCCCCGAGTCCTCCTGCCACTGTTTGTGCTGCACCCCAGGACCTATTTGCATACGCTCCTTCCGATGTCAGAATAAATCCGGGTGCTGTGCTAAAGCTGGGGGAGCACAGAGCCACCTCCAGCCCCCAGCTGAGCCCACCCCGCCAGCCCAGTCCAGTCTGATTGTCGCCTGAGCGAGAGGGAAGCAAGAGCAGCTAATAAAGGTATCAATTCAACCTTGTTTTGTTTGTGCATGTTTTAATCCTGGGAATTCCCAGTGCTGCTGCTCACACGATGAGGGTAGACCTTGCCTCCCAAATGCCTCTCAGATTCATTTCTGGAAAAAGCACCGAGAGATTTGCTTGGGGATCAACAGAAGCTGTTTGGGAAAACCATAGAAGGTGTGATAAGAGCCGCTGGATCTTGGTGCTGCTGCAGCACCTGCCCTGGACCAAATTCCTCTGCTCCCCCGGGCCGCATCCCCACCACGCAGCAAGGGGACCCTCCCCTGGGGACCCACTGCAGTGTGCAAGTGTTATTTACACACAGACCCACACGCACACGCTCTCTCCCCCTTGAATACTGCAATTTCCTCTCTGATAAAGAGCTCCTACCGCAGCCCCCCCTTCCCTCTGCCCCCAAACTCGTGCACGCCTCATGCACCCATTTCGGAGCCCACCTTGGGCTCTGATATTATCTCACTTCCTCGATATGAATATTAGCTCTGTTGTTGATTTACGATAAAGGGATGGGCTCCAAAACGCTGCGCTCGGGGAGGCGCAGGGGTGCAGCACGAGAACAAAGCCTGCTCGAGAGCGGATGCCGGTCCCGGCTGCACCAGCCCCACAGCCATCGCCACCCGCTGCCCTCCTGCCCCCCACACCTGCATGGGACACGGCGGGGGGGCCCCAAAGCAGCTCTGGGCTGCCCATGACCCTCGGGGTGACAAGCAGAGAGCAGCTCTGCAGGTGCCACCGACACAAAGCGCAGCGCTGGGTGTCCCTGTGCAGCGGGGTCACGGGGGTCTGGGTCAAATGCTCGGGGTGGTCCAACTGCCACTCTCTTTTGTAGCATCTTAATGTACAAGATGCAACAGAAACACGGGAACCCTTTAAGATCCCTCTCCAGCCGGACCTGGCCTGCTTTGAGCTCAGTTTACAAGGTGAAAACACAACCAGCGGAGCAGTTTAACTCTGAACTCATGCAACAGGGATGTCGGGAAGGAGAGGAGCGTCCCTGGAAACTCAGATCTCTTGCCGTGGCAGAGTGCCTGGCAGCAGGAGCCATGCAGGCAGCAGGAGCCGCGCAGGCAGCAGGAGCCGTGCAGGCAGCAGGAGCCGTGCAGGCAGCAGGAGCCGCACAGGACATCGCGCCGCTCCATCAGCCGCACCCCAGGGACTATTAGATATTGCTCCTATTGCACAGAGATGAAGCTGAAGAACAGCAGAGAAAAGAAAACGTTGCACACGAGGGCCGGGCCAGTGGGAAAGCGCAGTCTGCTCTTGAAGCTCCGGCCCTTGCAACAAGGAAAGTCCTGCAAACCTGACCCCCCGTGATTTTTCTGGTGAGATGGGCAAAAACTGGGATAGGACCCAACCGTCCTGGGTCTTAATAAATACATGTGAGTAAAATAAAGTGCCCAAACCTGAAGCTATCTTGTGGCTTTGTTTTCCCACATCTACACCCCAAATCCCGCAGGTAGCTGACAGCCTGCCCCGCGGAGCAGAGCCGTCAATAAGAGCATCCCTGCTGCAAACTGGTATCGCTGCCGGAGGAGCCCAGAAAACTGTGCTGGGTAGGAACACGGCCCAGAGACAAGTGCAAGAAAACCGGGCTTAAACATCGCAGCTCAGGGAACAGCGGCGTCTTCTGGGCGATGGAGTTTGCTGCAACACCTTGGGCTGAAATCCGCCCAAGGCTTTTTGTGCGTGTGTGTGAGGAATTAGGGACGGACGGCTCCCGCAGCCCAGGTCGGCGCTGGCAGAAGCGCAGCGCGGCGGCCCCGGCGCCCGAGCGGGCGGCTCTGCACCGGGGGGCGGCTGGAATGCGAGGCAGCGCGGGGGGCGGCGCTGCTGCTGCTCGTGGCAGCGTCTCCTGCTGCGGGCAGGCACGGTGCCCATGACTCATTTTTCCAAGAGATGTTACAAACAATAGTAATGATGCCCCTGGTGAGTATGAATGTGAAAAGGCACGCCGGGGGGGGGTAACCATGCTGGGCACCTTGTGTGTGGGCTGCCAACGGAGGGCAGTGCCACCAACAAAACCTGCTGGAGCCAGTTTGTTGGCGCTGTGTGCGAGGAGAGCCCTTCTGCAGGGACTTTGGGGGGGGAAAGGGCAAAACGGCTGCTCAGCAAACCCTCCTCCATGTGCTGGTGCTGGTTACTGACCCCGTGTGCAAGAAAACAGGGGACCGGGGGGGCCTGGGGAGAAAAACGGCAAAAAACAACCCGAAATGGTCCCACCCCATGGGGACTGGAAGGAGAACAGGCAGGGAATTTGGGCAAGCCTTGCGGTGCTGCAGGGCTGCGCTGCCTCTACCCTCCACACGAGTTTTCCATATTTAAATGCTGCCCTGAGGGGACAGCTTCTGAGCCTCTGAGTCCTTGACCTTCCACTGGTGTCTGTTTGATACTATTATTTTTAGGCACGAGCTCCTTAAAACATACCAGCACTCGAAATAAGTTCCCAGATAACGTGCGCTGAAGTTCGAGGGTGGAAAGGTGGTTTGGAAAGGTGGTTTTCCCCAGTACAGCCCACGCAGCCACAAATCCCACCTCCCCTTTCCCTCGCTGTTCGCTCAGCCCCCCGCGGCCCGAGCAAACGCACAGAAACGCCTTGCAAGAGCCAGGAGGGACCGACGTGCAGACAGTTGCTGCCTCAGAGCTTTCGGTTCCAACATATAGAAAAACTGTCCTACAAACCATTGCGTCCTACCGAACCGCGTCCCCCTGGCGAGGCAGGACCGCTCTGCTCCTTTCACAGGCACGGGGAGTCTCCTCCGCAGCAGGGCTGGCCAGGGCGAGCAATTCCCAGGCGTGAAAGGGAAGAAATACAGCCTGTTCCCAGAACCCCAAAGCCACAGGCAGAGAAAAAGGCCAAATATTTACTCAAAGTATCTTCTAGTGCTGTTAAAGGTGAAAACGCTTCCGAGAAAGAAAAGAAATCAAGTGCTGCAGAGCCCCACCTGGACCCGCGTGGGCTGCGACCTGCCGGCCCCAATCAACACAATGGTCTCAAACCAACGCAGCGCACGGTGAGAGCTCTGCCTCGTGTTCCCTGGGCCATCACGTGTGCAGAAGCGGGTCTCAATCATTTGCTTTTTAACAGAGTGAGCTCCATTCCTGAAAGCAGACACCGGGGTACAGTGACATGGTATGTAGAACCACCCTCAGCTCGATTTTGGGTTGGGACAGGTACGCGAGTGCTGCTGGTGGTAGGAAAACGTTCTCTGGCAAACCCCGCCACAGGGACGCTGCTTCCGAGAGACGTGTGAACGCTGCAGCGCTGTATCTGTGCCACAATAGGACACCCCCTGCAACCAGCCAGCACGCTGTGCCGCTCCTCATAATGCCACCTAAGGGACCTTCTTCAAAAGGCGCCTTTCCATCCGCCCCGTGACCCACCCTGCACCCTCCACCCCACACCGGAGGGAAAGGAATCTGCATGTTATGAAAAAAGCCCCAAATTTGCCAAAAAGCAAAAGGCAGCAGGCTGCAAGGCAGCAGCAAGCCGAGCCGGGGCGGTTTGTTCACGCCGAGCCCGAGAGCCGCGCTCACTCTACCTTGCTCCTCCTCACCAGACCCTCACTGCTCATCCCCGGCGCAGGACGCCCTGAGCCGCGGAAGGTGCCGGTGCCGCGGAGATCCCGGCGCCCTGTCCGGCCGCCACACCAGACAGCCCGGTTTGCTTCTCTTCCAGGTTGTCTGGGAGCCAGTAAAGCTGCTGGAGGCGCCGGGGAACTGTGTGTTCCTGCCCAGGCTCAGGGCTCGGGGCTGGAGGGGCCGGGGGAGCTGGCCGAGCCCAGAGCACCCTCTTCTGTCCTCCGCACTCTTTTGCAGCCAGTCTGGAGTCTCATTCTGGCACCGAACCGTTGGAGCGGCTCATGAGACGTCACCTCCTCGCTGCCCGCGGCGTGGAAACGCTCAGGACACTGCAAGGATTCAGGCGTAAAAAAAGTCAGCGAGCACTTAGATGAGTCAGTCCTGTGGTTTTCCCGAGGACAGACAAGCGTTTCTCAGGAAGGCAGTTTCGGCAGGGCCGGGATTGTTGCTGTGCCGGGGCTGCGCGCTGGTCGTGCCCAGAAGCTGTTCTTGGACCACAAGGCGCCCCTCAAACAAGGGCGCAGTGTTTGCTCCTGGACACCCGCACCCGCCAGGACGCTCGGGCACTTCTCACGGTTTCCTGCTGGGGAGCGTCTCCTCTTCTTCTGCAACTCCCCCCCAGTAATTGCTGCCTATTTCGGTACCTTATCATGAGATGCTGCGGAGCTGATTAGCCTGGACTTCCTTCCTCCCATCATCAACCTGCTCCAATATTGACGTTCATCCGCGCTAATTCGATAATATCAAAGAGCAGAGGAGCTTTAGGAGGCATTACGGGGCCCTCGAGTGCTCCATTTGGAGCCGGTGGCAGCACCGTTGATAAGAACCAGCTCTTTCTCTCCTAATGTCCCACTCTGCTCACAGAGCAGCCGCTTGCCGGCCACGTGCAGAGCAGACGGACAGACGGCCGTAGGCTCCCAGCCAGTTTTATTCCAGTGGATAAACTGAAGCCAGGAGACGTGACGCAACACATCCCATTAAATAACCTCTTTCTGAGAGGCTATTAGTAAAAAGTTACACACACTTGGGGAAATAAACGATTCCTTCAAAGTTACTCCAGCCTTACTTGGAAGAGAGTGTGTTTTTATAGAGGCTCCAGGCACCATCTCTCTGTAGCAACAAAGACACGAGCGGGTGAATTGAATTCCCTATTAGCGCAACACCTGAGCTACTGAGACAACCCATTCCTGGCTTCACCGATTCCTGCCCTTTGAGGCAAGAAATCCTCCATCTTCAATTTATTAACGTTCATCCTTAAGATGATACACAAATTTAAGTTTGGAAACGCTGAAAGATTATTAAATGATTTCTAGTGCAGCCTGTGTATCAAGGTTCATTTCTCTCCATCCGGGGAATCTCCGAGTTACAATTACAGCCCAAACCTTTATTTTTTCCTCTTTCTTTGCATCAGAAAAGCCACAGAGGACGCAGAGTCCCTAGTCAGCCAGGGAACCCATCTTCTGTTTGTGCAACAAGCATCTCCGCGCTCTTGTGGAAACCGAAATAGAACAACCCAGTCCTCAAAAAGATAATAATAATAAACTAGCATGATAAAACCCCAACTGATACATCCGATATCCCAACTTATTTAACAGTTCCGTGGTACAACCTAGAGATTCTGCCCAAAGCAGCAAGAAATTCGAGATTAAATCCAAACCAACTGCCCTCTGTGCTTCTCTGCCCTGAAAACGTGTTCTTCCCAAGCACTCCCCCCGCTGTGGTTTGTCAGAGGTGGGTTCCTGCACCGCAGCGCCCGTCCCATCCCGCAGGACCACCGAGCTCCAGCACCCCAGACCAGCCCCCTTGTCCACCTCCCGCAGATGTAAATAAAGTTCCCGAACCCACAGACCCATGGCAAAAGTCATTTTGGATCCACGTCTCCCCCTCTCTACCCACAGAAGGGCGGGAGGCTGAAAACAAGCAGATTGGTCTCTACAGTTAACGTGAAAAATGTTTATTTGGGAAATACATTATGCATCGTTTCAAACTACAAAAGAAGAATTACACGCACAAAGACACGCAGAGTTTTCAACCCTGCACTGGACGCCCAGCGGCACGTAACTTCCCATCTACTGCCGGTCCTGCTCCCACTAACACTTTATCCACTCCAAAGCACCGCGGCCTTTGTTCCAAGTGCAGAACAAACCCTAATTAGAAACGCTTTGCAGAAGAGTGATGTTGTCCCCTTTCAACATGATCCGACCTGCAACACAGAGAAAGGAAAAGGGGGGATTAGAGACATCCCAGACTCCGGTCCCAGGCAGATCCTCTGCACATTCAACCGCCAGCCCAAAACCAGCAGGAACTGTGACTGAGCCCGTATCCGCACACTGCACTGCCAACTCAACGCCCTGCGCGTGTTTTGCGCGTTCATGGGCTGCTGTTTGGAACACCCACGGCACCGGGTCTCAGCCACCGCCCCGGCGACACGGATGCGCTGACTTACCCAGCTGCTTCCTCGATTTTGTTTTGGAGTGAATCTCCTCCGCGTCGTCCAGCACCAAGTTCATGTATTCATCAAAGCCCTAAAAATCAGCAAGAAGAGCAGTCAGTGAGCTCAACCACCTGCTCTAAGCTTCAGCAAAACGGATACAAACTATAATTAGCTGTGCTGATGTGGGCTGGACAATTGAGACTATTCACTCAAGAGACATGAAATATTTCCCCCCTCCATGGTAGTTTCTGTTAATGAGAAGAAATAGTTTTATGAATTCGAATTTAAGAAAAACCAATCAAAAGACACAAAAAGGGGAGACGCTGATACTCACAATGATGCAGCCTTCTATCCGCATGTTCACCTGCTCGTAAAGCCACACCTGGATCCTGGACCTCTGCAAAACGGCGGAGGAGAGCAAAACAGGAGCATAAACACTCCTACTGATTTTACGCTCTTCTGTGTGTTAAGGGACCCTCAGCAGTAACAGCCCCATCGGTTCTGTAGCCCTCAGCGTCACCCTCACGCGTGGTTTCAGTTATTTCCTCCGGTATTTTTAAGTTATCACACTATTTCTGTGTTCACCGATGGACGTGTAACAGCACACGATTTAAAATACATTATAAATCCGCAGAGGAAAACACCCCCCGGCTGTTCCAACGGCAACTCCCTGAGGAGGAGCCGCCGAGCCGCGGAGCAGCCCGTTCCCAGCCCGACACCAACCGGCTCCGCGCCCGCGGCCCGAACCAGCCCGGTACTCACGTTCTGCAGGTAGCGGAAGATCAGGTTCTGCAGCGGCGCGTTAAGGACCCAGCGCGGGAACACCGACCGGGAACACGGACCGGGAACACCGACCGGGAACACGGACCGGGAACAGGAACCAGGAACACGGAGCGGGGACACGGACCGGGGACACGGAGCGGGAACACGGACCGGGAACAGGAACCGGGAACACGGAGCGGGGACACGGAGCGGGGACACGGAGCGGGGACACGGAGCAGGGACACGGAGCGGGAACACGGACCGGGAACAGGAACCGGGAACATGGAGCGGGAACACGGAGCGGGAACACGGAGCGGGAACACGGAGTGGGAACAGGAACCGGGAACACGGAGCGGGAACACGGAGCGGGGACATGGAGCGGGGACACGGAGCGGGGACACGGAGCGGGGACACGGACCGGAACACGGAGCGGGGACACGGAGCGGGGACACGGAGCGGGGACACGGACCGGAACACGGAGCGGGGACACGGAGCGGGGACACGGAGCGGGAACACGGAGCGGGAACACGGACCGGGGACACGGACCGGGAACAGGAACCGGGAACACGGAGCGGGAACACGGAGCGGGGACACGGACCGGGAACAGGAACCGGGAACACGGACCGGCGCCTCAGCCCCGCGCCGGGAGCGGCACCCGCGGCCCGGCCGCCCCTCAGGGGTCCGCACGGCAGCCCCGTCCCCCCCGCCCGCCCTCCCCGCGGCCCCCGGCGGGGCTCCCCGCCGCAGGAAGGATACGATGGGCTGCACCATCACCTTCTGCACCTTCTGGCCCTGCCCGCGGTACGCCATGGCTGCCGCGCCACACGCTCCCGCCGCCGGAAGCCGCCGAGCACGGCGGGAGCGCGCAGGGAGCTGTGGGAGCGGGCCGCTCTAGGAAGCTTGGAGGACCGTCGTCTCTACTGCTCTCTGTGTCCCCGCCCACCTCCAAAAATGACCAATTTGACACCTTTCCTGGGTGAGGTTTATTTAAAAACACTGTGAGCTGCTGTCGTGTGGAACAGTTCAACTACCGGTGACGGCGGAGGAGGCCAGACTACGTTTAACACCATACCTTAAATAGAATACAAATATAAAATGGCAGAATAAAATATTTACAGAAATCAGGGGTACGGCGAATCCCGGCTCCAGCGGCCGAGCCGGGCAGCGGAGGCTCTTCCTCTTTACGTGCTCTTCCTCGCTCCCCAGGTCACTCCGTGCGAGCAGCTGATGCAAAAGTCTCAGGAGGAGAAACGGGCTGGGGCCAAACAGCAGTTTTTCTGAATTTGGGAATTTCCCTGTAGGAATGGAGGCAGCGCAGGGGGAGCGAAGCACACGAACGTTTTCTTCCAAAACCAGACTACTGAAAAATGAACTCAAACAACCGATTTTTCCTCTGCCAGCAGCACACGCCTGCGCAGGCAAAAGAGAGAAGTTCTTCAAAACTTTAATAATCCAAAATATCTCTATTTGCCACAGGGTCACAAATTCCAGCTGACACCCAGGGCAGACCAGCAATCTCCAGTTTGTATTGCCACACGGAGCAAAAGCCGCAGGGCTGGGTTTGGGGTGCAGGGAAATGCCCAAAAGGGAGAGCAGGGGGGGCTGCAGCGGTACCGGGTTCCCAGACGGACAGCGGGAGGTCTGACAAACCAACAGCATTTGAAGACGAGTCTGAACAGCCGCTGCCTCCCAAAAGGCAGCAGCTGGGGGGGCGATTCTGGGAACCAAGAGGCACTTAAACCAATTTTCAGTTGACCAATTTGCTGCAGACTGTGAGAGGAATCTTGACCACCTGCTCCAAATCCTGTTCACATCAGTGAAAAGCACCAACCCCCCCCAAGCTTTGGTACAGGAGAACAAAACGGGAGGGGGTGGTGGACCCGCGCCTGAGAGCTGCTGCTTCACACCAACATGTATCATCCCTGATAATTCAAAGTAAGGCTGGATGGCCTGACCCCAACCACCACCCTTGGCAGCACGTTTGGTCCAAAATACTAATTATTCTGCTCCCTCCCGCCCCAACATTTTCATTAAATTACCCCAAAAGATTAAAGTCAAAAATGATAGCATACATAAATAAAACTCAAGAGTTGACATAGTAACTCCAGGCTTTAGATAGCAACTGTCCGAGAAACCAGAACTCCAAAACTGTGAAACACGCTGAACGTTGAGTTGTGCCAGGGGAGGAGGAAGGAAGTTTGAGCCTTGAGGATCAGTAGATCAATTCACAACCACCACGGTTTGTAGACGGGCTTTTCTCTGTCCCCAAATGAACAAGTGCTTTGTCCCCTGACTGTCAAAGGCGTCACCGATGGTCACGGAATGGACGCACAGGACCTTGACTCTGACCAGCAGGGAAACTCAGGACAACCGAGTGCAGATGCTGCCACTTCTACCAGTTCAACTGTGCTTTAAGACTCACGGCAAAGCCTCAGCTAGAAAAGGGGTCACCTCTGGGAATTGAACAAAATAGAGTTTTAATTGGTTTTTTTTTTTTTAAACCTTAAGACTCTGCAGTTCAGCTGTCAATCATTTCGGAAAGTTCCAGAAGGAGATCGTCCTCGTCCTTCCCTGGGTCCAGATCAATTTCTGCTTCCAGTTTGCCTCCTGAGATTTCCCAAATCAGCTTCTCAAAGTCGTCCTCCACTGACAGGGGCGCCTTCCCCGCGCCCGTGGAGCTCAGCCGGCGCGTCTTCGCCGCCGCGGGCGAGGAGCTGCAACCGGAGACGTCCGAGTGTGGCGCGGGGGCCGCCGGGCTGCCCAGCTGCGCTTCAGGACTGGGCAGAACAAGAGAGAGCAAATCAGTGCATGGGACTCCTTAACCAGAGACCTCTTCTGCAAACCTGCTCCTGAAACCACTGTTAATCTCTCCTACACCTCAGCCTTACACAGGGATTGTTATTCAATTAACCTGCAGCTACTTTGAGAGGCCAGTGTATCAGCAGGTATGTTTTTCAGTTTGGGGACTGATCCGTGAAGATAAAACATCTGGCAAAGGAGGTTCCATTTTTGTAGCCACATATGCTTTGCCCCCTTTACTAATTTGACTGTAAAAAGGTTAATTAGTCAACCCCTGTGAGCATTCAGAAAACACAAGAAGTTACTGAAACGCTGTATCAATCTGCAGCATTTTAAGAGAAGAATCTAAATAAGCATTCCCGCTAGCTGCTTGAAAATCAGATTATTTGTTCCTCTGCTTGACTGTGGCATTAAAAACTCCAGGTTTTCCATTTGTGAATAAGAAAAAACCAAACCAAACCTAACCTTATGCTTCATGTGAAAGACACACCAACCGAAACAAAGACCAAGTTGTGGTCGTTACCTGGTTTTGGGTTTCTCTCTCCCGGGCGTGGGGACCAGGCTGTCCTCCGGCAACGCAGGAACAACGGCCTAGGAAAAAGCAAACCAGTTTTTATGATACACAAGTAACAGATTCTTCCTCCACCGCTGCTTCTCTGGCATTGCCGAGCCTCAACCAAAACACACCATCAGGGTGCTCCTGGGGAAAAGAGAGGATTCACATGAAGTTCGCTAATGATCTGGCGTCCTTTTTAAGAACACCACAAAATCCTCCAGGTCACAGAGAAAGCACAGCAGAGCATGATGGAAACGCTGTCATTCATCTCACAAAGAGCAGAAAGGTGCTACAGTCACCCTGCAAACACTTCTGGGTTTAGAGGGGAACAGGGGCCTGTAGAATGTTTCAGTTTTCCATCTTTTCTCCAAGAGAAGGGTTAAATTGGGTGTAAGTTTTACTGGGGATGCGCAGCTGCCTCGGCCACCGTCCTTACCACAGCTGCCTTTTTGGCTGCCGGCTCCTTGGTGTCCCCGCCGGTGGCACTCAGGGGTTTCACAGCGGCCACGGCTGAGCGATGGCTCTCAGCTGCCTTGCGTTTCAGAGCCTGTTTCGTGGGGGAGGCGGCTTTCCCGTCCGAAGGCTTCGGGCTCACCTTGGGTTTGTCTGGAGTGAAGGGAGAGAACACTGAGAATCTCGCTCTGTCTCATGGGAAAAGAAAACCCACAGGTTTTCATAACAGTCCCATAGCCCTTCTGGTTAAACCTCTTCCTGCCATTTCCCAGAGTCTCAGTACTATTTGCCAACAAGCCATAAAAAGGAGTAAAGATAAAATGTGTCATCTGCTGTCTGTCTTTCACCACAAGACCCAAAGTGAGTCTCTAACATACAGTCAGCACCTACTTTTCACTTTGCGTTCCAGAAGCTGCGCTGCCTGTTTCCCTGGGGATCCAGCAGCATCCTTGCCTGGGCTTTCGACCCCATCGTCTGGAGATCTCACCAACGCTCTCTTTGCAGGCGGAAAAGCTGCCCCTGAAACCACGCTGGCTTCAGGACTCCCCGATGCTGGAGTTGGACCCTTGGTCGCTTTTTCCACAGGAGACGGCACAGCGGTCGCCTCCTTTGGCACCTTCTCTTCTTGGCGTTGCTTCAGCTGCCGTTTCTCCCTCATTATCTCGTCAAGGCTCTTCACTTGAACTTTGGAATTCGTTGCACTCTGATCAGAGGGCTGGGAAGAAACAAAAGGACTAATAGGACAAAAATCTATGGAGGTTTCATGAAGAAAATCTTAGCGGCGATCCCACCAAAACGTCTCCGAGTGGAACAGAGCACGTTAATACCCCTCAGATCTGAAATTCTATGAACTGTAAGACTTCATAAAGGACCCACCTCTGCAGGTGCAGACACGGCTTTGGGAGGCTTGTTCAACTCCACCACCTTCTTTTCTTCTCTTCCAGGTGCTTTAAAACAAGCAAAACAAAATATTTTGTCAAGAGTAGAAGTAAAGAAACACGGTTACCATGCTTCCTTGGTGTGTTTATTTCCTCAAGTCTAACAACGGGACAGAGGAAAGGCTCCGGTAAGCAATCCATGCAGCATTGGAGCTCACTTTCCCTCAATTGCACTATCAGATGGCAGAAAAAAGCAGCATAGAGAAATTATGACTACCAAGCTCCTCAATGAATGAATTTTCCAGTGCGAAAACCAACATAATGCATGGAAAAATAATATGGCTGCATATTCTGGCACTTTCTTGCCTTTTGGCTTTGTAGCCTTGAACTCTTTTATCCTCTAGTATACATAGAAAGAAAAAGGAAAGCAAGTCCTGGAATTTGCTCAATAAGCGAAGTGCTTCACCAGGGCAGGTACCAAGCCATCACCTTACCTGCGAGCTTTGTGATCCGTAACAACCTCCTCCCCTTCGGGGCAGGCTCGGGCTGCGCTGGTGGAGCTGGTACATTTTCTCCGCTCTGCTGCATCCGCAGAGCTTTCTCCTGCTTGATCTCCTCCAAGGTTTTAATTCGCACCTCCCCTGCTGCCTTGGCTTTACCGGCCAGCTCTGCCAGCTGCGCTTTGCTGGGCGCAGACGGAACGAGCACATTCTGCCTCTTGGGCTCGCTCTCCGCTTTAGTCTTGGCAGGAATCTCTTCTGGTTTTTGCTTCTCCTCTTCCAATCGCTTGTGTTTTCTTTCAGCCGGGGCTCCTGAGAAGGTTTTGATGCGAACTGCAGGGGAAGGTCTTGTCCCCGAGGGGGGATCTTCTGTTTTGCAGCATCCTTCGGTCTGGGGTTTTGCCTGGGGTTCTCCTCGTCTCTGATTAGCTCTCTCAAGCCGAATCTCCTCCAGCGTTTTCACGTGGATCTCCCCTGTTGGCTTAGCAGCCTTCTCTGTTACCATCAAAAACAGAAGTGTCAACATTTAAAGAGTCCAACAATACTGAAAATCTCCAAAACTTGTATCAGTGCAGAGGAAAACTAGGTCTGAGTGTTCCCAAGAATGCATCTTAGGACAGTATCATTCTGCTTAATACTCTCCTCCTCCTTTAAGCCACTTGTATTTGAAAACCAGTGCTATCCAGAGGACACAAAACACATGAGTCTACTTTATTTGGTTATTTTTCAGACTGCGTCTCTCCCTTAGTGTCTCAAACTCCTGCTCCTGGCAGCGCTTTCATTCTACTTGTGAGTGTCCCGCAGCTCCCGAGGGTTCAGAGCAGGAACACCCCCCAGGCCAGGGCTGCCGGCGGCCACCGGCACAGACGCTGCAGCACTCGAGCAACAGCAATCAGGCAGGTTTTTAAATTAACTTCTAGGGTTGTTCATGGAAAGAAAAAAGGGACATTTAACACTCAGTTATTACCTGTCTCTGTACTGGGCTGTTCAGAGGGCAATCCCAGCCTTTCCTTCAGAGACTTGGGGACTTGGACTGCAAGATGGAAGAGGGAAAGTTAGAGAAACAGCATAAATCTCAGTTTTGTGCTCAGGTTCCAAAATGAGACAGGAGGTCACATAACTGGGATTCAAAGTTACCTTGAGCCCCCAAAAACAGGCCAAAAGAACCATTAGAAAAAAGGACATACAGAAAACCTAAATAGGAAATCTGTGCATCAAATCCAGATGTCCATCGGTCGTACCTCGCTTGGGAGCCTTGTCAGCATTCTCCAGGATCTCTATCTTCTTCCCCAGCCTCTCAGCAAGGTTGCGCTTCAGTGGAAGGACGTTTTTAACAGCTTCAGAAAGACAGAAAATGAGAAATACGTTAAGAACGCTCCTCTGGAGGAGGATTTCAGAACTCTCAGCCACAAACTTCAGTTCTTCCAGGCACACTGTCTTGTATTTGCCTTTTGGTTGCTAACAAAATGTGCCATTTCTGCAGTCAATACAGATCTCTGTCAAAGTGTATTTTCCTCCCACATTCAACAAGAACACCCTTAAATACAGTCGTGTTTAGATGGGGGAACCCAGAGAGCAGCTCCCCAGAAGCTCCCACCTGTGGAAGGTTTCCGCTTCTCCAGTCTCTCGGCAAGATTCAGCTGTATCACGGGCTCCTCCCCTGAAACAAAAGCCAACCTCTTCAGTGCACAGCAACCAGGAGCCAGTGAGAGCATCGTCCTTCCAGCCCATGTCCCAAAAAAGTCATTCTTTTGGTAGCCAAACTACAGAAACCAATGACAACAACACTAACTCTGTCACCCGCTGCCAACGCATTAGCTCATTCACAAGCCTCACTCAACTCCAGGAACACAAAAGTCAAATTAAGCGCATTTGAGAGTCTGTAGGATGGTGATAATATCTGATTAGCTGTGGCTTAACACTAGACTCATAAAAACCACTTCTTGATCTTTTATTGCAACACAACAAACCAAGCACCTATGAATGCCAAATCTTTCCAACACAACCAGGGACTTTAAGCATAAAAGCATCGTTTTAATTAGAAAAGGCAGCACCAGCAGACTAACACGTCTGAATTATCTTAATTATTACTTAACCTTTTGGTTCAGGAGCTATGAAATGGAAATGACCGTATTCACTATTACCTTGCTTGGTAGAGAGAGTCACGGTCCTCACCACCGTGCGCACGTTTTCCTTTTCTGGCACAGGAATAGTCCGACATTGGAGAGGATGAACAGCATCTCCTGAAGGACCTTCTGATCAGAGCAAGCAAATCAAACAAAAACAACCAAACAAAACAGACAAATTATCACAAAGACCACAACCATCGGTTGGTTATTCATGACCGTCAAACATACAACGACGAGCGTGTGTGAACATGAGAGATGAGCAATTTCCCTCTGATCTGCCCTTGGAATTCCAATGCGGAGCAGCAGCTGCTGGAGTTGCAGAGAAGAGGCTGCGTGCCAAAGCAGCTCAACCCTCAGCTAAACAGGGAATGGTCCACGGGCTCCCAGCGCCAGCATCGCCCGGTCTGCACCCAGCGTGCAAACACATCCCCTTTCCTCTGCTAATCACTGTGCTCACCAATGCACACTCAGCTACGCGGGTAGTATCAGAGGGGTTAAAAATAAAAGGCCTGAAGGTGAACAGAAGGCAGAAGGATGAGAAAGTACATTAACTCACCACCTTGTTTTTTTGTTTTTTCCTTTAGTTTCTTCAATTTGATTTCTTCAAGTGTTTTTATTCCAAAATTCAAATTGTCATCTGAAAACACAAAACAGTTAATGAAAAGCGAGGCTGTGTTGAAAAGCACAGACCCTCAGCTTCTTACAGCTCAGAGCCTTTCGGAAGTGTTTTGAATAAACCCTGTCAACACTCCCCCTTAGTGAAAAAGCCATGGAACGGATGGTATTTTGGTAAGGATCGGCACCTTTCCTCACCCCTCCTCCCATGCAGGGGAAAGCCTGCAGTTTTAAGCATTTTAATCCATCTACACGATATTAGATTCCTCTAGCAGTAGATGTGGCTTTCTGCAAAGGCTGAAAGGACACATTTCCAGCTGTTTAAACTCCACTCTGGGGCTCTATTTTACTCTACAAAAGCAAACAAGGAGGAGTTCACCTGTCTGACCAAGGGACACACAACATTCACATGACCAAGGGACTGACTCCACCCAGCTACCCTGTGTTCTACTGTATTTTTAGAACATATTGCTTTTGAGTTAATTGTTAAGTTCTCCTTCCAACCCATCCTACTCCAGCTGTTAGAATACCTTGTTTTGTATTAGAGTTGGATTTCCTAGTGGAAATTATCCGCAATCCATTATGGGCTTCTGTCGCTGGTTGCTGGACTGGTGTTTTAGTTTCATCTCCTTCTTCAGAAAGCTGGTCTGAAAGGCAAAAATAAACCTACTGAGTGATGCAGTGGGGATTAGACAAGATTTTTCATGTTTCTGTAGCTCATGCAATGACATTTCAGTCCATGGGTCATATTGTGTTTCTATTCTTAACTACAAACAACTGTTTACAGAAAGATTGTTTTTAAACAGCTATATTGACCTGACAAACTCATTTAAGGGAAAGAGCTATACTGGGTAGAAGATATCTAGGACTCCAGACTCCCATCTATAGCTTTAACCACTACACAGTTCAGGTATTCTGTGATTTATACATTCAGTTACAGTAGAAGTGCCTTCAATAAGCAACAAATGCTCACCATCATCATCTTCATCATCATCTGCGGCGTTGATCACAACCGGAGGATGGGTGGGACTCGGGACGTTCTCAGAGTTTTCCACTTTCATCACCCCCCTGAGCTGCGGGGAGGGGTTTGACTGGACCGACAGTTTGTTTTGCTGCAGTGACAGCTGAGCCATTTTCCCATCGTCTTCGGCAGACTCGGGCGGGCTGGGAAGCGCAGCTGGGGGAGAGGAGCATCGGCTGTAATCGGGCCATTTCAAACTTGCACCTCAATGCTGCACTCGCTGCATCGCCACCGTGGATCAGGGACATAAACCACCTGGCTACTGAATTTAGTCTCCTCTTCCCCACCCATGAACAACGAGCTCACAAATCTCGCCATCCCACCACCCAGAAAGGATTAAATGAGGGGAAAGTAACCTGAAAGGCAAAGATCCCCCAGAGCAGCTGAGCATGAAAGAAAATATTAAATACCAAAATTACATTCTATTTAGCTGAGAGCCTATGACTGCAGGCTTCTCCCTGCACTCACAAATCAACAGTTACTCGGCACCTTCTACAGCATTGTACCCACTCATAAGTAACATTGAACATTAAGAAAAGACCTAAGAAACTCACTTTTGCTTGGCGGTAAGAAGAGTCCGTCAACATAACGTCCCTTTGTGTGATGAAAAGCACAGTTGGATTTCTGGCAGCCCACCGGCTGATTCTCCCAGTAACACGGAATCTCACTGCGCTTCTTCTGAGGACAGAAAGAAAGAAAAGCCCATGGTAACACTCACCTTCGATTTGCAAAGGGATGCAGGTTCACATCATGGCAGAGACATGGGCACCTTTCCTCTCCCCATCCTGCACTACCCCGAGAGGTTCAATCAACGTTATCTGAAGAGATCCAGGACAGAAGAGCCCTGAGAGGCCACTGCAGTGCCGGCTGTTCACTACCACAGCACATTTACGCAGTCTGATCAGTGTGGCTGCTTTTGCTTCTGTTAAGAAAATAATGTCAGCACCTAATCTTGCTGGCACATTCCTGAGAAATTCATCTTTCTTCCCCCAATTTCCTTTCATCCTCCTCATAGCAACAGAAATCAGTACCATTCAACAGCAAAAAGCACATCCAGTTCACCTACAGCGATGAACAAAGCTTTCAGCGGTTTAGTTTGGGCACACGTCTTTAGGCAAACACTCACATTGATTTCCATGTGTCTGAACCTGCAGATATTCCTGAAGCAGCGACCCTCCTGCCAGAGGGTGCAAACGGTCTCATTCCCCAGAGCGGCTTCACAGTGGCGGAACGAACAGCTGTCTCCCTGGCACAAGGGAATCCAAGAGAGCGGCAAAATCAAACAGGACAGCCTAAAAACACGTCTCTTCCCACTCCTTCCCCGCCTCTCTTAAAAACCAAACCCAAAGCAAAAGAAACCCAAACAGACCTTGTTACACGTGGAATAGAAGTAGAAGTAGCAGTCATCTCCTTGGTTAGACATAACGGATAAGCTCTTGGAACCCGCAGGTTCCAAGGGTTCACCCAGCAGGAACTTCCTCCACTCTTGGCCAGAGCTGGCGGCACTTTCTTGGACTCTGAGTCTTCTCTGGCTTGATCAGTGAAATCTTCTTGTTAAGAGTAACCCTAAAGGAAAGTATCAATAAGAGAAAAATAATTAAGTAATAAGCATTTTTACAGCTGCTTCCCACTAATCAAACTAGTCTCTTGAGAGTGGCGATGTCTTGAAAAAACTATCCCAACACTAAGCTGGGTGTTTTTTCAGCAAGTGTTCTCTTTGGACCCTTCGGAATCGTTATACGCCTTGGAATACACCAAGAACTGCTGCCTGTGGCTGAAAGCCCAACAGAAGAGTCACTTCTTCAAAACTGGTCATACATTTGAGTTATCACTCAATGATTAATTGTGCGTGCTGATCATCTCTATACAATACAATTTACATATTAAACACTTTTCCAAGCACATCCAAGTTCACCCACCTGGCCAACTTCAGCAAAGGTACTGATCTTCAAAGACTCGCAGGTAAGTTCTCCTGTAGGCCGAACCAACACTGAATCCATGAATTGATAATAAAGGGGTAGGAAGAATTTTCCTCCTCACATTGCCAAGGGAACCTCTCCTCCACAATTCAACCATCTGACAACTACCGGAGGAAGCAAGTCCATGTGAATACTGCCAGACTGGAGACAGCCAGGTTAGTGAGCTCTTCACAACCGAAAACCAAAACAGCCAACAAAAAAACCCCGGGGCATTTAAAGATGAACTTGTGGTTCAAAGTGGCTGCAAAAATGAGGCTCCATCTTCCACAGCCGGACAATTTTGGTTTTGTTTTTTGGTTTTTTTTTTTTTTAATTTAAAATTCAGTAAGTTGCAATTTCTGGTCTTCAAGATTTCTTCACCTATTAAGAAAACACAAAAACTTTCCCCCGTCTTTATTACCTGTACAGCAAAAGCATACCTGTGCGTATAAATACACAAACACGTACATACACACACAGCGAAAGTGAGCGATGGGAAACGCACCAAGGGTGACAGTAAAAATTGGAATTTTGGCTATCTGCACAAAAAGCCTCTCGTTTCGAGGGAACCAGCAAAAATGAAAGTTCTACATAAGATTTTGATGAACGTGCCTTGGAGGCCGATGCTCCAGAATAGGTGTGACCTGGGGCCACATGTGCGTCCACGTGCCCCTGGTGTCCCTGCACGCGAGTGCGCGCACCCGAGCCCAGGGGAACGCTCCCTCTGCAAGTGGCACCAGCCCCACAATTTGGAATCATCTTGATTTTTGGACATAATTTGTTTCCGTTTTCCATCATGCTGCTCCCCAATCCATATCCATCATAATCCATCGCTGTGAGATATAAGCTTTGACAACGTGCCCAATTCAGCTGATGATTTTTGGTGCCACCGGAGCAGAAATTGATTTTATTGACCCACAAGCAGGTTTGGGTTTCTTTTTTTTTTTTCATGTGAACTCAGATACCGAATGGACCAAATAAAGTTCAGATTAAAGTGATTCTGATCCCTTTCATTAAAAAGCTGCATATTTCCGTGCAAACTATTTCTGACTCTTTTGGACAAAACCGAATGAAATAGTTCTTACAAAATAATAAAAGGTTGGAACCTTTTACTCACACAAACACTAGTGAATTTTCCAGGATATTTTTTTTTGGCAGGTAATTTTCTCAAATCTAAAATAAAGAGAGGAAAAGTTGGGTTCGCATATTAGTTATTGCTTTTGACTGCTTGACAAAGGGAATAAAAACAGGAGTTAGGTGCAAAGTTTTCTTCTCTTCTTCAGTATCAATGGGACTATTCACGTTCAACCTTGAGCGCCTTCTAAAGCAGACTGTGTGTCACACACACCCCTGTGCATCTGCCTCTAAAAGTTACCGGTGCTCCTTCAGGTGGAAATTTGACAAGAAGGATTTTTCCAAATGTGTTCCCAATACCATTGACAGTTGTATTAAATTTCAAGCATGATTTCTTCAGATTGCACAAGCCAACACTCCAATAGACGGCAATCAAAGAGCGCCACTTTGCTGAGCAGAGCAATTCTGGCTCTAGAAAAAGGCATTTCTTTCCCTAGGGAGCGAGAGCCACCTGCATCATGCAACGTTTCTGCCTCCTTTGAATGCCCGAGCAGCTCAGCATTCAGGTTGTTCCCTTCCATACCCTCAGCAGGCTCCAAGAGCTGCTCAGAATTTGAAGGGATCTTGTTTAAAAATGGGAAAAAGCAAAACTCTACTCTAAAAATCAAACCAAAAACCCACCAAAAAAACCCTCAAAGTTCTAAACTCCATGAAAGTCCTTTCACTTTTAAAAAGGTCAATTCTTCTTATTTGTTAACCTGGTATCAGTTAACATGGCAATCTGAGTGCCGAACAGGAAGGAACCCAACTAACCCTGGAAGGTCTGAACACAGGTGAGTAACTCTGGTGCACTCAGCCCAGCTCTGCTGGGAGCTGCTCAGAATGTTCATCTCTTCTTCTTTGCATTAAGAGATTTTGAATTCATTTTGTGAAAAAAAACAAATCAAAATCATTACAGGTGCAGCAGCTGGGGTAGGAAAAACATGCCAACAAGCGCCACAAACCTGACCTCTGCTAAGGGAAGAGAAACAGCACCATTCGAGTCTGTCTGGTTTGTTTTACGAGCTTGTGTGTCGTGGTACCGCAGAAATGAGCCCGGTCCCTGGTCTGACCGGCCAGCCTGTGCCCTGCCTGCTGCTGCCGAAAAGCTAGAAGGGATCTATTGTTTTTTCTTTGCACCCTAACAAATGCACAAGAGAAGCGTTATTGCCCCTACCCGCGGGTGCTCGGTGGTTACATTCCACCTGCACACGCTCCTGCTGGGCTAAATTGTGCCTTCAATTTCTTACAAAAATATTAAAGACACTTAACTCCGCTGTTTCTGAGGACGGGAAGATGACAAGGAAGAGCAGCAGGAGCCGCATGTTCTAACCCTGCTGCTTCGATCCCTCAGCTGCAAACCAGCCGCTGCTGCTTCACCTGCCTGTACCGCTGGTTTGCGGCTCATTCCGCACGGAACTACAGAACAGCATTGTGATGTGCTCACGAACCACACAGCTCCGTGTCAGAAGAACCTCCCGCTAACACGTCTTCTCCATATGAAAATCTGAAGCTACGCTGGCCAAAGCTGAAGCAGAAAGTCAGAATTTCTACTCTTGACATTTGTTTGGGTCAATTCTAGCTGTTAAATGCTGTCTGAACATGGACTGGGGGTGTGTTCTGAGACAGCATCCAAGATCCTCCCAGAGCAAAGCCAAGAAGGCAAAGGTTAAAGCAGACGATCGTCTCGGCTTCCTGAGTCACGGTCACCTTTCATCGTGTTTTATGAGAGTCAGAGCCAGGAGATACCACAGACACAAGAACAGCTGCCCCGGCGGGCGGGAGCAGCTCCATCTGGAAATGTGCCACCTCAGGACCCCAATTCGGACATTCTTCCCTCAGATGAGGTAAATCAATCTGCTCCTGAAAGGGCTGACCAGCCTGATGCTCCTGTAACTGCCCAAGAACGACCCTGAACTGAAGCGCTCGTCAGATCAGACGCTGCTTCAGTACAGATTTGACCTTAGCTTGACACACCAAGACAGAGAAGGAATTGTTCAGAGCCACCTCTCCAGCAGGGACCTACTCAAGTGGCCAAGACAAAGCGTTCAGATCCAAGCCCAACACTCCATAGAAAACCAGTTTCAAGCCTGAGATATTTCATTTGTCTCCCAGTCCAAGAGTGACGGTGACACTTTGATCTGAAAGTCTTTCCACGTGCTCTGCAAAGCAGAAGGATGTGACGGATGGCAGCACCTGACTGGGAACAGCAGCTCCCCCGGCCTCCACCTGCAGACCAAGGATCTGCGCCCTTCAGACACTGGGACCACTGGAATGAGCTGACAAGAGCCTCATCTCCCTCCCAGGAGGATGCTACTCCACCTTCTACTGTTTTAAGATCACTTTAACATATAAAAGGTAGAGAGAGGTTCACTGAGCAGCTATTTCCTGCTTCAGGTGATCCTGTGGAAGACAGTCTGAACGCTGCAGTTGTGAAGAATTGATCGATGGGCCTCAGAAGAATGAGCAAGCAAATCTCTCAAGCACCTGCTAACCTATTCTCAGTGCTCCTGATTCAGTCTTGAATCATTAATTTTAAAATATACCTCATCGTTGGAAGCTGGAAAGGAAGGGGTGAGGGGATTAAGGGAAAGCCACGCATCAGTTTGGTAAATTCTTTTCGTAGGACACTTCCTACCGCAGAAGTTTTAGCAAAGCCAGCGGGAGGGAGCTGTGTGTTTTCTAACAAGGACTCCTGCTGGTGCAGGATATCTAAAGGTATTAAAGGTATCACTGTCCAGTAGTCCATGGTTGGATCCGCTCCAAGTATCAACAGTTGAACATGTACTTCTGTGTTGTGCTTTCTCCAAAGCCATGAAAAATGTTTCTTCTACAACGCTGTACATACACATTATAGATGGAAAGTGTCTAGTGCCACAATCTGTATGAACTTCCAATATGTTGGCGTTAAAAATAAGAAAAAAAAGCGTCTTCAGTAATCACATTTATAATAGCTGTTTATCTGTTATTTACGTGCATTGTCATATCGGAGTTATTTCACAGCAGTATGTAGTTTGGAGTCTCTGAGTCCCATGGTTAAGATGTATGTCTTTTCTCCTGACAAGCACGTGCTCAGTAGGAAAAGCTGGAACAGAAACACCCAAGGTGGAGATGTGCTCAGTGCATCACCTTCACGGGGCAAAAAATCCTGCAGAATAGCAGAAAATCCAGGAGTGTTTCCTGAGCCACAGGTTACCAGCAGCAGCACCAGCTCTCGGTCACGCAGGAACACTTGCAGTCCACGGCTTCTCCTCTGTGAACCACAGATCCAAAGCTCCACACACTGGAATCTTTGCTCTTCTTGCAGGCGGCAGCGCTGGCTTTACTGTACCGCGTCCAGTGAGCAGCTCCCTCCATCCCTCAGTGGCAACAGCTGTGACAGCAGCAGCTCCTGCAGGTCCCAAATCCTTCACAAATCTTGAGATAGCATCGATTTGTAATGTAGTGGCTTTCCCTTAATGCACAACCCCCTCTTTCCTCTATTTTTAGGGGGTGGCTCTCCTGTCGCTCTCTCTGTCCACCAGCTTCTCCTCCTTGGTGTCCAAATGGGAATCGGTTCCAAACTAAGGGGACTGTGGAAGCTGCTACACCTACTTTTAGGTGAGACAGAGATACATAAGTATAAAACACTAATTATTTTTCGATTTCTGAAATCAGTGCTGGGTCCTGGCAGCAATGACTATGAGGATTCATCCTCCTCGACTAAATGTCTTATTAAATCTCAGAAAGAGCCGATTTCCCCTGGAAGTGGCCATTGGGAAGGGTGCCATTTCACATGAGAAGCAACAGCAAGAGGAAGTTCTCTCCAGATCAGCTTTCTTCCCGGAACACCTGGCCACCCCCCAACAAACCCAGCCTATCTATTCAGCCCGTGTGTCCAATTCAAATACGTGCCACAGTGGTGGCTCTGTTATCATTCCAAAATCCCCCACCCCCAGGAGAGCTCCTTTCCTACAATCAGATAACACGGTGGTTGATGTCAGAGCGTGGCCCAGAGTTCAAAGCACCAGTTCTGGGAACAACCTGCGGGTCCCCCGCACTGATCCCTGCAACGGCAAAAGTCACTTTGGTGCTTTTGTTGTAAACACCAACGTAAGAAAACAGAAACCTCTTAGATGCAATTTGTAAGAAACAAACAAACAAACAAAAAACCCCACGTCATCCAACTGGGTTGTTTCAAACAACCTAAAGGAGGAATTAAGATGACAAGCGGGTGCATCCAGAGTTAGTCAGATCCCGGAGGCAGTTCCTTTGGGGGACGGAGGAGCAATTTGTCAGATGACTACACTACAGCACGGCCCTTATGCGCATTGCTACAAAGGGAAGGCACAAGGTTTTAACCCAAAATAACGTACGCTCACAAGGCACCTGCACTGGGATCTTCAATTTCCCCAACCCAAGCTCTCCGGGGTCTGCCCAAGGGCTCCGTTTCCCCAGGGACCAAGGGGCCCGGGGCGGGGGGCTGATAAAACGCGCAGCCGAACCCTGTGGAAGGGAGCGGGGGGACCGGGAGCGCTGCGGCCCGGACAGCGGGGACCTCGGGCCTACCTCGGACCGCAGGGACGCGGCTCCCCCGCTCCACAGCCGCGGGGCTGGGGCCGGGAGAACACCTCACCCCCGCCACCGCTCCCACCGGAGGGCCCGCACTGCCCCAGGGGACCCCAGCGGCCGACCCGCCGCGCCCCGGCGGCCACGGACACCCCGCCGGGGAGGGCGCGGGGACGCGGCCTGGGCCGCTCGGCCCGCGGGGACGCGGCCTGCTTCCCCTCGGGGGAGCGGAGGGGACCCGCGCC
The DNA here is from genome assembly GCF_963082525.1 of Nesoenas mayeri. Classification (NCBI taxonomy): domain Eukaryota; kingdom Metazoa; phylum Chordata; class Aves; order Columbiformes; family Columbidae; genus Nesoenas; species Nesoenas mayeri. The sequence continues at coordinate 1,357,931 of NC_137574.1, read as the reverse complement.
TGGCGAGAGGCCATTTCCCCGCCCCTGCGGTCTACGAACGGCTCTAGTTACCGGCGAGCTGGGACTTTACCGAACCCCAGGGGACCGCCGCAGCTGCCGCCGCGTCGCCTCGATCCGCTGCTCGGGCCGTCGCCTTTCCCCGCTGCCAGCCTCAAAGATGGCGCCGAACATACGGGCAACCTCAGCTCGCCCGCTGCCAAGATGGCGGGCGCAACGGCTTCACCAGCCTCGCTTCCGCCCGTTGAAACCGGCAGGGGCGGGGCTCCGCGCGGGCTCCGCCCACCGGAGCGACAAAAGCGGCGCGGGCGGGGCCCATAAACAAAGTGGGGCGGGCGTGTTTGGTTTTTTTTGTCCTTTTTTCCTTCCGCCAGCGCTTCCAACGCCAGACAAAGCCCTTTATTGGGGGGCGAACAGGAGAGCGGCCCGTTCCCCTCCACCTCTGCCCTCGTGCGGCACCCGCCATGGCGCCCGGTGTCCCTCACGCTGCTGGGCGCTGCCTCACGGTGACACTTGCCAAGCTGGAAGCTTGTGAGGCTCCATGGCAGATCACAGACCCAGCCCGCCTCCCTCTGCTCTCCTCTCCGTGCCCTGTTTTCCCCAGTTCTGCCCTATGGCAGCAGTGAACATCCACCTGGTAGCAAGGGCAGTGGGGACAGGTTGCCTGCTATTGTGGGGCGCAGCCATTTTTCTCACTAAATGACTTTTAAAGCCCTATGATTTGGCTGTTTTTCTTTACACGCAGCCTGGACTATGTTTAAGATAAGATTGCGGCTGTTGGGTTTAATGGAGGACGCTCTCAGCACAGACACCTTCCGAGGCCGCGGGACGCGGTGACACAGCCCCGTGGAGCTGTCACAGCCCGGTGGTGTCACCGGCGGCAGCTCCAAGGGTCACACGCTCTGAGTTTTGGGTTGAACTTTCTCACCGCTGGCGGCCTCGCTCAGCTCCATCTTCTCACCACAGCTTGGCCCGGAGTGATTAAAGACACCCAGGAGCAACCGCCTCTCCACTGAAGCCAGGGAGATAAGCGGCTCCAGCGCCATCAACCTGCTCGGGACGAGCACATTTCAGTGGCTGGTCACTTTTATTTCCCGTTGTCCTTGTCTGAGCAAAGTGCCTCTGTGGAGGCAAAACAGCCTCAGTACAGAGGCAGGACTGGGGTCAAACCAGCCGCGGGAGCTGGAGATCGCAACCTCCACCGTGCACCGCGGGGACAAGGGACGATCTTTGCGCATGGGAGCAGCGGTTTGGATGGCGTTTGACCGCCAGTTCTGGACTCGGCTTGGAGACAAAGCCCCCGCGTCTCCAGAGGGAAACCCCACGCCAAGGGGGGCTTTGGTGGGGCGGTGTTTGGTCCCCATCCCTCCGTCCACCCCTCCGCGCCCCCCCAGACGCCCAGCCCTTCATCCAGGTGGATTTCACGAGCTGGTGGACACACTGAGGACGTCACACTTACACGTGGGCACATTTTATTCTCTGGATGCACTTGCGCATTGTTTCTGCTCAACAGCCAAAGCTTTATTGATTCCAAACCATCACCCTTCTCCCCCGCCCCCAGCACGCTTTAGTTTTTCACTCTATGTAACCCCTTTCCCCCCTCGACCACTCTTCTGCTTCCACTTTGAGTATTATCTCTGCTCGGAGTCTGTTTTCTCAGAAGAAGCCAACTGACAATCCATTCAAAAATTGTTTCTCCCAAGAACCATATAAATTACATGCAAAACATTGTACATAGAGATTAATATCAAAATGCAATACAGATCAGGTGCACTTGAAGCCGGACTCTAGGATATGGCAAACACACCAGGGTACATATTGCTTTGAAACCACCATTTGTTTGCTTGTTTGTTTTTAATGTCATGCATACCACATAATAGTCAGTCTTTTGTTTTGTATTTTTCTCTTTTTATACAAAAATACCAGTGCTTATTATACTTAGTTACTGGAAAAAAAAAAAAGGAAAAACTCAGATCTGCGCGCCCTCTTCAAAAAGAAAGTTTTGTGGCGAGAGCGTTGGATAAATATATATACACACACAAATGTTGGTTTAATACTGTATATATATATATATTTATTTATTTAAGGGGAGGAAAGAAACTAAAGGTGGTTTTAGCCATGGGCTTTGCTCAATGAAAGGTGTATTTTTGAGTTGTTGAGCAGAGATGTGCCGGTCTGGGTCAGAGGAGCAGCCGAGGACGGGGCTGGCGCTGCCCCCTGGGTCAGGCAGGGACCCCATGGCACGGGGACAGCAGGGGTTGCAGGATTGACGGGTGGGACGCTCCGCGGGGCGCTGGTGGAGCCGGCGGTGAGGAGCGGCGGCCGGTACGCGTGTCCTTCCCCGAGAGGCGCCGCTGCGAGGTCCCCGTGCTCACGAGGAGGTGACGGTGGCAGCGGGGAGGTGGCAGCTCCAGGACGGGGCTTCGCCGGTCGCCCCAGCATCGCGTCACCCCGAGAAGCGTTCACAGAGGGGCCGAGCGCTCGGGGCCACCTCGGCTGGGGAAAGCCAAAGGCTGCCCATGCTAAAATTGGGTTTAGTTTTTTTCCTTCTTGAGATTGTTTCGAAATTTTCCTCGAAGCTTATTGCACAAAACCTTGGAAAATTAAGTATAACCCCTGTGCAAATCAAAGGAAACCTTTATCACAATGCAAATGCCTAAAAATGCCTGTTCGGCAATGCACACAGGACATGGTGTAATGTCTTTGGTACCAATCTGCCGATTTATTTAACAGAAAACCACCACCAGAGACCCTACCGTCATCAAGAACTGGATGCAAAATCACATTCAGAGTGTTTTAATAACAAAGCATTCCAAGGCAAGTTAACACGTCTCGCAGGGTATGACTTGATTCCTGTCTGGCATGGCACTGTCCCCCGTGCGCACTCGTGGCAGTTCAAACAAAGCAAGAAAAGAAAAATATATATAGATATATATATATATATATCTCCCCCTCTTTCAAGGCATGTTGCAGAGTCCCCAGAAGTTCGTGCTGCCGCTCATGCCCTTCAGCGTAGAGCACCAATCTCCCCCAATTGTTTTGTAATGTCCTCAATAACTTAACCCAATAGTCACCTGCTGCCAGTATATCACCGAAACTAAATAGAAAAAAAAAAAACAACCCAAAAAATACTTTATAGAAAAGATGTATGCACAATAAACGTTTATACTTCAAGCAACCGGCCATACCAACATAATTTATATAAAAAAACATCTGTGTCATCCAACTAGCGTCTAGTCGAAAGATGGCTGCTCAGAGGAAAGGGGGCGGGTGGCATCGATCGCTGAGCACGCGGCGACCCCGGCTCCGGGACACGCCGCCCCGCGCGGGACTCACCCTTTAGTCTTTGTCTTTAAACAAAATACATATGGCTGACGTAAAAATATCAGTTTCTGAGCTAAAGAAAACTATAGATTTTTTTTTTTTTTTTTGCATAATATTTATATATAATTATTTTTCCCCCCTCCTACTATGGAAACTGGAGCAACAACAAAATATCAGCTAAAGAACAACCGAAGCGTTGTGGCGACCTGCTGGTCACAGATTTTGGGGAGGGACTTGCAGAGCCTCCCAAGTTGGCTTGTTGTTGGTTTAAGTCTTTTGTTAACAGGTCTGAGGTATTAAAAAAATATCAAAAGAAAAACTGGATTGTGTCTCCCCCCCAAACTATTTAATAAATATTTACGTAAGCTTGTAAGAACAACATATTCTCCCCCCCCCTTTATTTTTTTGCACATATTTAAGATAGAAAAAGTGATCTTTTAAGCAATGTCACCTCTGGCACAGACCCAAACCCCACAGCCGCCCCTCCGGTCTGTCCTGTCACCGTTCCCATACAACCCAAGGGAAACACCCCCGGGGTGTCTCTGCGGCTCGTGCGAAGGAGCGGGCAGGGCTGGGACTCTGGCTTTGCGGTTGCAACGGGCAGTGGTGGCATTTGGTGGTGTTTTCTCCATGCTGTTGGCAGTGTAGGGCGCCCAGCCCGCCCCCGCCAGAAGGACCTTTCCTCATGGGAACGGGGCCACTTTGTCCTTCCCTCCTCCCACCCCAAGGAAGGGATGAGTGGGTGCTGGGCTGGAAACAGAAAACAAAACCGAAGACACTTGGTTTGCGGCTGTGGTTGGTTTTTTTTTTAAGGAACACTTAACTTCTTGGCAAAGTGGTGGCCCTGGCGTGGCAGGCGGTGCTGCAGGCAGTGCTCGGAGAAGGCACGGGAGAGTCGGCTGTGCGTTCCGAAAGGAAAGGGAAGGGAAACAACCAAGAAACAACCAGCCAGCCCCTCGCTCAGAGCTCTCTGCTCCCCGGGACGGAGCCTGCGCAGGGACGCGGTGAGCCGGTTACACCGGGTTCCCTCTGCTCCCACCCGAGCCAAAGGGGATGAGAAGGCAGCAGAGACGCGGGGGCACCGGGAGGAGCCCACGGGGAGAAACTCAGCCCAACAAAGCCAGGTCCTGCTCCTGCTCAGCTCCACAGGAGGGGCAGCTCAGAGCCAACGTGCCCAGGACACCTGGGACCCAAAGCCCAGGATGTTCACCAAACAGGAGCGCGAGGAGCAGCACAACGCGGGGCGAAGAGACGACCCTCAAATAAGGGCAGCGAGTGAGGCGAAGCCTCCACGCGGGACCTTCCCTGGAAGCCAACCTGCCGCCTTCGCGAGGAATCATCTCCCTGGCAAAGCAGCTGCACAAGTGCCACGGAAACCAAGGGTCCTCCCTTCAACCCCACCGGCTAAAGAGACAACCAGACTCATCCCCTCCGGCGCCCGGGAGCCGACCCGTGCGCTGGCACTGACCCCACGTCCCAGCAGAGCCGGAGCATCCTCTGGCTTCCCCAGCAGAGCCGAAGCATCCTCTGGCTTCCCCAGCAGTCCACCCGAGCTCGCACTCCGAGGCTGACGGGTTATTTAACCCAACGGGACAGACAAAACGGGCGAGAGACCCTTTGCTCCCGCTGGCCGGAGCTGCTAAAGCTTTGCAAGGCTCTCACCAACAACTTCCCAGCTGTTCAAGAGCAGCAGCGATGCGGCTCTGAGGGGTCTCCAGGAGAGAGCCCTGTTTCCCACAACCATGGGGCTTTTCTTCACTTCTCCACTGCCAGTTCACCTCCACCTCGCTTTGTAGAAAAAACCAGACTCTCTTACATCCAGCAAGGTTACAGCCAAGTCACCAAGTTCCTTGTCTACCGATCTGGAAATAGAGAGAGAAACGCGTGTGCGCACAGAGGAGGAACGGGAGAGGCTGGGTACCATTTTTCAAGGTGGAAGACTGGTGTACATCCCTGTATCCATCAGCCTGTGAGTCAACACCTTCCCCTGGCTGGGTTGTGTTGTTTATTTTTACACTTTTGCACTAACCCCCCCCCCCACTTCCCACTGCTGGGGGGAAAAAAATCCCACAAGCGAAGAACAAACCCCAACATTAGAAGAAAACCCTAAAAACCACAAGTGGAAAAACCAAAGTCAGAAGTGCAGCCCAGCCGGGCGGCTGGAAGCGTGCGTGTAAGACTACAGCAACGGGAACCTGCTTGGAACATGCATTTCTTTTCAAAGTGAAAACCCCCTACAGGCGCATGGAGCCGAATTCGTGGAGAGGAAATAACCTGTCTGCTTCGCTTGGGCGAGTACCACTGAAAATCAGGGATGGAGATGCACGATTTTGGCTTAGCCGCTCTCCCAACACCCAGCATGGTGGTACTCTGGTTCTCACTGCTAAATAATGGTTAAAAAAAATAAAAACAACTAAACCGAAACACCAACATGATATACGTATGAGCAGTTTGACATGAAGTGACCGGTGTGTGATCAGTTACTGGTGCCGATATCACACAGGGCGAAGGTGGAGGAGGAGGAGGGGGGTTCCAAGTTCTAAGGTCAAACCGATGTCTCCAAGCTGTGGAAGGGGCTGTCGGGCTCCGGGACGGTGAGCTCAGCTTGATCGCTGTCCACTGCATTGTTATTTCTGTTGAGGGGTGTAGATCCACCCAGGCTACCCCCACCTCGCTTTTTGAGTCCGTCAGTCTCGGGGTCGTCTTCAGCGCCGTCAAGGAATGGTGTTCGAGGCTCGTCTTCCTCCAGGATGAACTCCGGGTGAGTCATGAAGTTATGGATGGAGCTTCTGGATTCGGGTTTCTCGAGGCCTTCGTACAAGGAGCTACGGAACGCATTCACCACTTTGATCTGCCGGAGGCGGGAGCGTGCGGGATAAACAAAAGAAGGGTCAGTAGCGGCTACGAGAGGCCAGAGCTCCCAGGAGAAAGTACAACAATAAACCAAGACACGATAAAACAAAAAAGCACAACAACAACAACAACATCACCACCGAACAGACAACTGAGTCAAAATGAGAGATCTACGGTGAACTAGGAGGGCCAACATGGAGCAGACTCAGGCACTACGTGTGTGATGGGGAACCCACCGACTATGGGGCGACTTCAGAAGCTGCAAGAAAAGACACAAAAAAACTCAAAAAAAAAACCCCCCAGATCACTTTGAATGGATGGAAGCCAAAATGTATTAGTTGTCGTTATGTGTGCGCACGCGTATCTGTGTGTATAAACGAGGACAAAAATGTGGAACTACAACTCAAAGGAGAGGTGGGTTAGGCAAACAGTGGGTTCACTTCAAGGCAAAAAACGCTACTGTGGGAGCGATGTGTGTGTGTTCTATGCCACTTTCAGGCCTATAGAAAGGAGCGGGCTTTAAAAAGGCGTCACAAACTTTTCAAGCCCACGTGAAGCAGCAGGTCCGAGTGGATGCCATGGCCAGTAACACCGGACCAGGTACACATGCAAGAAGGAAGGCAGCTCCGTGCCTGCGCCGGGACCCTTCCCTACGCCCACATGCTGCAGAGATCCAGTTTCCAAAGGCAGCGAATTCTTTCGGGTGCTCTGTGCGAAACACAATCCCAAACTTTGCTGGCAGCCTGGCCCTGCAGCGCCGCCGGGAAACCCGCCGGGAGCCGGGCTCAATGCGCCAGTCCCGTCTGGACAAGTGGGATACGGCTCTGCCGCCTCCGTGGCACCGGCAGGATTGGTCTGGAGACCAGCGGGGATGGCGGGCAGCGGTGGATTCGCTGCTCCCTCCGGCTCCTCTGGAAATGCAGCCCTGAGCCCCTCCAGGTCTCACCCTCCCTCAAAGCCAAGTCACAGTCGTTCAGCTGGACGGGTGACAAGCGCCCGGTCCAGCCGCGGCTGGGGCAGGGGCTGCGGCAAAGCTCTGCGCCCCAGCACGACCTCGGCAACCCGCACGTGCACGTCGTGCGCGGCAGAACGCGCCCGGCATCCCGCACAAGCTTTCCCCGTGTTTTACAGGAGCAACAGAAGTCCTTGCTCTGTTAAGCAGAGCTCATTTTGGACCAGATCTGCTCAACTCCTCCTCTCTGAGGAAACGCTCCAGATCACCACAAGGCTTTGTTCAGCAATGCCAGGCGGTGAGCGGGACAGGAACATGTCCCCATAGCAGTGCCAGCCGTCCTGCTCTGCCCCGCGGAGCCCTGTCCCATGTCCCCCGCCTGCTGTCAGTGTCCCTGCAGACTGAAGCTGGGGCACCAAAGGGAGAAGATCCTCAGACCCCACGAAAAGGGGTGCTGTGGTCCTCCACAGCATCCCTGCGCGACACCCCAAGAGCCTCCTCAGCACCCAGCCAAGGAGCGTGCGGAGCTGCTGCAGGGAGAACGATTCGGGTATCTCCTCGCAAATAAAGACACGTGCGTGTTCTGCCACTTCTTGGCAAAGGGGCTGTGGGTCTGGTGGGGGAGCAGAGGTGACAGCCCTTCTCTTGGTGAGATGAGCCGGGTTAAACTGCCCCCTGGGTCTGGGACACAGGCAAGGCTGGCAGGAAAGTCACCAACCAGCACAGCCAGCGGGAGCCTCCTGCGGATCTTTGGTCTCAGCACAAACAGCACTCACAAACCCAGACCGGAGAAGTTACTAAAAGAAAAGTCTCATGCCTGGAACCCTGGAGGGTTTACCTGCAAGATGCCTCAGGGTTCCCCGTGCATGAGGGATGCCCTGAGTCCACTCTCCATCTGGCTTGGAGAGGTGGTGCTGCACCGCGGGGCAGCAACGGGGCATCCCTGGCACCGGCCCGGCACATCCCCGGCACCGGCCCGGCACATCCTGCTGGGAGCAAACCAGCCCTGGCACACACAGCAGCACATACACGGGAGCTGGATGACAGACACTCATGAGATGAGCGTGGGCCAGGTACCCCCGTGATGCCCGAGCACCAGCTGGCCTGCGAAAATGAAGGTCGATGTAGGTGGGAACAGCAATTCGGAGCTGTGTTTGCTGCACCAACGACACAGTAAGATCCTGGATAAATGCAGTGGTTGGCGCGGATGCACAGCACACGGGAGAGCGCCAAGCGGGCCACCTTCTAACGATCTGTCACACCATCAGCATCTTGAGAACTGCAACTGCAAGCACTGACCCCTAAAATCAGGGTGCAAAACCAACTAAGCCAAGTGTAACCAACCCAAACAAGTGACCGAGGGCCTCTGTGATGCCAAAGCAACTCAGCGGCCAGTCTAGTCCAAGCCCAGGGGAAGGAGCAGCTCCGCAGATGCTGTCCCTGCCCCACACCTCAACACTGCTGAGTCCAGACCCTGCCCCATCCCTGCCCGCAGCTCCACCATTGCTTGTGCTGCAGCTTTCCCCAGGTTTTCTTTCATTTCACCATCTCTGCCAGCAACTGCTGATAAATTAATTCAGCTGTTCCCTTGTCAAAGGAAGGTAACAGCGAGGAAATGTGTTCTGAATGAGCCAGGCAGTGCAAACACAAATGAAATTCTCCCCAAGCAAGCTGAAAGCTCAGCGCCACCTCCTCTCCATCTGAAACCTTTGCAACCTGAATAACCTCCAAGTTCGGCATTTATTCTCATTTCACACCATCACTGCAGCACTGCAACGTGCTGGGCAAACCCCACTGCTCACACGGAGGTGGAAATTACATCTTCTGCATGAAGCCTCCAGCAGCTCCACCAGTCACACCGGTTTGCTTTGCCCAGCTCTAGACCCTCACGGAGACCAGCTCAGCGCGGCACAGCACGTCCCGAGGGTCATCGCTGACCTCCCGCTCCTCCATCCCCGAGAGGGACGGGGCAGGAGGGGCTGCGAGGTCCAGCCCCACCGAAGTGCAGTGGAAGACAGAGGGACACCGTTAATCCGTACGGGGGGAAGCGGAGCTTGGAGAGAGGGGAGGGAAGCGGCAGAGAAACAGAGAGAAGTCCAGGCAGAAAACCGAGGGAAGACTTAGCGACCTGGGTTAGCTCCTGGTAGAGTTGTTTGCTGCCTGGAAGGGCACAAGCTATCCAAGCGATCTATTCCCTTGCTGCAAATCGGGGAGAATGTTAATCCACAGACTGCAAAAAATCCTGCATTTTGGTCTTGTTCACCCAAGCCCAGTGCCCTGAGACCCCTCTAAGCAGGTCTTCTTCCGATTAGGAAGTCTTGGTGGTGCACAGATGCGGTCGGGAGCAGAAGGCAGCTGTGCTGCTTCGGAAACTTCGGGGTTAAACAAAAAAAATTCGAGCATCAGTGTCGGCTAAATAGAGAGAAAACAAAATTATCAGAAATTCTCTCTTCTCTCCCACAGTGTATAAACAGTGGAAACTGAAAGCTATTCAACAAGTTACCAAGGGTATTTCTTTAATAAGAAGAGAACACAGAAAATGACTGTGCAATAAAAAAAAGCCAATTATCCGGTAAAGATACACTACCTACTCACAGCCTGGCACAGCCCTGCAGAGAGAATTGGCACTCACGTGCTCGCCAGCCCGTCTGCGCAGCTCACGGCAGCACGGAGAGGGGCACAGCACCAGAACGGGCTTCTCCTTGGGCTGCAAACCCGCAGCCAGGCTCCAGCTTTGCCACTGACCTCGTCCACCTCCGTCTGCGTGCAGAGCGCCGTGTGTCTCTGCGCCCAGCAGCACCAGCGTGCGCAGAACAAGCACCCAGGAGCTGCTGCGGTGGTGACACCGGGGACCCGTGGAGCCCCGTGCCGTCCCCGCAGGGCTCCGGGGCAGCGAGGGGCACGCGACGTGCGCGGGCTCGCTCCGTCGTCCCGCACCGCATGCAAGTCGGGACAGGGGAGGCTGCTTTGCTTACAAACCAGCGGCTCTGATGTGCCACCGCTGGCCAGCTGAGCCGCAGCAACCGGCTGCTCTCGCACACCATCCGGGCTCCCAGGAGCAAGTAAATGCACCTCCTGGCCTGTGCGCAATGGCACGGAGCGTGCAGGCAGCACGGCAGTGCGGCTCAGCGCTCCCTGGAGCGCAGTGACAGCCCCCAAAGAGCCGCACAGCCTTGGGAAGCGGCGCCTCTGCCCAGCCCTGCCCTGCTGGGCCTCGCGGGGTTGGGCAGAGCCGTGAAACAGCAGCTTTTAGTTGCCTATTTTTTTTCCCCCCAGCAATGCTTTTAGTTGCTCTTTTAACAAGAGCTGCCAATTTTTGCACCCCTCGTGGGGGCGCGCTCATACACCAGTCCTGCAAAGGAGGAGAAGAGGTAAAAATGGAGGAAGCAACAAGGACTGGGGTGGAAGGACCAGAGAGTATCGTCAACTTGTTAAATATACAGCAGTATAAAAATTATTGGTTTTTCAAATGCTCTCCCCACCCCATCCTTCGTTTTGGAAATCAGTGTGCGAGTCAAGGTTTAGAGGGGGAGAGAACAGGCTGGGTTAGGTTGGTGCAGGTGCTCTCTGTGGTTATTAGAATCATGCATTGTAATAGACTATCACTCACTGCCCGCAGGAGGAGATGCAGCAGCAGCAGCAACAGCAGAAGTGGTGGGAGTGGAATTGACGGAGGAAAGAGCTACATGGGTTGGGCTAGAAACATTTTTTACATCGTGGTGCTGGCTCACGATGGAAGGCTGTCTCCTGAGGGCTCCCTGCAAAGAGGAGGCGCCGGTCTGGAATGTGTAAACTACGTCCATCTGCAAAGAACCAGAGAGTGAGATAGCGTCGCCCTGGCCAGAGACAGGGAGAGGGGATGGGGACGAGGGAGCAGGGAGGGCGGGCAGACACACAGACAGGAAGGAAGAAGGAGGACGGAGAGGTGGGGAGGAGAGCGCCCCCCACCCTGTGCTCCCCACGTCTCGCAGGCACGAGAGGGCAGGGACTGTCCCACCACCAAGAAAGAGATTTGCGTTGGGAGGGAGCGACAGAGGAAACACCTCAGGTTATCCGACAATCTGCAGGAGGAGCAGAGAGAGAGAGAGTGGGCAGAGGTGCGAGCTGGAAGCTGGTGGTCCAGAAAACTGCACTGGGAAAGGGTTCCTGGTCTCTCAACCTCCCGAGATGTACGGCCGGGGGGCGAACGCTGGGACACAGCGCGAACCCACAGCTCCCGCAGCAGCGGGGGGGCTGGAGGAGGTTTCGGCCCCTCGCTGGCTCTGCGCAGGGCTGGGGAGCAGAGCTGGCAGGGATGCAGTGAGGAAGCCCCTCGGTGATGGGCCACTGGCCCCTGCGGATGCACAGCGAGCCCGGAGGACCCGGGCAGCAGCCACGAGTCACTGTGGCTTCCCAGACTGTCCCTGTCCCCGTCACTGGCAGAGCACACAGCCCCAGGACACCTGGGACACTCCAGACCCACTGGCAGCTCTGTTCGCCCTGCAGGTATTTCACACACTGCAGCTTCATCTCCCACCATGGAGGGACTATCTTTTCCCCACGTGGGGAAGAGTCCTTGGCTCTCGCTTCAGACACATTGATTCGGGACAGAAATCCACAAAACGGCCGGGCTGGACCTGCCGGCTGCTCTGCTCCATGTGCAGAGCACCACAGCCAGGAAAGGAGCCACCAGACGGGCTCCAGGGCATCCCAACGTCCAGGAGCATTTTGCATGTTGCAAGAGCTGGTTCCAGCCCAGGTCCCCAGCAGCTGCACGGAGACACCGGTACTGCAGCCATTCGTACCCACCAAACATGCAACACACCTGGAGTGCTTCCGAAGCAGCCCAATGCTCTCGAAACAGCCCAATGCTCCCAGCGCATCTTTCCTGTGGATGAGCTGGCAGCTCAGCACCCCCAGCGGGCAGCGCTGCCCTGGGCCCCCCACCACTCCCAGCTGGTGGGGTCAAGGCTGAACCTCGCCTTGAAACCATCAAGGCAACATCTTACAGAGGAGAAGCAAAGTTAACAGGGCACAACACGGCTGCTGTGCTGGCCCCAGAGGAAGAGGAATGGAAGGTAACGTAGCAGCCCCGGGTGCCAGGAGCTGCTGGGGACCCACAGTGTCCTCTCCATGGGGCAGCTCTGCCCTGGCCTCGGGAAAAGCCGAGGGACAGGGACCTGGTGCAGGGGGCTCTCCCTGCCCTGCCCAGCCAGCAGGCTGGGGGAAAAAAACACCCTTTCAGGAAAAACTGAGTCAGTGAGAAACATATGGAAAAAACATATAAAGAGATTGATTCTCCTCCCCTTCTGTGCTGCAGGGACAAGAGCTCCAGAGAGCTGGCAGGGAGGGGTGGCAAGAGTCCTTGGCCAAAGGGCCATGGGGGAGGACAGAGCAGCCAGAGGGAGACCCGGAGGGTCTGTTGCTGGCACATCCCCCTGGGAGCAGCATCCCAGCAGTGACCAGGAGCAGCTTCCACGCTGTCCCACACGTAGGGCAGCTCCTGAGCCCCCTCCTCTGCTGTGCGGGGGGCCCGTGGGCAGCACATCCAGCCCCCTGCCCGTGGGACACTCTGCTCTGCACCACAACAGCCCGGTGACCCTCCACACCCCGAGCCGTCCCCAAAAACCAGGCTGTCCTGGTTCCCCAACCAAAGGCACAGGTGGTGGGAGAAGTCTAGCCCAGGAGGCGATGGCGTCCTCCGAGCAGCGGCCGTCGCCTCTTTCCACACAGAGCCCCTGGAGAGAAAGAGAGAGAAAGAAAGAGAGAGAGAAGGAAGAGCCCCCCCGGACCCGCCGCCCCACGGTACCTGTGTCTGTATCCTGTTGAGACCCCGGAACCAGAGGATCTGCCCGCGCCGCAGCTCCATCTCCGCGTGGTCAATCTCGTCCACGTCTTCAGGCAGCTCCTCCTCTGGGATCTCCTCCTTGGTGATGCCGTGTCCAGCTTCCTTCAGGAACTTCAGGCGGCTGGTTGGGACAGTGCAGATCAGCTGGGGAGAGGTGGGGAGAGAGCGGCTCCTTAGCCCATGGGCTGCAGCAGCACGGAGCCACCACCGGAGCATCCCTGCAATGAGCTGCCAGGACTTGGCTGAGAGATGCCGGGGTGCAGGAGAGACACGGCACCCATGGAGAGAGTCTGGAGAAGGGAACGGAGCTGGTGAGGGGCTGGAGCACAAGTGTGATGGAGCGGCTGAGGGACCTGGGGGGTTCAGCTGGAGAACAGGAGCTGAGGGGAGACCTTCTGATCTCTGAACTGCCTGAAAGGAGCTTGGAGCCAGGGGGGTCGGGCTCTGCTCCCCAGGAACAAGCGCCGGGAGCAGAGGAAACGGCCTCAAGTTGCGCCAGGGGAGGTTGAGGTTGGATGTGGGGAACAATTTCTTCCCCAAAGGGCTGTGGGCATTGGAACAGGCTGCCCAGGGCAGTGCTGGAGTCACCATCCCTGGAGGGTTGGACAGATGGACATGAGGTTCTCAGGACATGGGTTGGGTTAATGGTTGTATTCGATGATCTTGAGGGTCTCTCTCAACCAAAGTCATTCTATGGATGTGCCCCACTGCAAGCAGGGTGGGAACAGGTCACTCAGGGAGCTCCTGCTCTCGCTGGTGCTGTGGTGCCGGGATGGGGCATCACCCCTTGCAGAGCTGCCCGGACAATAGCCTGGGGAGAAGACGGGCAGCGAAGGAGCGGGAAGGGAAGGGAAGGGCTGCAGCGTGGAAGCAAATGCTATTTTTTTCAGACTGGCTCTTACCTGGCCCCAGAGGAGCTCCCCCACTCCAATAAAAATACACCAGAACCACTGGCTGAGGGTGAGCCCGGAGCAGCTGAAGGGCTTCCCACCAAACTCCACGATGATGATCTAGAGCACAGGAGAGAACGAGTCACCCAAGGGGAGCTCCACAGGCTGCACAGCGCAGCCACGGGACGAAGACATCTCCTACAGCCACACATCTTTTCCTCCCTCCCTGGGATCACAAGAGGAGCAGGACCTCCCATCTAGGCCAGGAACTGCCCAGGACACCAGAGCTGCACTGGCTGCCCGGCTCTGGCATCTCCCTACATACTCTACACCCCAGTATTCAGGTTTTGCATCACCGAGAAGCTGCTGGAGACGAACAAGGACACAGGACAGAGCTGTGGGCAGTGCCTGCAGCGGATACAGGTCCTACCTGCAGCACGGTCCCCTCCCAGCCCCACCAGCTTGTCCCCGCAGCCTCACCTGAGCGGCAAATGTCCCCAGCACCACCGTGCAGAAGATGGGGTTGCGGTAAATGGACTCGAAGACGTTCCTCTCCCCGTGGATCTTGCGCGCATTGATCTCGTTGAACAGCTGCATCATGACGAAGGTGTTGAAGACGATGGTGTAGTGCTCGGTGGGCGGCGAGTGGAGCGGAGCATTTCGGCCGCTGTCGATGTCAAAAAACTTCTCCCCTAAGCAGACAAGGCGGTTTGGGGAGGGGATGGGAAAGGGAAAAGTGAGATCCCACTCCTTGCTTCTGCTTTGTGCTGCTGGAGGTGGAATTAGGATCCAGGCTCTTGCTGAAGCTCCCTTGACCCAGCTGGAGCCCCCCATGCTAACCCCACTGAACCCTTATTTCCTTAAAAATGTTGAAAAGCTGCTGCCCTGGCTAAAACTGCCTCTGGACCCAGAGGGGTCTGGAGCAGCCCCACACCCTGAGCGTAAATCCTCTCCCTTAACACCCCTCCACTTCCCACCCAGGACTAAATAAGCTCTGTCCTGGCCAAGGGGGGTCCCCAGTATTGGTGAGGAACGGGGCTGGGACTCTGCCCCTTTCCTCTTCCCCCACCATTCCATGAGGCCGGAGAGCTCACCTGCAAAAAGCAGCGTGAAGATGATGGTGAGCTGGTACACGGCGTGCCCCAGGATGTTCTTCATCATGGTGCGCGAGATGAGCGGCTTGTTGCGGCCGTAGGGCTTGCGCAGCAGCAGGGACTCGGACGGGGGCTCGGTGGCCAGGGCCAAGGAGGCAAAGGTGTCCATGATCAGGTTCACCCACAGCATCTGCACAGCCTTCAGGGGAGAGTCCTGCAGAGACAGGGAAAAACCCCACATTACGCCATTGAAACTGCCCTTCTCGTCACTCCTCATGCCGCGGGAGCTCCCTTCTCCCCCCAGCGAGCCCCACGGCCCCGCACCTGCGTGATGCAGGCGCCCGTGAAGGCCACGATGACGGCCACCACGTTCACGGTCAGCTGGAACTGTAGGAACTTGGAGATGCTGTCGTAGACGTTGCGTCCCCACATCACTGCCTTGACGATGCTGGTGAAGTTGTCGTCCGTCAGGATGATGTCCGAAGCCTCTTTCGCCACGTCCGTGCCTGCGATGCCCTTGAGGAGCAGGGAGAAAGCGATGGGGTGAGTCACAGGGTGAGCTCTGCGCTTGCTGGCTGCCCAGAAACAGCCCCAAGAGAAAAACCCCCCGGAGCCAGAGGAGCCGGCGCCAGTCCTGCGTTGGATGGTGAGTGCTGCTGTGGCCGCACCAACCCACCCGAGGGAGCGGATGCTCCAAAACAGCGAAGCTTTCAAGGACAGAGCCCGGCTCTGGAGCGCAATTCTGAGCCACCAGCAGCTTTACAGCCTGTCACCAAGTGCCCAAAAGGGACCATAGTGCAGCAAAGCTGGAAAACAGCTTATAAACACAGCGCCCTCCTTATGCGAGGAAACACAGGCATCCCTGCCCAGGCATCTCTGCTGCAAGGAAGAGCTGTGACCTCTAAATAAGAGAAAGAATTTGGCATCCTGAAGCCCCGGTGCCTTCCTGCTGCCTTCTACCCCGTGTGAACTGGATGGCAGCCACACAGCCCCCCCAGCAACACCTGCAGCATCCCAGGAGGCCGCGGTTTGCTCTGCAGGAGCTGGGCTCTCTGCGGTTCTCACCGCTGGCACACAGAGGCGCTCGCTTTGCAGTAATTAAAGGCACCGAAGTGATGCCTGAAAGGAGCTGGGTCCCTGGTGCTTTCCTGGAGAAGCTCCCTTGGGATTTGCAAGATCCACCTCAGATAGAAATACTTTAAGTGTTGAGAACAGCCAAGTGTGCCGTTAGTTTCTCACCCCAGAGAGCAAAAGCTGCTCCTGGGGAAAACCCACCGCCTGCCCGTACCATGGCAAAGCCAACGTCAGCCTTCTTGAGAGCCGGGCCATCGTTGGTCCCGTCCCCGGTCACCGCCACCACCTGCCTCTGGTCACCAACGGTGCTGTCAATAATTCCTGAAACGGAGACAAGCAGTTCAGAGAAAATAAGCCCCAGGGGCAGGCTCCCAGCAGGAATTACGCTGTGAAGGCAGCCGGGCAGAGCAGAACGAGGCACCAGTGAGATGCACCCACCTTTCACCAGCGTGTGCTTATCCGTCGGGGAGGAGCGCGCCAGCACCCGCAGCTTGGGCCAGACCTTATCCAGCTGCTCCTGCTCCACCTGCGAGACAAGGCACGTGTGAGAGGGGACAGGACCCCCAAAAACCTTCTGCCCCACCGGAGAGCAAACCCCAAAGGGACAGGACAGCGCCTTGGCCTCCAAACACTCGCACAGCCCTGCGGCTGCTCTGGCTGAGGATCCCAGCAAGCGGAGGGACCAGCTGCGTTTATCCAAGGAAAACCCAGTGGGATTCAGTGCCAGGCACTGCTGAGGCCATTGGAGAGGCTGCCCACCACCACGGCAGAGCGGGACTAGGGCTGTTCCCCCACCTCTCCCTTCTCGTTGCGGATGAGCCGGTTGAACTCCTTCCCCTCCAGGCACAAGAAGTCCTCCCCCGGCAGCAGGATGCCACACTTGGTGGCGATGGCGCGGGCGGTGTTGATGTTGTCCCCCGTCACCATCCGGACAGTGATCCCTGCCCGCTGGCACTTCAGGATGGCATCCGGCACCTGGGGGACAAGGACAGAGTTGGGGGGCAGACAGGCAGGGAACCCTGGTTCTGCACCCCTATGTGGTGTCTCCAAACACCTTTCAGCCGCATGTGGAACAGGTCTGGCTTGCGCACAGCACCCTGTAGCTGCTGGTGGAAAGTTTGGGTGGAAATGCCCCAACACCAGGTCATTTTGTCCGAGTATGAGAGAGAAGCGCCCGCAGCAGGGAGCTGGCAGCGCAGGGCACTGCAGGGATGGACACAGGAGCTGCTCCGCTTTCAAAAGGGGCTCGTGCTCCTGAGCAGCAGGAAAAGGGGCTCCTGGCGCAGGCACAGGGCTGGGGTGGGGGACAGCGCGGGGTTTGGTACCTCTGGCCGCACAGGGTCCTCGATGCCCACCACGGCGATGCAGGTCAGGTCGGACAGGATCTCGTTCTCGCTGTCCCAGTCGGGCTCGGCGCTGGCGGGGAAGTCGCGGAAGGCCAGGCAGATGGTGCGCAGGCCGTGGCAGGCCATGGGCTCTATCACCTTCTTCACCATCTCATCCCGGTCCTTCACCTTGAACACCCGAGGGTCTCCGTTCTTGTCCAGGATCCTGGTGCACCTAATGAAGGACCGGGGTGGAGGGTGAGGGAGATGGGCGGTGGCACACGCTGTCAGCTCAGCGATCCGCTCCCCAGCCCCAAAACAGCCCCTTTCCCCAGCTCCCTACGGCTCTACCAAAGCCACCCTAAGAGAGTTCAACACTTTGCATGGCAGCACCTCCTGATTTCACCTCCCCGCTCCACAGCAGCTGGACACCCTTCACCCCATAGCCCCCAAAAATAGCTCCATGGTGCATGGAGAGCCCGAAGCCCGGGGAGAGGACCGTGCAGCAAGGGAGGACAGTTACTTGCGGAGGATGATCTCGGAGGCTCCCTTGCTGTACATGCGGAAGCCGCCGTTGCCGTTCTTCACCACCGTGCTCATGGACTTGCGCACAGAGTTGAAGGTGTAGACCTTGTAGAGCTTCTCCTCCGGCACCTCGTTGCGCACAGCCTGGTAATCCTGCTTCAGGTCCAGCACGAAGCCCAGCAGGGCACACTCCGTCTTGTTCCCCACTTGCCGGGGAAGCCCCCCTTCCTTCTCGGGTGGCTGCAGGGGAAAGAGGGAAAGGAGAAGTGATGCCGAACCCCAGGATGGGAGCTGCAGGGATGGCCGGCAGTGGGAAGGCCAGAAGACAGGAGGTTGCGGCCCTCCAGCTCACCAGGATCTTGGATGTGTAGGCTGAGTTGATGGCGACGCCGTTGACGATGAGGTCCAGGACCTTGGGCAGGATGGCTTCGGGGTCAGGGATCTGGCGGTAGTGGGTGTCCCCCACGTAGGCCTGCACCACAGTCATGCGGTTCATGGTGAGCGTGCCCGTCTTGTCCGAGCAGATGGCAGTGGCGTTGCCCATGGTCTCACACGCATCCAAGTGTCTCACAAGGTTGTTGTCCTTCATCATTTTCTGCAACAGGCACCACGAGCAGCAGAGTCAGAACCAAAAGCCTGAATTTCCCCATCATGCCCCCATGACCTCGCTGTATCGTGGCCTCACCTTCACAGAATAGGCCAGGGAGATGGTGACAGCCAGCGGGAGCCCTTCGGGCACAGCCACCACCAACACGGTGACACCGATGATGAAGAACTTGACGAAGTACTGGATGTAAATGGGGGTGCACTCCGCCAGCCAGGGCCGCCCCTGCACCCCAAACGTGTCGATCACGAAGTACAGCACCAAGATGATGACCGTGATGGCCGACATGATCAGCCCTGCGGGACGGGACAGAGCGGCAGGTGAGGGGACGCAGGGGAAGGGGACGGTCCCTTCTCCCCGTGCCACTGGGTGACACCTCGTGCCGGAGGCCACTCACCCGCCTTCCCGATCTGCACCGCCAGGCGCGTGAGCTTCCCCTGCAGCACAGACTTCTCCTTCTTGGGGACCTTCACCTTCTTCTTCTCTTTCTCCTCATTTTCCACCCCTTCCTGGCTCTTCAGGGGCTGGATCTCTAAGGCCACACCATCCTGAGTTTTAGCTACAGCCCAGGGCAAAACAAGACACCACGTGTGAATAGGAGAGACCGGGAAAACCTGTAGGAGACCACTGAGAGAGATGGTGGTGGGAGAGAGAGAGAAATCCCAGAACAAGAACCATTCCCGACGACACACGCGTCTGAGCACATGGAAACCTTGTGTCCCTGCCCTGCCACCTCTCTATGGGGCAGTTTTCTGCCATCTACCCCAGCCCCACGGATACAGGATCCTCAGAGCTGACACTGGTGATGTGACCCCTGGTCACAGCGCTGCAAGAAACACCCTGGCCTGGCTCTGGGGTGGGGACAGATCACCTCCAGCCTCCCCATGGGCCGCTTGACACCCTGCAGCAGATGGGGAGCACTCTGGGCTGAGCCCAGAGACACTCTGGTCCCCCCGGTCCCCAGTGAGCATCCCCAGTCCCCCCACAACGCCCTGTGGGCAGCTCGGCAGGAATCACTTGCCAGGGGAGTGGCTGAGGGGGTGAGATGGAGGGGGACGGTTAGAAATTCAGATGGAGATTGAAGAGGGATGAGGCAGCTCCTTGAATCCCAGCCCTGAGCCGTCCACCCTGGTTTTAGGACCAGGCTTTCACTCGCTAGAGCTGGTCTAGCCCAGCTGAAGGTCTGCGCCAGGGAGACCCGGGGGAGCTGGGAGTTTCGGAGAGGGTGGGAACCCCCCCAGGAGGCTCCTCTGCAGCCGTCAGGGCTGGAGAAGCAGCAGTGGCCCCAAAGCTGCCCAGGGACACCCCAGGACCTGTCCCCTCCCGGCTGACTCCACTCAATGGCTCGAGACACCCTAGAGCTCACAGCAGCTCCACATCGGACACCTCCACGGTTACAACAGAGCCAACACGGACAAAACAAGCACCCGGACACAGTCTGACGGGAAGGAAGGAAACTCAAACTGCTGAGAGGAGAGAGAAAGAGAGAGAGAGAGGTGGAGAGAGCGGTGCAGAAATGGGCTTCCTCCACAGCCTGCAAAGAACAGGGTGAGAAACACTGGCGAGGAGACGCTCACGGAGTCGAGGCCATGGGAGGAGAGGGTGCAACTGTCACGTTGGCCAAGCCCCAGGGCCATTTCACCACAGGAACAGTGGGAGGGGACCCACATCTCTCCCCCAGTCGTGCCCAAACAAACCCTGCAAACGGGCAGTTCCCGATGGGCACGAGGGCTTCAGAGCCACCAGGTCACAGCTGTGGCTCGTGCCAACATGGATGCAGTTCGTCCTGAGACACAGATGCTCCGCCAGCGGTCCAGGCTGCTGGAAGAGCCCTGTCCCCCCTGCACAAAGACTCTGCCCCATGCAGGGGCACCAGCCAGCCCCATCCCAGCTCTGCACACCCGCGGTGGGGTCGGGGGGCACCGCGATGCCAGGCTGGGGCCACTGGCCACGGGACCATTGCACCCTCTCCCAGGACAACGAGGCGAGAGTCCCGCCGGAGCAGCAAAGAGCACAGACTGATGAGAAGAAGGAAGGAAGGAGGAATGCTCGGTAGTTAGTGTGGTGCTGGTTCAAAGGATGGAGAGTCTGGTTACCTTTGTTGCGATTTTCAGGGGCTCCGGTTTTTTTACCTGTTCAAAGAGAGAAAGGGTGGGGGGCTGAGCACACGGACCCCCGCTCACCGTCCGGCTGGTGGGACAGCCCGGGGACAGCCCTGTTCCAAAGGGCCACGTGCTGCTCCGGCAGCATCTATCACCTCCGGCCACCACGCAGCACCGTCCCCACGCTGCTGGGGGGCAGTGGGGAGGGATCCCCCTCCCAGAGCTCACCGTACCTGCCTGCGTCACGGGCACTAACTGCGTCCCACGCGTGTGGGTGTAGCTTGTTGCACAGTGGCGGATAATTCCCAGGCAAGGGAGAAAGGCAAAAAGCAGGTTTGATACATCTCCTTACCTTTCTTTACCTTCTTTTCCTCATCTCCTTCTCCCGCGCCCAAGAGAGTGAAGATGATTCCAGTCTGGGAGTTGATGCCCACGGCCGTCACCACCATCCTGCCGGATCCCTCCATCACGTGGGTACCTGGCACAGCAGGGCGGCCACGGTGAGACGGGACTCGCGGGTCCCATCTCGTCCCCAACACAGCACCCTGGAGCAGCCCCCGCTCTGACGGCACAAACCCAGCCCGGGATCCTCACCCGACAGCAGCATGGGGTCTTTCTCCAGCGATTTCTTGACTTGGTCTGACTCCCCGGTCAGCGAGCTCTCATCTATTTTCAGGTCGTTGCCCTGGATCAGGATCCCGTCTGCTGGCAGCAGATCACCTGCGACAGGAGCGAGGTCCAGGGTCAGCCCCGGCACCGGAGGCGGCTCCGTGTGCCAGCAAAAGGACCCAAAACTCAGTCTCAGACCAAATCCAGAGGGAGAAGCAGCAACAGATGGGTATTAAAAATGATATCAGATAGCTCCAAAATCTTCACTGGTGTACAAATACACTTTTTTAAGGCCTTTTTCTCAGACAGTGCTTCCCCTTACCCGGTTTTACTGAATCAACATCATGTCCTTCTCAAAGCCTCCCAATATATCCAGACTGTCACACCACCCCATCACCCACCCAGGCAGAAAAAGCCCTGTGTGAAAATCAATGCTGTGTTGGATCAACCTCCTTCCTGATGGGAGCAGCTCCCCCAGTAAACAAGGAGCAGGACCCACTTCACCCAACGGCGACGTCTCCTTGCTGAGGAGGTGTTCGCCAACAAGGAGATGGTTGTGAAAATGAGTCATTTTTGAGACCAGCAGGTTGCTAAAGCAACACAAAGCTGCGCAGAGCTCCAGCTCCGGGCTGGCAAGCAGTAAGGGGAGTGGGATCCAGAACCCCCACGGGAGCATCTCCCACTAAAGGAGGGAGATTCAGGCTGGACACGAGGGAGAAATGGTTGGCCCTGAGAGTGGTGAGAGCCTGGCCCAGGTTGGCCAGAGAGGTGGTGGATGAACCATCCCTGGAGACATCCCAGGCCAGGCTGGACGGGGCTCTGAGCACCCTGAGCTGGTGCAGATGTCCCTGCTCAGGGCAGGGGGGGCACTGGGGGAGATGGGGAGGCCCCTCCACCCCAAACCATCTGTGATTGTATGACAACCCAGCCGCCACCACCTCCACTCACCGTACTTGATCTGCGCGATGTCTCCCACCACGATCTCAGCCACCGGGATCTGGATCACCTGCCCTTTGCGGATGACCGTGAACTTCTGCTCCTGCTCGATGCGGCTCTGGAGGCCCCGGAATTGCTTCTCCTTGCTCCAGTCATTGAAGGCGGTCACCAGCACCACGATGATCACCGAAAACAAGATCGCCGCCCCCTCGATCCAGCCGGCCTGCGACTCGCCCTCGTCCTCCACGCCGCCCGTCGACTGGCCGCACACTGCGCTCAGACCGAGAAACCTCGTTTGCACAGAGACACCCGCTCTCCCCAAGTAACACACACAGAGCAGAGCCTGGAAGATGGTCACTCCTCCCTGAGCTGGTTCAAGGGCTTCTCCTGCTCTCAGGAGCGTTTTTACATCCCTGGAGGCTTTTTTCACTTCTCATTTCTGGCAGAGGTTGGGCTGAGAGAGCCGGGGTGGGAGCTGGGACAACTGGTTTCTATTTCCAGTTGCAGCACCCAGCCCGCCCTCCGCTGCGTGACCCTCCCGTGAGTCACCGTCTCCCTGCGCCTCCGGCTCCTCCAGCGACTCAGGGACCCGGAGGGGACACTTGCCCAACACCCTCGCTCAGTCACACAGGGGGTGACACCCCTTGGTCTCTGAGCATCTTTTGGGGGAGCAGGAAGAGCAGCTCTGAGCCACGTCGTGGTGACAACTGTGTCCAGACATGGCCGTTGGCGCAGGTCCCTAGGGAGGGGTGGCACCATGCCAAGGACCCCAAGGATGGGGAGAAACCACCACCTGATGGGTGAGCTCATCTGCTCCAGGGTGGAGGGACAAGCAGGGTGACCTCCTGGAGACGGCACCTGTCCCAAAGCCCTGCTCCCGCAGGGTCCCCACCGAGCACCCCACCACGCCGTGGGGAGCACAGGGACTCACGTTCATTGTCACCGCCCGGAGGGTGGTAGAAGGACAGGCCCAGGGAGATTATGGCTGCGATTTCCAAGATGATTAGCGTGACGTCCTGGAGCGCCTCCCACACTAACTGCAGGAACGTCTTGGCCTTTTTGGGAGGAATAAAGTTCTGGCCGAAGACCTGCCGCCTCTTCTCCAGGTCGGTCGGGTTCCCGGACAGGCCTGGAGTGAGGAGAGATGGAGATGAGGAAACTCCCCCCGGCTGCCCCGCAGCCCCCACCAGCACCCGTGGGCGCCCCGCAAGGAGCAGCTGCAGGGGGTGCACGAGGTGCAGGCGAGGAGCAGCCAAGGCTTTGCTCCTGTCACCTCGGGGCAGGGGACAGCGCGCACCGAGCCGCCTCTCCCCGCTGCCGCAGCCTCGCGAAGCGCCCGAGTGCCAGTTAATGCCAGTTGGCACTGGCCGGCTTGTTTACATGCTGCATCAAATTAGCCGTAAATCTGGCACTGTGAGCGGCGCTCGGAGCTGCCGGAGCCACCTGATCCCTCTGCTCCTGCCAGCTCGGAGGAGCCGCCGCCGCTCAGAGCCACTGGGCGCAGCGGGAGCGTCTCCGAACTCGGCCGAGCCCCACGGACGTGCCGCGGGGTCTGGGGCAGCCAGGGCAGCCCCTGTGGGGAGCTGGGGGGGCACACGGGGCTGCTCCTGTGGAAAACAGGGGGAGGTGGGAGCGAGGAGAGGGGCAGGACACCCCCGGGCTGGGCTGCTGCTCCCCCCAGCTGCATGCAGCAGCCTTGGAGAGGGGGGCGAAAAGGGGGAGCCCCTGCCCCTGGGTAGCAGGGACTGTGAGCCTTCCCATGCCAGAGCAGGGGGCAGTGATGGCAGGTGACAATTCACCCCCCCACCCCGGTCATCCTCTGCATTAAAGCCATTAAAAAGCTGATGGGGTGCAAGATGAGAGTGGCCACCCCTGCCCAGCACCGCAGCAACCGAGCCCCACAGTGACTCCCCACCCTCTCCACCTTAAGACGCCGTGGGGCTGCTGCCAGCTCCCGCGATGCACTGGGATGCACCGGACATAGCGCGGTGCCTGGAGCAGCCTGGCAGCACTGCCCCCCCGGGCTCTGAGGCCTCCCCACCAGCTCCATTGCATCCCAGCCTGGGGGGGACGCAGCAGGATGAACCCCATTCTGCCCCCCATGCACCCCCTTTCCTGCTGCAACACCACCCCGTGGCTGCAGGGAGGGGACGCGCTGGCAGAGCAGCCCGGTGTCCCCACCCAGCGTGACGATCCCGGGATCTCCCAGCCCATGTGGGAACACTTCCCGCCCCACGTCTGCGGCGGGACGGATGGAAAATATGGCAAAGCAGCGCAGCATGACTCACGCCGGCGCCAGGGCCCGGGTGGACACGGCGTGTGCTGAGGGACGCACATGGGATGCTGCCACGGGGCATGGGACGGCGCAAATGTGGCTCCTCCAAAGCCTTTTTTGATATCTGGGCTCAACAGGACGGGGTCTGGGACAGGCAAAGGAGCTTCACCTCCAGAGCAAGAGGGTGAGGCAGGGACACGCTGGGGACATGAGATACGGCGACATCAGCCAGAGTCTGGGAGCGGCTCGGGATGGCGGGACAGCCCCGGCCTCCCCCTCAGCCCGGGGCAGAGCCTTTCGGGTTCACTCCCCCTCCCCTCTCCTCCCACCCCCAGAACAACGCGCTCCCACTTTGGCAGGGCCACGCACATTGTTGTGCGCCCTGGACTTGGTATTTCCACCGGGACTCCCCCCCCTTCTCTAATGACATCCCGATATTGTCTCCCCTTCCCGGTCCCGCTCACAGCTGGGAAACACGCTAATCCCCAGCTTACGGCACTAATAATAACCCGCGAGTTTGCAGGGCCGGGGGCAGCCACGTCCCCACCGCGCACAGCCAAATCCTGCCAGCGCCGTCCCCAGCCCCAGGTAAACGCTCAGTGCTGCACACAGCGGCTCTGTGCCCCCGCACCCCTGTGAGTGCCAAGGAAGGGGTGCAGCACCAGGAGCCCCAGCACTTTGCCCTCGATACAGGAGTCCCAAAGTGCCAGCGCAGACCACAGGGAGGAGAGGGGACATTCTGCCACCAAAATCTCCCACCAGCGACCTGCCACCCGCAGGCAAGCAGCACTGCCACCGCTCAACCCTGGGATGCTCAGAAGCACCCAGCCAGGTCCTTACGAGAAGCCCAGTGGATCCGGGGAGCCCACAGGTACAGCCCCGTCCCCAGCAGCAACCCCCCGGCTGCCCGTCCCTTGGCCGAGAGGCTGACACCCCGCAAACGAGCTCCACAGCACCCAGCCACGCTCCAACCTTTACACTCCCCCTCACCCGGACAGCACGCGGCCCTGTCATTAATGACTTATAGCGTTAATGACTTACAGCACTAACCAGGGGCAGCGGAGAGGAACCCCCCTGCACCCCTCTTACAGCCAGTCAGCCCCGCATCCCGCCTCGCTCCATCCTCCTCAGGGATGCAGGGCTGCGCCTCAGGGTGACCCTCAGGAAGACGCTTCTCCTCTTTTTCTCTTTATATTCCTCCTTCTCTACCCTAAATGACCACTCTGTTGAGATGTAGGGAGCCATCTCCCACAGGACTCATGATGGACACAACAGGACCACGCTCCGAGTTCCGCCAGGAGGGCGATTTGAGCCATCACCCCCCAGCCAGCAGCATGAGCCTCGCACAGCTCCAGCCGGACCCGAGCGGGTGTTCCCACCTCGCAGACCACAGGACGGTCGCTTACCTTCCACTGGCGACGTCTTCAACCTCTTGCAGACGTTCTGCACGCCGCCATAGGAGTCATTGAGCCGGGCGACCGCCTCGGCGCTCCTCAGCTCCATGAGGTTCCTGAGCTCCACCATGGAGCAACCAAAGTCCCCCTCATGGTTGCCTTCAGCAACCGAGTTCGCGGGGTGGTGGTCAGCCACGTTGTTCGTCATCTTGCTGGTGCAGTGACGGTGACACCGGCTGGCGGCTCCTTCAGTGCCCTCCCTCAAGGGTCCGGCGGGGGGATGCTCGGCGCGGTCCCTTCCCCAAGGACTGCCCAGGTGCAGCGGGTGCCTCTAACCAAGCCCAACTTCTCCGGATAAAGGTGTAAACAGGATGTGCATGTTACCGCGGAGGCGACCTTAGCAACGACCAGTGTGCATCTCCCACAGAAGGAGGAGGGCTCCCTGGATACCACAGCAACTGGAGCTGCAAAAACAAGGATGGGAAACAAGAATACCGGCATTAGGAGGCCTGTTAATAAATGCACACACCCCATGGGATGGGCGAGCAGGAGCAATGAACCCAAGAGCTGGCACCCACCAGAAATAATGGGGTTTGGAGGCGCCAGCTTGTTCACCCAGCCCCGGGGATTAGCACGATCTGACCAAAAAACCTGGATGAGCAGAAGTTGGCCCTGCAGGGAGCTCGGACAGGTTGGGTACAGCGCAGGGTGTTTCGCAGGGAGAACCAGCGGCCGCAGCTCGGGCAGCACGTGGGGCCGGGCAGGAAGGGTGTCCAGGTGGTTCTTCACTCAACCCCAGCTGCCCGGCCCAGAAAAACGCTCCCGTTTGCTTCAGTTTAAAAATACATCTCGGCAGCGGAAAACAGCTGCTTCCTCGGCAGGCTGCGGTCCCGGCCGGAGCGCCGGCTCACCGCGCTGCCCCAGGTACGGGCAGCGTCCCCGAGCCAGCCGGGACACGGAGGGAGCAGCGGAGCAGCATGGCCCCGGGGGAAAGGGTTTTCCAGGGGGAAAGGGTTTTCTCTTGGCCAAGGTGGCCTCCAGCTCCGCTCCCCAGCTCGGCTGCCAGCAGCGATGCTCCCAGCAGCAATGCTCCCGGCTCCTCTCCAGCACTGCGGAGGCAAAGAGCCTGCAAGGGAGGCTCTTTATGGTGAGAAAATAAAGTCCTTCCTAGAGCGATATAAATGAATAACAAAAGGGGAATGGCCACTCAGGCAGCATTAGCACCGAGACAGAGATCCAGAGGCGGCATAGCAAGTGGCCAGACAAGAACAGAAGGATGGAAAACGCCCATTGCTGCTTCCCAGGCCCACAGGGGATGCACCAGCCCTCGTCAACCCGACAGACGGGCACCAGGTCACCACGGAGCCATCCCAGCACCACCCCACAGCAAACAGCCCCAACTCCAGCCCTGGTCACACCAGCTTTGCAACCCCTGGGGCAGCAAGACCCCCAAAAAGCAAAGCCCTCCCTGCACAGGCGCCCCTGTGAGCAGCTCTCCTCCCCGCCAGCAGCACCCAGGGCGGCTCTCGGCGTTATCAGGAGCCAACAGGCACCAACTGAAGTCCAGGGACACCAGCGATGCCACCGGCACGGGAGGGTCCCGTCCAGCAGCTGCAGGGATGGGAGCGCAGGGACGCGCTCCCCCCGCTGCCCTGCAGCACCTGGGGCACCCAAACTTGCACCCTGGGGCATAGCATTGCTGCTGCCCCATAAAGCAGAGATCACAACACCCACTGGGGCAGCAGCATCCCTGCCCATGCCCGGTCACCCCACAGCTCCTCGCGGAGCCGAGCTCATCCATCATTTAAAGGCACGAAAGCTGCCAGCAGCGGGAGGTAGGAGACGGCAGCTCCAATTAAGTAGACTCCTGCTGATCAAGAGAAAAAGACGATAATTCCCCCCACCTCAACACGCTAATTTTCCCCTCTTTCATAGCAACTAACATCTTCTGAGGAGAGCTCAGAGGTTAAGAGAAAGACAGTTAATTAATGCTGTAACGGCCAAACCCATAATTACCCCTGAAGGAGCCCACGGGGCACCGATCACCCCCAGCCTGTGCCCAGGCGTGAGGCTCCTTCCCTCCCGCAGCGCTGGCCCTGGGGATGCAGGAGGGACCGTGCAAGGTTCTTGCCACCTGCTTGGAGCATCTTCCTCCAGCCCCAGCCCGGGGGTCACAGACCCGCTCGTGGCCCCTCTCTGCCCCATCACAGCAGCACGGGACAGGCTGGGCAGGATCCATCCCCATCCTCCAGCAGCGCTCTGGCACATCCCAAACCCTGTCCCCGAGCAGGACAAGGGTCCCTGCAGACAAAGAGGCGTTTGGGGGTGGCGGTAGGAAAGGACACGGACCCCCTGGACCCGGAGAGCGGGGGGCAGCCGGGGGAAGGAGCGTGCAGGCTGCGGGAAGGAGGGAGCGCTGGCAAGGAGCGGCGAGGCCGGTGCGGTGCTGCAGACAAACCTGCCCGGAATAATAAACGGCTGCATTACACCTCCGTCCTGGCTGGGGAGAGCGGCCGCCGGCCAGCGACGGGGCCCAGGAGCGCTCGGCACCCCCAGCGTGGGCAGCGAAGCGGCTGCTGCACGAGGAAAGGGACTCGCTGGGCTTGAGGGTGGGGGAGAGGAGAGCGGGCTGCTCTGGGGGGGACAAGGAGGACAAAATAGAAGAAAAACCAGCTGGACACGTCACATGTGGCACGTTCGGCCAAGCCACGAGCGGTCCTGCTGATGCCAGTTCTGGTCCCTGACCCCTGCGCAGCTCAGCGCACTCTGCCCAGACCCCGCGGCGGTTGAGCAGACACAGAACAAGCCCTGACCGAGCTCATGGGTTATTTCACCCATGAAAAAGGGGGAAAACCAAGCTCCTGCTAAACTTCCACCATCCGGGGCAGAAAGCACCATGGTAAAGAAGAGCAACACCCAGCACCACCTGCCCTGCCTGGAACCACAAACCCAGCCGGGCAGGATCGGGCCCACTGAGCAAACCTCAGGTTATTTGGATCAAAGTTCATCACCTTTTCCAGGCCTGCCCGGCCGCACTGGGACAGCGCCACCCCCACCCCACACCAGCCCTCGACCGGGTCCGTCTCCTCTTCTGCTCCGGGCTGGGGTGTTGGAGCACGCGGCTGCTGTAGGTTGCCATGGCAAACTCAGTGTAAAGCTGTCGGGGATGCTGTTTATGTTGCCAAATGGGGAGGAAAAAAAAACCCACCAAACCTCAAACCCTGAAATTACCCTCCCTGGCCTGGGTTTCAGATTGTTCTCTGTGGAAACCCGAAGCCGAGCTCGGTCCCCAGCGGAGAGGCGGTGTCGAGCCCGGAGCGCAGCCGCACGGACAGACCGACACGCAGGCTCCGAAAGCCAAAGGAGCCAATTAAAGCAGAATAATGGCCCTGAAGCACCTTTCCCTGTCCCCTCATCCCAGGGAGAGATGCTGCAGATCTCTTGGCTCTGCTCCCATGGACCTCAGCACTGCTTAGCACCCACCGGGGCTGCTGGGAGCTGCGATGCTCCGATGGGACAGGGGGCCAAAAAGCCACGGGGGTGGCTGCATCTGCCAGGAAAACCACCACGAGAGCCATTAAGCGCTGCTGCCGGAGCAGGGTGTTTCGGGAGAGGAAGGGAGCAGCCATGGTCCCCCCTGGGGCTCCCCTGGGCTGGCACCGTGTCACCCACAGGACGTTACCTCCTCGCTGGTGCCTCTTCCCACCGCAGCATCCGCTTCCTTTGCTGCGCCCCGGGGAGGGGACGGCAGCATTTCCCTCCCCAGTGGGAAACCCCAGCGACACGCGCCCCACAGCTGCGGCACCCCGGGCGCTGCACACGGGGACGGGTGAACGCACGAGCCAAAATCCCGGGATGAGAGAAACCTCAACGACTGCAACACCTTCTCA
Source organism: Nesoenas mayeri (assembly GCF_963082525.1). Classification (NCBI taxonomy): domain Eukaryota; kingdom Metazoa; phylum Chordata; class Aves; order Columbiformes; family Columbidae; genus Nesoenas; species Nesoenas mayeri. Next base: position 1,328,260 of record NC_137574.1, on the reverse strand, counting down.
TTTTCCTTGGAATGCAGTGGGAGAGGAAGCTCCCAGCCTTCATTTTGCAACACTGTGGGGACTAAACGTGCCCCCCAGGGCATTGCAGCTGGAAATGGAACCAGCCAAACACCCAGAAAGCGGTGGGGCCTCGCACGGCTCAGCGGCAGCAACAGCGAGCCAGGAAAAGCGAGTGGCGGTGCACAGCGCGGGGGTGACGCCGCAGCCCAGGATCTGCCGTTCTTACCGCGCAAACACCAACTCCGGTGGAAATTCGCTGCGGGGTCAGCAGGAGCTCAAGGCTTCTCCTACACTGACCCACCGGCTGCCCCGCGGCAGCACCCGGGAACAGCAGCATCTTCTCCTCCCGCATCCCCACGGCGGGACCCGCTGGCCCCACGGCAGTGAGTTCAAATTCCCAAACTCCCACGCGGTGCCGACTCCTCCACACCCCCCGTCTGCGCGCTGGGACGCTGGAGGTGACGCCAGGGTGGGAGGGGGACACACACACACATACAGAAAGCACCCGGTTACCGTAGGCAACGTGTAACGCTGTCACGCGCGGTCCCTGCCGTGGAGTGACACGTGTTGTCGGAGGCGCGGGAAGGAGCTGCCGGCCCCGGGGTGTCACCGTCACCAGCTCCCCACCCTCCCCTGCTGCTGCAGCATGAATTGCACCAGCCCACGGGCGGCAGAGCCCGTAGTATTTCTCCCACGCGCCTTCGCCGAGGCACACGCTTCCCTGCTCGCTCAGGTGCCAAGAGCGCGGCAGGACCGCACGGCGAGCTCCGCGCACACAGCCACCGCCAGCACCCGCGCCCAGCGCTGCCACGTGCAGCGGCACAGGTGAGGGCTCACATCCCCAAACAAGCTGCCACCCCCCAGCCGGGTTTGCACACTCGTCCCCACTCAGGGTGCAAAACACACGAACGCCGGCGCTGAAGTGACCATGGATGAGGAAGAACACGGAGTGCCATCCCGCCCCGAGCTGCGCTACACCCTCACACCATCCTCCTCCTCCTCTCCTGCCTCCCGCTGGGCTGCAGGGACCAAAAGCAAGGATGTCACCAGGGGTCAAGGTCACAGGGAAAGCACAAGCGAAAGACAGAGGTGACCCTCTCCACAAGTGCATCTCCCCGCGCAGGCCACTCCGCGGGGAACGCCAGCAGCTGCCGTCAGCCGCTAATTACAGCTGCCGCAGCTCCGTTTGTGCAAGTATTTCACCTCCTCTTAACGAAGGTAGGAAAACTGTTGGGTTTTTTGCATGCCCAAGGCAGCAATTAGCTCCAGCGAAAGGCGGGGAAGAGGCTGGAGGCAGGAGAGCGCCGGGCGCGCTGCGGAGGCGTCAACATCGGGGATGCGGTGAGCCGTGGTGCTGCTCCCCAAAACCCGCTGCTCCCCAAAACCCGCTGACCGAGCGGGACACATCCACGCGCCCAAAGCCACCTGCACACCTGTGTCAGGGGCTCAGGAATCTGCCCCTGGGGCTTCCCCGTGCCACCGAGCGCCCAGAGGAGCGCACAGAGCGCACAGCCCAGGAATTTCAGGGGGGTGGAGAGGAAAAAAAAGAGGGAGTCTCCAGGCGAGCTGTCAAGGGGAATGTTTCCATCTAAGGCCTTGGTATTTCTCTCCCGGCGCCTGCACTAAATCACCCCAGCTCCTCTCATTATTCTTTTGTGCTTTACAAGGTAGCGCGGCGGCGGAGGAATGCGCGAGCACGCAGACAGCGAACGCCAGCAAACGCGACACCTGCAGCCCCCCAGCCTCGGGCACACGGAGCGGCCGGAGCCGCGTCCCAGTGGCGGGAGGACGGGATTTGAACCGAGGGGACAAAGGGGACAGGCAGGGATGCTCCGGGCAGCTCAGCCGCCCCTGTGGGCGCCCAGCAGACAGGGCAGCCCATGAGCACCTCCCTGGCAGTGACAACACGCAGATGGGGAAACTGAGGCAGCACCACGCTCGAGTGCAACAGCAGGGAGGAGAACCCGGCTCCCACCTTTCTGCACCCTGTCCAGGAAGCGAAGGCACAGCTTGGCTTAAAATAAAGCAAAAAACCAGCAGGCAAAACCCGACCTACAGAGCATGAGGGAGTTTCACAAGCCAAACAAGACCCAGAGAACGAGCGAGCGATCGGCCAGGACACGAGGGTACAGCCGGGATATTTATAGCAGTCTTACACAGGGACAGGGGATTCCTACCCTGAACATCCCCGGGGGCTTAAAATAGGTCCCATCACTTCCTCCCAGCAGCGCTGGGAGAAGCATTTGCTGCTTCTGGAGGCCAGGATGAGAGGCTGAGCCCTTGGGGTGTCGCGATGCTGCAGGGGGAGCCCCACAGCACCCCAACACCCATGGAGGCACCAGAGTGAGTGCAGCACCAACCTCCGCTGCCAAAGCACCGCGATGAGCGGCTTCCTCCTGCCCCGCTTTGGTGGGGAGGAAGAGCCCATACAAAAAAAAACCCCAAAACAGCAGCAATAATAATAATTTAAAAGTCCCCCTCTCGTTTGCAGCAAGGGAAACTGAGGCAGGGGAAGGCGAGTCTGAGAACACACGGAAAGCTGGTGCGTTGCCCAGCCTTTCCTTTAAAAATCCAAGCAGAAAGGGGAATTTGCAGGTGAAGATGAAGCAACCAGCGGGGGCCGTGAGCCCCCTGCCCGCCCCAAAGGGTTAAACAAAATAAAGCCGGCAAAAAGCGTGTCTGCGATAGGAAAAACACAGGCGCTCCCAGGGAGAGCGCGCCGGCTGCTCGCCGCTTCCCTTCCCGACATGCCTCGCTCCTGGGAAAGTGTAGGCTGTTTTCCATATATAACTGCAAACTGTTCCATGCAGTAAGAAGTCTAATTAAAGGGAGGGAGGGAGAGCGGGAGAGACGCAGAGGACCGAAAGGCAATATTTATACGAGGGAAGAAAGCTTGCATCCCGGGCACCAAATTAGACCCTTGCAGAGCAAAGCCCGTGATATCATCGGGAGATCAAATCTGGGCAGAGCAGCAGCTTTGCAGAAGAGGCAGATCAGAGCCTGGAAAATATGTCCTGATAAATAAGAGGAGAGAGCCAGATGGGCCAGGAGAGCACGAGGAGGGGCCGGGGAAGGAAGAGCTGGTCCCAGCCAGCGGTGGGACAAGGCAGAGTGTCACAGGACGGTCCCGGGGTCCCTGTTCCCCATATCCTGCAGCCGGAGCCCTGGCCCAGGGCAGGGGGAGTCACGTCACGCTGGGTGGGGAAAATATGGGGAAAACACGCACCTGATCTGCTCTTCAAAGCTTCTTTGTTAGAGCTGCACTTCCCACAAGCGCCAGCCACAGCCCCAAGGTAACCCACAGCCAGCTAACGCACTCCCGGCATCACTATGTCCTCTGCCTGCACTAGGTGTTGATGCATTTTAAAACCGTTAACGTGCTTTAATTAAGTGCTGATATATTTAAAAGTCGCCCTACCTATGCTGAGCCCTTGTGGAGAGGCTGGCTCAGCGCCCGGCCGCAGGGTTTGCTGCGTCGCTCGGTGCCAATGGCACCGGCACCGACATCCCCACAGGCACCGTGTGCGCCGCTCCCAGCAGGAGCTGGGGACCGTCCCCTCCAGTCCCCAAAACTGGACCTGAGACACGGCCGTGCCGCCAACTCCACAATCCAGCCAAGGGTCCAAAGCTTGGGTTGAGTCCATGCAAAGACACTGCAGAGTGGGGACCACACGCGATGGGGAGCAGAGGCGATGGGAAGCAGACGACCCCGCTGCGCGTTGGGGCTCATACCACCCAGCACCCCCACTCCAGTGAGCAAAATCTCACAGCAAAATCACCCCAGCCCCCAAAATCTCTGCCCAGCCTCCACGCAAGAGGAAGAAACCAGCCCCGCGTGGCACAGCGGAGCCCGGCACGGCCCCGGGGTCACCCGAGGTGACAGCCGGACACCAGCCACTTTGTCCTGGCTGCACCCGGAGGCGCAGGAGCCGTGGGCGGCTTTGGAACAGTCCCTGCCTATCACCGGCATTTATACAGGTGGGTATCTAAGCACCACCGCTAATCTGGGGATAATAGCAGCTTTAGCAGCGATAGGGCAGAGATTACTGCCGCAATCCGGGTGTTAGGGGCGTTTTGTTGGCATAAGCAGCGCAGCAGGCAGGCAAACAGAGCGAGGCGATCCGCAGGGAGCACAACGAGCGGCCGGCGACGCGACCCGGCTCCCAGCGGCTCCCCAGCGTCACTGGGCTGGTGCTGGGGCCGCGGGGACAGACGTGCTGGGGCCGCTCGCCATCCAGCTGGGAAAATGCAAAACCCAGCTGGTGCCCGGGGTTCTGTGTGGGCAGGATTCCCCTCCGCCCCCTGCCCCGAGCGTCCTACCCCGGGCGGTTCAGCAGCTCTAATCCCCTCCGCTCCCAAGGCTCGGGCTCCTCTGCCCCCACATTTTCCCGGCTGGTCCTTCGCCATCCTCTCCATCAGCCTTTCCACCATCCTCTGAGCCCAGGCAAGCTCAGGGCAGGTGTTCTTTGCTCTCTGCATAACAAGGACAGTGGGAATGCAAAAAGCAAGTCTGATCGCTTGATTCGTGGTCCCCCAGCATCACTCGGACTTGCTCTGCCCCCCACAGCCAGCGTACCGGAGGCTGAGATTCAGGGAGCCCCCACCCTCCCTGCCTGCTTTTCTGGGTCCCTTCTTAGCGATTCTTTCCCCAAATGGATCACCTCGAGCCGGGACGGAGCACAGCAAGGCCTCAGGGGCTGAGAAACAGCGCGGGCAGCTGCGTCCGGGGGAGCGGGAGGAGGAAGGGAGGATCCCTCATTGTCCTTTCCAAAGGGAAAAGGGACAGTCCCCTGAATGGAAGTGCCAGGCAGGGCAGGAAACACCTCCAGGCTCCATCTGCCCGCGGAGAGCAGAGGACACCTGCACGCAGCACAAGTTCCCCCCGTGCTGCACAAAGCACGGTCTGCAACATCTTGCAAGGATTTGATGCATTTCACGTTCAACTGCAGGAGCGAGAGGTTTCCCCGGCTGCTGCCCTGCAGAGAAACACCCCGGGGCTGCGGGGAGGGAGAGGAGGAGGAGGAGGAGGAGGAAGGGCCGTTCCTGCAGCCAGTGCTGGGTAACGGCGCTGTGAGATACCCAAACTGGTGCCCAGCGAAGTGCAACCAGGCGCACAGAAGGCAAGTGTGTCCACAGATGGCGGGCATGGATGGGGAGAGATGGAAAGAGTGGGAAAACAACACCAAGAAGGGAAGCAAATAGATGAAAGGCAGTGGGTCGGGAGCTAGCACGAGGGAATTTAGCGGCGAACGGAGCTGGAGCGCATTGTTGAAGGGTTTTGGCTCACCAGAGCCTGATGGTTGCACCCAAGGGACCAGCTGCACCCAACCATTGAGCATGTCCTGGGTACCAGCGCAGCCACCTCTCCACCACCCTCAGGCAAGTCTCCCCAAAACAGGCACCTCCAGAGCAAACCTCAACCCCCCAGCCCACAGCTCCAGCCTCATCCTCCATCAGGCAAAACAGCCGCCTCCTCCGGGAGCCACGGCCGGCTCCATTTGGCACCCAGCACATGCCCAATAATTCAAGCTGCCCCTGGGAAGAGCAGCCTGTGGAGTGAATGCCCCGCGGGGCAGACACGCATTTGCACAGCGGATCCCTGGGGACGCGGGAGCAGGGAGCGGGATGAGGTTCTGCTGGTTTCTCCCCCATGGGGAGGTGAAGCAAGTCTTGGCTGCTTCCCTTTCTCCTTCCCCCAGGAGATGTCCCGCTCACTCGGGAAACACCCCCAGGTGCCCAGCGGCGCTCGGGGAGGAAACACTGCCCGAACAGTCAGCTGGTTTGGTCCTTCCCTTCGCTTTTTTGGACAGTCCATTTGAGGTCAGCGTATAGCACAATTCGTCACTTGGGAAATAACACCACTTCAGGCCTCCTCCCTCAAATAAACCTCAAAAGACATCATTTAGGCGAGCTTAATTTGGACAACTAAAAATAGCCGGCATAAGTCACACTGGAAAACACAGGCTGTGGAGCTTCGCGCTTTCGTAGCTCACACTGGGACACGGGGGTTTCTGGCTATGAGAACGGTCCCCCCCATCTCTGCAGATGTGCCCCAGTGGTGAGCACAGCCCTGCTCCCATGGGATAAGGGCTGGGGACAGCGGGACCCACTGGGGACCCAGCCCTGGGGTCACCAGCACCCTGCGCAGCTGCTCCCATTGAAGTTTTGGGTCCCCGCGCTTTCCCGACCAGGATGATGTGACTCACGGCCACATCTGCACCGGGACACCCAGGGAAGAGTGGCTGCACTCTTCCATCACCAGCCTGGCTGCTAGCATCACCAAACAGCCCCGGCACAGCCGCAAATCCAGCCTGTCCCCATTTCCCTGCAAACTCCCTCCTCGCACCAGCCTCCCTGCTCCAGAGGCAGGAGTAATATTTAACTTGGGTTCACGCTGGAGCACGAGCTCCCTCCCGGCCTGGGTCACTCCCAGGCTGTCTCCACGGCAGGGGCCGTGCTGCCGGCACAGCCACGTGCCCGCGGCAGAGCCCAGTGCTGGCACAAAGCCCCTGCAGAGTGGGCAGCACCGGGACGCTCGGCACCGCTGGAGCTGCAGCGATACGGCACAGCATGGGTCTGTGCACAGCCAAGGCGGCTCTCCCGGCACACACACAGGTGCCACGCTCAGCTGGGAGCCCCACGTAGCACATGAGACACCCTGCCCTGAATTTCACAGCCAGCACATTGTGCCTGGAGCCATCGTCCCCCGGGACACAGCCCAGTGCAGAATCAACGCCAGAGCGGGAGCGTCAGCCCCTGCACGGAGGGGATGAGATGGGAAGATGCTTGAGGGCTGAGCCACCTTCTCACTCGCCCTCGTGTCCCTCAGCTGCCTGCAAGATGCCAGGAGCAAGACAGCGGCTTTCCCAACACCCGTTAAAAACCATCCATGCATCCCGAGAGCTGCCCGCAGCAGCCAAGTGCCCAAACCACCCGGGGTCATTTTTAAGTAGCAGTTGAGATGGTGAGAAGGGAGATGAAGAGCTGGAGCACCGCGACACTGTGCCACAAAGGCTCCGGGGCGCTGGAGCAGAGAGAGACGAAGCATCAGCATTTCCAAGCAGGAAAAAAGGGCAAGAAAAGCCGAGGGCACACTGGGGGCTGGCCAGGGCCATCAGCACCCCCCGGGCAAGCGAGAGGTGGCGAAGGGACAGTAAAGCTCCGGCTGCTGCAGCAGGGTCCTTAATTAGCATCTTGGGAAACCGGCTTGAAAATCAGACACCTTCTGTCCGAAATCTGAGCCCAGACCTGAAAATCCGATCACTGGATCCGATGCTCAAAGAGCAAAGGTCACGCCAAGCCCCAGGCGAGCCCTGCAACCCTGGAGCCCAGCTCCCCCACCATCCCATCCCATCCCCTCCACCTTTGCCCCCTGCCCACCCCCGGCCCCGGTGGGAGCACAGGCAGCACCCCAAGGGCTGGCGGCTTATTTTTAGCTGGGGGAAGGCAGGAGTCCGCGAGCAGCCCTTGGCTCGCTGCTTTTACCACTGCAGCGAATGCCTCGGGCCTCAGCCCACCCCACCACCCCCCAGACTCCGCACTCAGCCCCCGCCTGGCATCACCAATCCCTTCCACCACACGAACCCTTTCTCTCCCTGGGGAGGAAGAGGAGGATGCCGGGACCAGCCCAGGAGCCGGCGGCTGCCACAGCCCCACGGCAGAAGGATCTGGCTTATTTACGGCCCCTTAACGGATGGCGGTGAGTTCGGCAGGGCTGACCTTTTGAGGAGACAAAGAGGAGATGCCAGCGGGCGTGGAGCGGTGGCGGATCGGCGGAGCGGAGCCCTCGCTGGGATGGAGCGCAGGCCGGGGAGCGGCCGGGGCCGCGGGGAGCGGAGCGAGCCGGGATCCCAGTCTGGGAAAAGGAGGGATCGGATTCCTCCCTCCCCGGCCCCGCCGGACAAACTCTTCCGGGTAGGGACTCCTACGCGCCGCGCTGCCCAGGCACAGCGGCCGCTCGCCGCTGCCCGCACGCCCCGGGAAAACACACGGGTAGCGCGTAAAATAAAACCAAGAAAAGGGGGGGATGGAGCCTTGCCCCCCAGCAGCAGCACTCGGCTCCTCGGGCTGTCGGCACCTCGGCTCAGCCCAGCTGCCGACTCATCCCTGCCATGGAAGCGTAGAAGCAAAAGTTTCCCCGTCAGCATAAAACACGGACAACCGGCCAAAGCTTTGACTTGGCTCCTGCCGCCCTGGCAAGGAGTCCCCGTCCTGGGGACCTGCCATGTCCCGGCTCGGGTGCCCGCCATGGGCGGGGGTGGGGGACTGTCCCACTCCCTGTGTCAGGGGACCGGCGTGTCCCCGCGGGCTCACCGTGGACCCTCGTGCCGTGGGGAGGGAAGGGTTTGCTGAGCCCCAGAGCTCTCCCGAGCCAGCCCTTGGCGCTGCCCGCCAGGATGATCCTTTCCGTGCCCAGAGCGATCCAACCGCAGCATTCTGGCCGAGGACACCACGCGGAGCTGGTGGCACAGCTGCACGGTGCCCCCTCCCCAGCCCGGCTCCCCCCGCTCCATACAGCATTTAGGACAGGATGGCACAATGCAGAAGGACAGATGTCCCCGCGAGCCATCCCGGGAGCGCTTGGCATCCCAGCCCACGCCTGCGCCGGGGTCCCCACGTCCCTCTCCATCTGCCAGGGCTGCGGTGACACAGCCACGCATCCCAGAGCGGTGCCAGCCCCTCGCTCTGCTGCCAAGGTGCTGTGGGCAGAGGGACGATGCTCCTGGCCAGGACCCCGTGGCCCCGATTCCCAATCCCCCAGGGCCACGTCGCTGCGCATCAGCTTGTCCCGGGTAAATCCGAGACGCCTCCCAGAAGCTCACAAATGCAGGAGGACACCCAACTCATCTGTTACTCACAGAGAGCTCTCGGAGGATCTAAGTTGCTTAATTAGTGCTTTAAAAGAGTCACCATCCAGGTGGGTGACACACCAGAGGGTTGTCATGTGCTCCACACGTCTCAGGCATTTGCTTTCTTCCTTTCTCTATCCAGGGTTAGCTGCTTTTTTTTTTTTCTTCCTTTTTCTAATGAACAAATAGAGGGGCAGGTTTTATAAGTCCACAGAAACTCTATTATCCCGCTGCATTAAAGCCAAAAGCAACTAATTAAAACATCAAAGTCAGTGTTTCATTAGTTCGGGCTCAGAAAGCGCTGGCAGGTGGTGGCAGGGAACGGGGCTCTCACAGCCTGCTGCACCGAGGGACCCCAGGGCTGGACCTGCACCCCGAAACACCGTCCCCATCGCAGTGCTGCTGGGAAACCCAGCGGAGAGCTCTGGGCAGAGAGTGGCACGGTGCTGTCACCTTGTCACCTGCCCGGCCCTCTCCTCAGCCGCTCGCTGCTCATCGCAGGGCGCCTTTGCACGCACTGATCTTGAGAGGAGGAGGCTGGAGACAGATGGACCAGCCTCCCACCATCAACGCCACTTCCCCAGCCAGGAGCATCGCTCTCCCCAGCACCACAGGATGGGTCCTTGTCCCCTCCCAGGCACAGCACAAGGCGGAAAGGGACAGGTTCAAATTCCCTGCTCAACCGCACCGATTTATTTCCTCCTTTGCACACCACATCTCCACCTGTCCGACAGAAACAACATTGCTGAAACCATGAACCTGAGCAGGAGGGCTCCAGGGAGCCAACAGGCATCGTCTAGCATCCCTCCCCCTGCCTGGACCCGCGCCCAGGAGTCCCCAGCCAGACACGGGCGGTGGGGAGCACCGAGGAGCTGGGGAGCCACCGAGGAGCTGGGGAGCCACCGAGGAGCTGGGGAGCCACCGAGGAGCTGCTGCACTGCAGCAGCCGCCTCCCCACCGAAGGATCTGCATCCCATTGCCACGGTCACACCGAGCATCACCGCATTCCTCCCCTGGGCTCCCACCACGAGCCTGGTCCCTGGCACGGCTGCACCCCAGCAGAGCGGGGTTCCCTCCCCACGCTCGCTGGGGGTTTAACCCAGGTTTTCCTCCGGCTCCCGGAGAGCAGCGGTGATTTGCCAAGCGCGGCGCAGCCATCCCCGGCAGGGAGGGGCCCTGGGCAAGGAGGAACCCGAGCAGCTGCCGGTCCTTCCCAGGGGAGCAGCAGCGAACAGCATCGGCAGCGAGTCCCTGCTGCAGAGCTCAGCACTGGGCACCCCGTGTCCCCAAAACCCCGGGGCTCCTTCCAGCGCTACTGCAACAGGCGTGTGCAGACACTGTGGGCAAACTCCACTCGTGGCCTAGCAGGGAATCAATTAATAAAAAAAAAAAAGAAAAAGGAAAAACAACAAGCCGAAGGAACCCGCAGCCCCTGCGAGGCGCGGGCAGGGAAGGAGCAGACTCATCTCCCAGCGCAGGCAGCTGGGGCAGGCCTTGGGGAAGAGGGGGAACTCCAGGCACAGCTCCACCCCAGCTCTTTCTGCTGCAAAACAATAGCAGAGAGGAGCAGCAGTCCCTCCCTGCTCTTACTCACCCTGCCCAAGGACCTGTGCCACAGCTCAGCCCTCCCTGCCCGGCCCCCGGGGGGCTCCAGCAGGCAGGTCCCAGCTCCCGGGGCGCAAGGTGACGCTCCAGCCGCGGCACACGCCGACAGCCAGAGATCTCCGCACGCGGAGCGCGCCAGAGCCGGACCCACGGCAGGGAATTCCCTCCGTCATCATCTCAACCGAAAAAAACACCACCGCCCAACACCACCCTTTGCCCTCTCAAGCCTCTACCTGCAGCGCTTGCACCACCTCCCCTCCCGCGGGGAGGGAGCCGAGGCTTCGCAGAGGTCCTGCGTGTCCCCTCCCTGGGCAGCACCCGCGGCCCCGCTGGCGAGGGTGGGACGAACCTGCGCCCCAAGGGGTGTGGGGGTACGGGGAAGCTCTACCGCGCTGCCCTGGGCACTGCCCAGCTCTGCTGGCACCATTGTCCTGGCAAAGGCACCTCCTGTGCAGCACCCGCCTTGGCACAGGGAAGAAAACCCACATATCTGAGTCAACCACTGCCAACAGGCTTTGGGGGATCAAAGGGCACGTTGGTTTGGGGAGGCTCTGAGACCACCCAGCCCCCTCTGTTCACCCTGGCACAGCACCCGCTACCTGGGGCTGGGGGGCACCTGCGGCCGGCCCTGACCCCACGCCATCCCCAGGGACGGGGGGAGTTCCTGGGGGTGACCGAGGGGACAGCTCGCAGGACACCCAGCCGGGGAGGGAACCCCATGCCACTGCGGGGTGGGGCTGGCGGAGCGCGGGGGCGTCAGCTTCTCTTCGCTCATGATTAAATAATTTAGGTGCGTTTCGGTGCTCAAGGAAGCGAAAGATTGAGGGCACTGTCTGGAGCCAGGCAGAGCAGGCAGCCGGCGCAGAGCCTGCCCGCCGGAGCAGCCGACAGCACAGGCGGCGTGCCCGTTTGAGGTGGGGGCGCGGAATGCTGCCCCCCAGCCCCAGGACAGCTCTGGGCACCCCAGCTCTGAGCACTCACCTCAGCCCAGCCCGCTGCCCCCTGTCCTGGCCGGGCTGCCTGTCCACGGGCACAAACAGGCTGCACTGGTTTGAGATTTGCAATCCAAACCCCCACCCAACCTCAGGTCTCCAGAGATAAGAGCACAATAACCTATTGTCCCTCCTCTGCTCCCTCCCCACTCAACATCTCCGGCAGAGCAGGGAGGGACCACCCAGCCCCACACAACCCCCCAGTGCCGGGGGCTCCCCCAGAACCCCCGAGGGGCACGATCCCGGCTGTGTCCCCGCAGGACGGATGCCGGGAGGCTGCAGCCCGTGGCACGGGCAGCGCTGGGATGCAGGCAGAGCACTGGAGGCAGGAGGCGGAAGAGGCTCTGCCTGCTGCCCATGTGGGCCACAACCTCTCCGCTTTGCTTCTTTTTTACCTTCTTTTAATTTTTCCATCCCTCCCGTGGGTTTGATCAGCCCAAACGCTGCAGGCAGGAGGGGTCGTGCCTGGCCCTGGCGTGGGCAAACACCCAGCAGCCCCCCTCGACTCGCTCCTCTCTGCCATCCCGCCCCTCCCGTGTCCGGATTGGGCCCCACGCACACCCCGCCCGGGTTCACCCCACTCCGGGCAGGGACGAGCACCCTTCGCTGCCCCACGGGTGGGCACAGCCACCCCCGCAGCACCTTCCCCCGCTCTGTCCTTGGGGCTGCCGCAAAGCGCTCCCCGCTCCCCGCCCTTCCCTCCAGCACCAGTGCCAAGCTGCAGCGTGGCCTGGGATGGATGGTGGCATCACCCAGACGGTGGTCGCATCTTGCCCCCCCACACCCCTTTACCCCCCCTTTGCATGGCCACAACACGCTGCCCTCTAAAAACACGCGCGACAGGGAGTCCCACGCCCCCCCAATCAAGGGCAGGCAACAAGTTGCATGATACAACCGGAGCGCGTTCCCACCCACCCCCAGAAACCGGGGGCCTCGCAGACACCCCCACCCGCACAAAGGGACCGTGGGGCAACCAACCCACTCGGGAAACCGCCCCCCCCCCCCCCCAATCCCACCTGCTGCACCCCAGTGCACAAAACGCTACATACTGGGAGAGACTGGAGTGGGTGAAAATACCGCCCCGCCCGCGGCGGGTGCTTAAACCCCCGGCCCCACCCGCGGCGGGTGGGGCCGTGCGATCGCTGCTTTGCCCAAACAGCCGTTAATCACCCGTGAGACCCCCACCCCACACTCACCGGCAAAGCCCCCACGGCGCCTGGTTGGCGGCGGAGCCCCCTCGGCTGGCCATGGGGTGATGGGGGGGGCGGCGGAGGAGCGGTCCCGGAGCTAGCGGGAGAAAATGCTTGTCATGGCAACCCGTGCCGAGCCGAGCCTTGCAGAGCCCGGCCGAGGAAGGCTCGTCCCAGCCCGCCGGGGGAGGGGCTCTCTTAAGGTGGCGGGCCCGCCCCGTCGGCTGCTTAAGGGGGACGGGAGGGAACGGGCGGGGTCCGCATCCCCCAACCGGGCAGAATTGTGGGTGCACCGCGGGGACCCCCAGGCAGAGCTGGGTGTGCAACATGGGGACCCCCATGGCAGTACGGTGCATGCACCCTCAGATAATTTGGGGACACCCCCCCGGGCAGGGTGGTGCATGCACCCCCAAGCAGCATGGGGACCCCCTGTGCAAGCACTCCTTAGCCAGCATGGGGCCCTCCCCACGGCACTGCAGTGTGTACCCCCCAACAGCGTGAGTACCCCCCCACGGCAGTGAGGTGCATGCACCCCCAAGCGGTGAGGTCCCCGCACAGGGCAGCACAGTTACCCCAAGAAGTGGGGGTATCCTGATGCACAAAGCCCTCCCCGCTGCAGTCCTGGAGCTCCCGCTCCAGAGCACCGTGAGCAGTGGCAAAATCAGGGTTCCTCACAGGCTCTGTGGTCTGGGGGTTCCTCATGGGCTCTGTGGTTTTGGGGTTCCCCATGGGCACTGTGGTTGATCACCAGGAGCTGGCGTGTGCCCATTGGGGTGTGTCCAGCCTCACAAACCATGGGGCACAGTCCTCTGACATCCCCCCAGAGCGACTGTCCCTTGGGTGACAGCAGCACTCGGGAGGGGGACACGCACTCTTGGAGCTGCAGGGGGCTGAACATAAAGAATTGTCCCTTCACCCGGGCAGATCTGACCCTCACCCTTTATTTGAGAAGCAAAAAGGAGAAAAATCTTCACTGAAACGTGCCTGAAGTGCGTGAAACGCTGCGGCTGAACCGAAAGCACAGCGTGGCATCGGTGCAGCGGCGCCGGGTGCAGGCAACCTTAAATCAGCCTTAATCCTGTCTGTAGCCCCACGTTTGGGCACGCAACCCGGTTCAAGTTAAACCAGTGGAACATCTGTGCACGCACAAGCCCTAATTAGCGCTTGTAACGCTGTTTTTCCCCCCTTGAGGGCCTGCACCTCAATAATTTTGCATTCCTGAGCAGTCCCAGGGCAACGCGGTGCTGCAGGAGGCCGGTTGTGCTGGGAGAGCAAACGCTTTGGGCCCTTTGCCGGGGGAGTTCCTCCCCGGCCTTGCAGAGCCGCTATCCAAACCCTGCACCGGTAAAACCGCTGCCATCCGGCTGGCGGGGAGCGCAGCCGCTCGCTCGGCCCGCTGGCCGCGGCGCAGATTTGGTGCACGGGCAGCTGTTTGAAGTCAACTGAATGGCTTTGGAGTCGCTAGTGCTGGATGTACTGAAGTTTCTGCATCTTTTTGGTAATTTGCAGCCCATCAGCCTGCTCCGGTGCTTTGCAGCGGAGGGAAGGGGCTTGGGCTGGCAACTCCTTGCTCATCCTCAGTGGTGGGGTGCTCTGGCATTTTCCTGGGGAGGTAGATGGGGTTATTCCTTCTTAACGTAAAACACTCCAAGGCTGGAGACTCTCATGACGAGAGCAAACCTTGTATCCCGTAACAAGCTCAAGCATCTTCCATTTCTCAGCTCCATGGCTCGCCCACTGCAGAAAATGGGAACAAACACATGGCTTTTAGCGGGTGCCCGGCTCCCCCTCCACGAAAATGGAAAGCAGACAGTGCTGACCACATTGGGTCGAGGTGACTGGCAAACAGCTTGAAAAATAGATGGCGGTGCAGACGGCAGACAGTGCTTCCACTGGGCTGGGATGCGAAACTGCCATTGAGACATAATAGCCTTTTAAAACAGGTTTTTCTGAGCTTGGAAGGAAACTCTGACCATCTGGATTTGGACTCCCGAAAGGAAATCAGCCTTCCTGCCTCCGGGAACCTGTTGTTAACAGGGCAATTTGCGCTCTCAGAAATGCTGAGAATCTGCAGCCTCCTTGGGCTTCGGCTGGAATTGGAAAAGGCAGATTTTACAGCCCGGGCACTTGCTGTTGAAGGACCTAGCCAAAATGCGCTCGAAAAACCATGCTTCCTATGCAGTGGCAGGCTGCAATTACAGAGCTGGTGCTCAGCAGCCCCTGCCTGCCGTGTTTCCATTACAGCGAGAGCAACCATAAACACGGAGCTGAAAGCCCCTTCCATTTGACATTTAAGGAAAAGCACATGGAGGAAGGATCCAAAGGCTGGCTGGGGCGGCAGCGGGAGCGGGACCATCGCCTCGGACACGTCCCAGGCACCGCAGCAAGGTGGCACAGGGACAACATGAGTTTCCATGGCCGGAGAGCTCACGTTCCCGGCTCCGGGGTGCACGGAGCGCTGCTCCCCGCTGCTCAACCCTCTTTGCTGGCTCTTCCCACTGGATTCCTGTTGCACGCAGGCAGGGCGATGCAGGAGACCAGGACGCATCTCTCAGCTGCTTGGGAAAAGGAGCAAAGGCTCCCCCAGTGACCAGCAGCATCACAGCCCACAGTCAGGGATGGGAACCTTAGCTCTTATCCATATTTTGATATATTTTGTTTTCCTCCCCAAATGCTCTTCTGCTGGGTGCTCTGTAAGCGACGCAGCGAGCAGTCCCTGGCCGGAGCAGTGCCTGGCCTAGAACAGACCAGCAGCAACATCAGATAAATAACCCCAAAATAGAAAAGATCGGTCCACCAGGTTCTTCGGTAAAAATCAGCCTTAGCTGATGATTCCCCTTTAAAACCAGTACGAAACTTCGCAATAATTTGCCTTTAATGTCTCCCAGGCTGGGAACTTGTAGGTGGAGTTTTAGCCCAAAATGAATTGAATCAGCCAAGTTGTATCAGCCAAGTTACAAACCCATCAAAACCCGAGGCCAGATCCTGATCTCATCCCCGCGGGTATAAACCCAGCGTCGCTCCGCTGGAATCAGCGGGGAAGGTTTTTGTCATGGTGCCGGGAGCAGAGCGCAGGATTGGACCCCAGGGTTTCTAATGGAAACACTGACTGACTCTTAAGCACAAGGCAGCGTCGAGCGCCTGTAAAATCTCTCTCCATTCAAGGGCTAAATATAGGGAGAGAGAGTGCCAGTAATTTGACTTTCAGTGCTCAGGGATAAATAAACCCCCAGTCGCTGCTGTGGGAGAGGCTTTGTTGGAAATGATGGGGGCCGGCGGGGGGTCCCGCTGCTCGGGTCCCCTCCCGCGGGGCAGGGACAGGCGGGGGACCGCAGGGTGACGGTGAGATGCTCGCAGGTGATGCCCACAGCTCTACGGGGCTGCTGCAAAAGGGTCTGGGGTTTTTTTCTGCCTCTTTCTCCCCTTTTCTCTCTCTCTGCGCAGCCCCGTGTGCTGCTGAGCTTCAGCGCCCGCGGGTACCTGTTGCGAGGCTCAGACTCGTGCTCAGAGCGAGGAGCACACCTTGGGGAGGGTCCCGTCGTGGCCACACCAGCTCCCTCTCTGTATTTTCCCTGCTTTGCCTCGCTTGATTCTGGGCTTTCCCCTTTTCCAGGGTAGCTCCCCACAGCTTTGCAGCCCAGAAAAACCCCACAGCCGTGGCATCGCTAATAAACCCATTGCTAATAAACCCATTGCCATGCTATTGGTAATAAACCTCTCCTAGACCATTTCTGCTCTCAATTACTCTAACAGCCCTGTTAATTTCTAATTAAGCAGCTACTTCATCAAGGGAGGGGGGCTGGAAATAAAAAGCAAAAGAGAAGAAATTTGGGCCCGGTTTTGCTTTATGAATGTAATTAGGAGACAAAATTGTTCTCTTACCTACAGAATTCGTCACGGAGCTGCCTGGAGCTGCCAGACACGCTGTGTTTTCCCTGGGAGCCCTGTGACTGACGGTGCTTTTCCTCTCCCACCCCTACACGTTCCCGTTCGGAGCCGGAGCCACGACAGGCTCTTGATCTATTAGTGCGTGTGATTAAACCCCTAATATTTGTAAGGAAGAGCCTCCAAGCTGCTGCTTCCCGAGCACCCGTGGGCAGGATGAGGGGAAATGCTGTCGCGGGGATGCAATGGAGCCTTGCTAGGGCTGCTGGCACGGTGGGGGCTCCTTCCTTCTCCATGGGGCACCCACCAGGGCACCCTGTGCTTAGAGCAACACAAATACCCCGCCTTGGGATCTGGAGGACCCCCTGGTCCCCTCTGGAGAGTCAGAGGGAAATAGCTGGATCCTCAGCTCCATCTCAAAATGAACATTTCTCCCTCCAGTTCTGACCTCGTTTCATTCCTCACATCAAGGAGGAACCTTGTACTCGGTGTTTGCATCACGGTAACACCTCCGGGACCTCGGTGGGACTGAGGAAAGTCCCTGCTGCCGGCAGTGACAACGCGGTGGGTAGTGCTGAAAGAGAGGAGAGAGAGAAGTGACAGCGCGGGAGAGCCGCTCTCCATCACTCGCAAGCTGTCAGTCCCGGAGCTGGGGAGGCGGAGGAGCACCCGGGCTCCCAAGCCCTACTTTGGTGCCTTCCTTCCAGAGATGGAGGGAAAAAGCCTGTTTGGTGCCAAAGGCATCTCCCCCAGGGCTGGAGATGCTGCTGGTCCAGCCTGGGTGACCATGACCATGAGGAGCCCCAACAAAGCCCCATCTCCTCCGCTCCCGCGTGCTTCACCACACAAAGCCAGGCTTCAGCATGCTGGTACCAAACAGCCTAAGCCTCCCCTAACCCTGCGTTAAAGCCGCACGTTGGGCCTCTGGGCAATATAATGAAGGGGCATTGCTGGTGTTTTGCTGGTGTTGATGCCACAGGGCAAAGCTGGGGAGAACTCAGCCCCCAAACACCCCCCGGGATGGGGAGAGAGCTGGCAAAGCGGGCCTGAAAAGGTAAAAGATGAGAAGGTGACTTCTTCCCAAAATTAAGAAAAGATAAACCCATAAACGCTGGCAACTGCATCCCCGAGAAAATGAAAAGAAACAACTGTTTTATTTGAATAATAACCATCAATAATACATTGCTAAGAAGATGCAGATGACTGCAATTAAAAAAAGCATTGCATTCCCTGAGCAAAATCTAAATTATTCCTCACAGCTTCTCCGCTCACTGAGTTATATTGAAATGAAGCGGTTCCTGGTGCGGCGCGGCTCCGCAGAGCCGGGGAGCCGGGTGGAAGGCATAAAAGGAGAAAAAAGGCGAGGAGGAAAAAAGAAGAGCCCTAATGCAGGGGGTTATAAATATTTTACAGTCGAGGGGGAGTGGGGAGGCTCGGATGGATATAGATGCGATTGCGGGCGTCCGTGGTGGGAGGGAGGAATTAATCACACAAACAGAGGAGAAACTTTCCTCGAGGAGCACATGCCCACCCACACCCACAGCGACTCGGGAGGGCCCCTGGGTGCTGGCGATGGGCAGTTTGGGGTTTGCTCCAGAGGGTGACCCGGTGGCGATGACCAACCTTGGCTGGGTGCTGGGGCTGGGACGGGCACACATAGTGCAAATAGTTACTGGGAAAACCCCAAGAAACCCCGCAGGTGGGGCTGGAAATGCTCCTTCACAGCGCGGGTGTCCCGGGACAGTGGGAACAGCCCCATGCACGGGCTCTGCAGCATGTGCTGGTCCAGGGGCTCGGGCACCGTCCCCCTCCGCGCTGCACCCCGTGAACCCTTCTCGCAGCTGCTGGCGGAGGCCAGGGAGCAGGATAATATTGCTGCACCTCGCAGCCTGACATTCACAAAGCCAACACGCCGAGCAAACACCAGCTGGCAACCTCTCCTATCGCTATCCAAACACCGGCCCCGCTATCCGGAGAGGAGCAAACAGAGGCAGGTGCTGGGCTGGCGGCACCTCGCTCCCTCCCTCGCCTCGCAGAATCACAGAATGGTTTGGGATGAAGGGGCCTCCCCAGCTCCCCTAGTGCCCCCCCTGCCCTGAGCAGGGACATCTTCACCAGCTCAGGGTGCTCAGAGCCCCGTCCAGCCTGGCCTGGGATGTCTCCAGGGATGGTTCAGCCACCACCTCTCTGGCCAACAATTCCTTTCTCATGTCCAGCCTGAATCTCCCTCCTTTAGCTTAAAACCGTCGCCCCTTGTCCTACCGCAACAGGCTCTGCTGATAAGTCTGTCCCCAGACAGACTTCCTGCCCCTCTTTGCCCTGCTCGGATGGGAGTGGGGAACCAGCCCCCCAGCAAACGCTCCTGATGCCCAGACCAGGGCAGCAAACCCGCTGTCTGCTCCACAAAGAGCAAACACTTGCCCTTGGTGGCTTCACCTGCTCCCCAGGGAGCCCCAGCAGAGCTGGAGCCCAGGGAAGTCAAGGCCAGTTGTGCAGCTGGAGCCGTTCCCCACCCTTCACAAACTGCACCGTCCCCGGGGCCCATCAAAGCCAGGGTGGGAGGCCGTGGCTTATCAGAAACTACAGGACCTGGGGAGTCGTCCCAAAGCCAAAATGTTTTCTCTTTCCCTCTCAGCTGAGTCGCAGCCACCCCAGGCGCTTTGCAGTGGTGTGGACACCCCCATCCTCCCTGCTGCCTTCCTCTGCAGGCTGAGCAGAGGGACAGCCCTGCAGGCAGCGTGGGACCCGCGTTCCCAGCTCCAAACCTGGTCTCCATCTGCTGTGCACCTGTCCCAGCTTGGTCCTGGGTGCAGCTGGAGCCCTGCTCAGCGCCACCAGCCCCAGCCTCCCGTGTCATCTCCCCATCCACACGGATTGGGAAAGCTCAGCAGCACCTGCTGGGAGCCCCTGCAGGTATTAAAACCTCTGCTCCTCAGAGCGCCTCTTTAAAAATTAAAGCCTCAGTGAGAAAGAAATGAGTCATGACAGGGAGAGATGAAGCTCACGGCATCTGCGAATCGCTGGAGAAAGGAGGCAGCAGCAGGTCGGGGCTGGCTGGAGCTGTGACCATCTCTGGTGCACCTGGAGAAAGGGTGGAGATGAAGTGGAAAGCAGCTGAGGCCCAGGAGACCCAGCGGGTGTGCTGGAGGACCTGGGCATTTGTGTGACAGCCACTGTGCAGGTGAGGACACCTGCCCTGGCCCTGTCTTGAGCATCTGCACTGAGCTAAGAGCAGACCTGTCCCTGCATCACCTCAGCATCCAGGCACACCAGCCGTGGAAAGACATCCTGGCCTCGTTGGGGAAGGTGACGGGGACCTGTCGATGGTCAGGCTCCAAACGCCTTTCCTGGATCTCAACCAGCCATCCTCCTCTGGTGCTGAGCTCCATCCCCCCGCACCCCTTGAGTGAGCAGCGCGGTGGCACCCCAGCTTCAACACCAGGGTCCCCGAGGACGCCAGAGGTTCTGCTCCCTCAAACCAGACCCAGCCTCCCGACCCCCAGCGCTTGCTGCGAGACCCCTGCAGCCAGCCCCAGGGCAGAATGACCTCAAATCCCAAATGCCGACAAACCTAACGCTGCAACGCCTAATGCCAATACACAAGGTGGAAGAGCTAGTGCTGCAAATATGGCACAGATGTAGCTCTTCTGCAAGACGTGCATGTGTCTCACATCAGCAGTGACGCCAGCAACTTATTTCCCCGCTGACTGCTGAGACAGCTGATCTGCTCCTCAGCTGCGACGTATGAACCTGCCCTTAATTTCCAGTGGCACCAATATGTTCTATTCCTTCCCTTTTTTCTCTGCCAGCCCCAGTTTGCTCCATGTGGGATGCGGCAGGCAGGGCTGAAGCACCCTGGGTGATGCTGGGAGGCGCAAAGGCTGGCGCATCCGCAGCTCCCAAGGAGCAATTAGCTAACGGGGGCCAAAGGCTGGGCTGGCAGCTCATGGTGAACCCAGGTCACGCATGACACATCACATACATAAGGGATACGTATGGATGAGTCCAGAGCAGAGCTCCCAGCAAAAAAACAGCATTCGCTTTGGGGAGGGAAGTCAGGAGGGTGAGTGAGCACATCCTGTGCACACTCTGCGCCCCACCAGCTGGGACAAGGGGCAAAGCTGCACGCAGCTCTGCAGAACCAGGATGCTGTGTACAAATGGTTGAGGGTGCGTATATCCCAGGCAGGTGCTCAGGGCAGGGACACGAGCCCGTGGCCAGGATGCTCGTGTGCTCGGCTGCCGGGGCAGCGGCTGCCAGGGCTGTGTGCTGTGTGGTCTGGCAGCCGCGCAGCTTCGTACGCATATTTGTAAATACATTAAGCCCATGGTTTGCAGAGGAAGACGCGAGCCAAGTGCCTGCAATTGTCTGCACGGGAGCGTAACCTTTGGGGAGCAGAGCCTTTGTGCTCTTTACCGAGCTCAACAGAAATTGTTCTGCTCTGCCGAGCTGGAAATTGGCTGCAGATACCATCACTCAGGCATCAGGTCTGGAGCACAGACTCTCTTTTCGGTCATTAACTGTGGGCAACACCGCAAGCAACTGGGGAGAAGAACCGATGCGGCCCCACGACTCCACCATGGCAGCAGGTGTGGGCTCAACCCTCCCTGAGCAAACCGGCCATGGGAGGAACCCTCCAGCCCTGCCAGACTCACCCCCCAGCACTTTTCCCTTGTCCTGGTCCCCTCTGATTGATTTCCTGCCATCCCTGCCCCAGCAATCAGCCTTGTCCTCCCCCAGCTGACCGGTGTGGTGATTGGGAACGTGGCTTTGGACCCAAACCCCCGAGCAAAGCAAAAGCAGCCAAGGCAGCAGCAGGGCCGAGACGAGTCCCCCCGGGCAGCCCAGGAGGTCGGTGTCCAGCTTTGCACAGATCAGATGCTTTTTGTCATTCACGAGCAGCTGTCAAAGGGCTGGGCAGCCAGACGAAGAGCAGCCCCGCGGGCAGCGGAATTCAGGCGATGCCTTTAAAGGGAATGGGCTCGGCGGCCGGAGGGGCCGGTGGCACAGGCGGCACCATCTGCCCGCGGTGACTAACTCGCTCCCTCTGCTCGGGGCTGCGGCAGGAACCGCTATCAGAAAGCAGAAGCTGGTTCCTTTCCTCTTAGTCCCCACTAAGATTTTCCAGTGACCGCTCATTCTGCAGCGCTGACGGAAACTCGCCCGGTCCGTGGCCTCTCCTGGGTGTTTCTTTGAGTTTGGGTTTATTTTTTATTTCTTTTCCAGCTGTCTCCTAGCATCATCTGCCCTGAACCGACCGCCCTCGGAGGATGAGCATCATCTCTGGCACCGCAATGCTGCCTCTGAGCAGGAGACTCGCTTGGTTTTGCTCTGAGCAAGCACCAAGCAGGAGACCCACAAGGAAAAGTGCCACATTCCCCTGCACCCAACATGGACGTGGGTCCTCGGGTGTCCCCAGCGAAGGGGAGCCAGGCCTGGGCACAGCACGATGTTTTCTCCAGTGTGCTAAGCCTTAATCAGCTCTTCAATTATTAATTTAAAAGCCCCACAGACCGTAGTCCCCAGTCTCAACTCAAAGGCAACCAGCAGCCAAAGAGCTCTCCTAGTTCTCATACTCTAAATCAGTTCCTAATTAGGAGTGGACTTACCCTGCAATTAATTGCTGGAGTCATTCATTAGGTATCACAGATGATCTGTTTGGAAAAGGAGGCAGCAGAGTGGCTAATCAGTTCTTAACGAATGGGGAGAGAACTGAAACGGTGGTGACTGCCGGGGGACAGCGGAGGCTGGTGGCTTCCAGCAGAGAGCGCCTGGCTTGGGACAAGCCCGTTCCCACACCCAGCCTCAAACCAGGCTAAGGAGCTCCGTGCCTCAGTTTCCCCAGCTCCGCACCGCAGGCACGGGCAGCCGGGCGGCTCAGGCGCCGCTGACAGCTTTGAGCGCTATTATTAGCGTGAAGGGAAGCGAAAGTGTTTCTGTGCCTCAGCGTTGGCTTTTCCCTCCTAATACAATCTGCATGGAAACAGATTCACCCTCCTACACCCAGGCCCCCCAGGAAGGCACCAGCCTGCGGGTGAAGGAGCTGCAGGTCCGTTCCCCGCGGCCACGGAGCAGCAGCTCAAGGGTCCCAGCAGCTCAAGGATGCGCTTACAGCTGGTTTTCAGCAGTTTTACCATAACCAGGCTGTTTTGGTGATGCAGAAGCTCCGTGTTCCCTCCGTCACTGCCAGGTCACCGCGAGGCGCCGGAGCCCTCGGTGCCTTTGCTACCAAAGCAGCTCCCCGGTTTCCCAGATGAAGATGCTTAGCACAAAACCAAAGTGTGACGTGACAGAGGAGTTGAGCTGCATTGTGGGCTGAAGGCTGGTGAAATTACATTAAAAAATGGAGCAAAGCAAACCCTTGAAGGTAGACGAGTGTAAACAGCAAGAGAAACTGGGACGCAACTTCTGAGCGGGAGTAGCTGTTTGTTGCTGGTTGACAGGGGAAGCTTGGGTGACTCAAACTGGGGATGACCGACTGGTTCCGGCTCTCCCGGGAGCTGGTTTGGCTCTGACTGACTGGTGACAGGCTCTGTGACAAGGACCTGGTGGCTTTTGGCCCGGCGCTGAGTGGGGACAGATTTCCACACAAGGCAGCGGCTCCAAGCCTGGCCAGTCCCAGAAAACTGCGGTTCCCCCAGCAGCTCATTTGCTGCTTCTGTCTGGCAGCTGATGAGCAGCTGGGGACAGCGAGGACAGACTGGGGACAGTGAGGACAGCCTGGGGACAGCGTTCCCCATTTGGGAAGATCTGGGGGCTGGCAGAGCCCGCACCGGGGCACAGGCGGTGCCAGCGGAGCTCAGCGCTCTGCCCGCCACCGGTGAGCCCCAAAACCCGCCCTGTCCCCCTGCAGAGGACACCATCTCAACAACTGCCACCTCACCAGCGCTTCTGAGCGTTTGGCGCTCCCCCGCCCGAGCTGGGTCGGTGCCACGGCCCGCGGGCTGGCTGCCGGAGGAGCGTCCCCGAAAGCCTCCGCTCCCACAGCCCTGTCATTATGGGGATTTCTCTTTCCTTTTCCTCACTTTAATTTGCAGGCTCTGTGGTTGCGGAGCTGCGCTCCTCCCAGGAGCAGCAGGTCCCTGGGATGCGATGGGATAAGGGGAAGGCACCCACCCTGCCAAGGCACAGCCCTCGGCTGACACAGAGCACCCATCCCTCACCCCGCCACAAACAGGACCCCCCCGACCCCAACCAGCTATTTTCTGTGGCCGTGCTCAGCCCCATGCACCTCTCAGGGGGAACTTGGCAGCAGGTACCCGCTCCTGCCCGGCTAATCCTGCTCCGTGCCACCCGCCAAGGGCTGACAGGAATAAACACATCTGCGCGCCCGCTCACAACATGCCATTCCATAAGGGGAGCGAACCTGCCGGCACCGCACGCTGCTGGCCGAGGTGCCGCTCGCTCCCGGCTGGCTTCCAGCCCCGAGGGCCACCGGGGACTGAGCGAGGGCTCCTGCAGAGCCTGAACCCCAATATCTGCTGCATCCCCCCTGCAAGGTGCAAACCCACCCACACTAGTGCAGCGGCTCCACTCACCACCTGTGACCGCAGCAGGAAAGACTGACCTGGTGCTCACAGCGCTGTGCGAGTTGAATGCAGAGATGCCATTAAATAAATTAATGAATGAGAGTGTTAATTAGAGACGAGAAGGCTCTGGGAGAGCAGGTGGGAGGGAAAGGAGCTGGCTGACCTGTGCACCCCCAGCAGAAGGGCAGCTCTGTCTGGGGACCCATCTCATGGGCAGCTCTTGCTGCAGTGGGGACACAGCGGGGACACAGTAGGGGGTGGCTGGGACCCCCACATGCTGCAGTGGGTTCCAGGTGCCACCTCACCCCTCAACAGGCATGGCCCTGCAAAGACAGCGTTCAGAGCATCACTTCCAATATCCGTCTGTTTTCCCATCCTGCCATGGCGACGTCTCCTTATATAAACCCTGTTAAGTAGGACGGCCTTTTATATCTCTTTCTGCCATCGCTGCCGGTAGCTGTGGAGGCTCCAGGCCTCCATGACATCCCCACTGCTTGCTTGGCAACTGAGGAGAAAAGCAACGGGAGCGCGGGCAGCCGGGCTGCCCTCGCACCAGCTCCATGCCGCGGCCATGCCAGCGCTGCACCCAGCCCAGGGACCAGCCACCAGCGCCACAAGGGTGCATCCAACACCGTGCAGGGTCCTGGAGGGCCCTGGGATGGCCTGGAGCCAGGAACAAGGGACAGGGAATTAACTGAAGGGGCTGAGTCCATGCAATGCCCTCCCCAGAGCCGGGGATGCTGCCACGGAGCAGATGGAGTGGGGAGAGCGTGGGATGGTAGCACCACCACCCTCAGGCGCCTTTTGATCCCAAAGGAGGGTCCCACCCCTGGGGCAGCCCCCTACCCAGGCCAGCTGCCCATGGGACCACAGCATCCCCAAATTCTCCATCCTTTATGGCTCCTTCTGGCCCCTCTTGCTGCCCCCTTCCCACCTCCCCGCTGCCTTTTCTCCAGCCCTGTCAGACATCTAAAATGACAGCTTTAACAAGGGTAAATTTTTGATGAACAAGCTATTAAATATTTGTGGCCGTTGCATGAGCTTTCAATTATTCAGCATGGAAGCGCAGGCAAGGTGGAGGCAGCGCGGGCAGCCGTGTCCTGGCTGCCGAGCTGTCCCCGCGGCACCAAAGGACACGGTGGCCGCGTGTGCCGCGGATGCCCTGGGGATGGCTGGGCAGCCCGGCAGAGCCAACTAGAGATTCTCCAACCCATACTGCTGGAAAAACCTCCAGGGAAAAAGCTGTTTTGTAGGCGAAATCATGTTATTTCCCATGAGAACCCTCCGAGGGAGAGAGAAGCAAATCCTCTCTGGGATGGAGCAATGCTGCAACGTGGTTATGTGGGCTGCAGCTCATCAGGGCTCTGGCCAAAGGTGTCTCTGCCCCTCCGGCTCCTTCCTGCCCTGGGGGGACAAGGCACCGTGTGACACACGTGTGGCCGCGCAGTGTCACCCGTCACGGGGATCCCTGAGGAGAGCACATCAGTTCCCAGCTGACGATCAAACCCTGAGCGTTGTTTGAATCAAAATCACGTTGTTAAACGCCATCATTCCCCACAAAAGAGCAACACGGAGCTGTGACCAGCTCGAGCCTGGGAACACCCCAGCACCGCATTGTTTGCAGGGACAGGACTGTCCCGTTCTTGGGCACACTCCAGCTTGGGGGTTTCCTATTTCCCTCCTGAAGCTGCTGCTTGCATTTCACTTCTGTTGTGTGCAGAGACACCACTGAGGGTTATCCAGCAGCTCCCGGGTCTCTCCCCTCCTCTGCCATCTCCCAGCCTTTGGCAGAAGGCTGTCAGCACCCATGGGGAGCACAGGGGGTGCAGAGCATCCCCGATTCCCATACCCCCGCTACAGCCCGCGGTCCCAGGGAGAGCGGCTGCTGCCTCAGATCCGGCTGCATTATTGCAGGAGCTCATCATCACACTGGGTCTCCATTGGGGTGCTGCTCGCTAGGGCACAGACACCACCCAAACCTGCACCCCACAGAGCTGGGGCACCCGCTGTCATGGGGCTGCTGCTGCTGCTCAGCACTTTGCAATCGGCCGGTCCTGGAACATACCTGGGAGAAGCAGCCAAGAGGCATAAAATCCCCTCTGAGCCTCTGCCAGCCAGAGGAGCAGCAATTAAACCAAAATGATTAATCACAAACAGTGAGCAGCTATAAAACTTTCCAGTAATAGGAGTGAGTGGGATGAGCAGCTGCAGAGGCTCCCGGCTGGAGCAGGGGAGCGGTGCTGGGTGCCCAGCGGGGTTTAGGAGATAAGTGCTGCTCCCGCCGAGGGCCGGGACGGTCCCCGGCTGCTCACAAAGCGCAGAGTTGCCTTTTGGCTCCAGAGAGAGACGAGCCGCTTGGCTGGAGGCGTCCTCTTGGCTGGGGATGGTGATGCTCGCTGCGCTGGACGCTCTTTGCCACGGTGCCCACGGCATTGCCGCCTGCTCGTGCCAGGGCCGCTCTCATTCGGCTGGGCCCAGGGGGAAGGCCAAGGGCAGAGTTTGCCCAGGGCTGGTTTACACCAAGAGGTGATGCCTGGGAAGGGAGTTTATCAGATCACCTTTCCCTGAGCATCATGTTGGCTGCACCCACTGCAAGCTGCATCCCGGTTTGCGTTCTGCTCAGAGCCAGGGGAGCAGCCAGAGCCGAACCCCGGCGCTGCAGGTGCTCTGCCTCCCGGGGACTGATCCGGTTTGCGTTTACTCCGGTGCGTGTGCAGGCGTGGGGGGGCTGGCAGCGCAGAGACCCAGCGCCCGCCGGGCTGCTCGCGCCTGCGGTCAGGTACCAAACTTTCTCTCCTTTGAAGAAAAGCAACCCAAGGACCAGCCCGGCTCTCTCATTGCCATGACAACCCTCAAACGGTTATCAGGGATAATTGCTGAGGGGCTGGATCCTCATCTACTCTGGGCACAAGGTTGCGGCAGGTTCTCGTCTGCCCACCAGCTCCTCTTGTCTTTGAAACCTGCATCTTCTGAGCGTCACCACCCTGGTGCAGCTGGGCTGGGAGCTGCCAGCAGAGGCTGAGGACACTGTCCCCAACACCCTCCTGTCCCCGGGCTCCTGCTGAGGGACAGGGATGCTCTTTCCATGTGATACACCGGCTCAATGCGGGGGTTCCCATCATCCCTGGGGCTGCCCGTGGCGATCGAGCTGCACCGCCGTGGCGGGAAGGAGAATCCATCTCCAACAATTTATTATTCTTATTAATAATAACAATTTTAAAAATTGCCTTAAAATGGTGGTGCTGACCTTGGCACAAAGTGAGTGCTGGGACTCAGCACCGGTTGGAGTAAATGGGATTTTTGGATTCATCTCAAGTCGTTAACTCCTCCCTGCCAGTCATTAATCCCCAGGAAATGCCCCACGACTTGGATCATTGCTGCTTAATTAATACAAGCCCGGGGCCAAATCCTGAAGTCATCCTGTGCAAAGCTTCCCCTTGGCTGTGGGAGCTGCTCCCCAAGCCCCGTGTCTGCGGTGCCAGCAAGAGCCGAGCTGATGCTGCAGGATGCGAGTGCTGTGGGATGCAGTATATTACCCTAATAATTCAGAGTTGTACGGGAAGCCTTCACACACACTCGTGTTCCCTCCATCTCCACGAAGGGATACGCAGCAAACCCTTGTTTCTTCCTCTCTCTCTTCAAACAGTTCTCATGCAATTAGCTTTATCCCCCTTAACTTGTCAAAAATAGAAAACACAACACCTCCTCTTCCTCCTTCTCCCCTGCCTCAGCCTTCCATGATCCCTCTTCTTAAAAGAGAAATAAAATCCCATTCATCACAATAATGATTCTTATTTCCAAGCGTTGCCGGTGATTTATGGACCTGTTTCCCGAAGCCACACTCACCCGCAGCAGAAATAGATGGAAGTGTTTAGGGGTGGGCTGGAGGTGCCGGTGGGGAATGGGGACGAGCAGGAGGGAGATGCGGGGACACCAAAGGCAGGCACGTGCCAGCGAGTCCCATGGCAGCACGGGCTGGAAGGAAGGCTTAAAATAACAGTGCTGGTTTGGTAGGAAGGGGAGGTGTTGCCCATCCAACAGCCCCAAACAAGCTCCTGGTGCTGCGGGATGCAGGAGCATCACAGGGCAGCTCACGCTGTCCCGACCATGCCCTGGGACACACAACACGGGCTGGGCAGTGTCACCCAGCCCCACTGGGCAGTGTCACCCAGCCCCACTGGCCTCCAAGCCGCGGTGACAAACCAAGCTGTACAACCCTGAGAGATGCGGGGCCATAAATCCCCCGCGCAATTCCAGGTAGGAGCCGCACAGAAGGGCCACGCTGCCTGGTGGTTACCAGGGGCAGAGGTGATGTGGGGCCAAAATACCAGCAGGATTTCGGTCGGGGTGGTTGCAGCACTGGACAGAATCCCAGCCACCCCACCCCGAGGTGGCAGCACCACTGGTCCTCATCCCCCTGGCCCCTGGGAGCCTTTTGAGAAGGCACTTTGCCAGCCCCATTGCAGATGCCTCCAAACCAGGACCCTTCCCAGAACCATGAACTGCTTTGCAAGTGAAGGCTGCCTGTATATTTATTTTTGCCTGCATTTATTTGCCTGCATCTCCTTTTTTTCTTCTTCTTTTTTTTTTTTTCCTGTTTGTCTGAAGTTATGGCTCAATTTCAGGAGTTAAAGAAAACTCGGTTTATAAATAGTTCTCTCAAAGCGCCACTTTCCCGAACCAACAGAAGTCGGCTCCCAGCGAGCGCAGCTTCCCCGGGGGGGGTCACTGCCGAGGGGGGGGCATCTTTCCCACATCATCTCCACAAACAACACCCAACCTTCCAGAAAGAAGGCAGGAGCACTTTGGGCACCTGCTCCCTGGTGCCGGTGCCAACACCTTTCCCTGCCCCGGGCACGACGGCGGAGCATCAGCACCAACCGCCAGCCTGGTGTTTGACGCTGGTACTGGGAAAAGATGGGAAAGAAAGAAGTTCTCAGGGGGGTTGTCACTGTTGGAGTGTCCCCGTCTCTCCTTAGGGACAAGCCAGGAGCGGCACAGCTGCTCTCACCCTGTTTTATTTCTTTCCCCTTTCATGGGCTAAAAAGCAAAAGCAGGTGCATCATTTTTCGATTACCGGGAAGGGGGTTTGCGGAAAAGTCACATCATTCAGGCCAGGATTTAAGGCCACGAGCCATCGGGGCCGTGTGGAGTTGATGAGAACCGCATAGCGTTTTGTCAAAGAAGAATTTATGTCAGCGTGAGTAATGGGAGCAATAACGAGAGTGTCCGGGATGAATCATTTAGCAGAAGTGACACGGAGGGCATGGATGGGAGGAACCTATAGCCGAGATTTGGGGAAGAACAGGTTCATTGCAAAACCCAATTGGCACATCCCGGGTGGCCATCTCATCCCATCCCTCCCTCCCACTGCGAAGCCTCGGATCGGGCTCCGCCAGCACCTCCCGGCCCATTTCCCAGCCCAAAAGGTGGAGATGCCCATCTGTGCTGGTCAGTGTTTCACCACAGCCCCGGTCCCGCCATCCTGAGGCTTTTCGGGGCCCTTCAGCTTTCAAACTGCATTCCTGGCTCCCTGGCCCCTGCAGCAAGCAAGCCAGGAAAATCTCACACACCGACGGGGCAAGAAAATCCCTGAAATACGCGTATTTCGAGGCACTGAACACACGAGAGCCGGCTCTCGGTGCCCCTTGCACCACCATCCCACGCAGCAATTAAATACACAAATATTTAGTGCAATCTGGTTTCTATCTGCGCGTCCCTCCTGGGCTCGGCTCAGCCCTCCCTGCCCAAGGAACATCGGCATCTGCTCCCGCTTAAAACTCGCTTCTGCAAACCCTTCGGCTTCTTCCAACAAGGAGGGAGATTGGGAAAAGGCAGAGCTCGGGTTTGCTGGCTTTAGTGCTTTTTGGGGTGTTTTGGTTATTTAAAAAAAACAAACCAACCAACCACAAAAAAACCCAACTTTTTTAAAGGAGGGCTTGTTACTTCTCCCTCTCTCTTTCTGTTCCTGCTCAGTATGGAAAGTTTTGCTTCAGCTCACCCTTGTGACTGGAAAAAGAGCCAGTTCACCGCAGCAGAACAAGGGGGCTGTTTCTTCTTTTTTGATTCCAGAATTCTTAGGAAAGCGTTTTTTGCAGGGCGGCTGCTGGGACGGCAGGAGCCAGGTCCCCGGGGGAGCCCTTGGCAATGACCTGGGCTGGAGAACTGAGAAGGACCGAGGGGCGGTGGGGGTTCAGCCCTGTGGGTTTTGGGGTACAGGACATGAGGGGACAGAGCCACGGTGGCGGGGAGCAGATGCTCTGTCTGCTGAGACCTGGCCCAGGGGTTTAACCGCAGCTCCATGTTTTTCCCCCCGGTTTTGGGAAAGGCAACACGCTCTGGTCTTGGACATGCAGGGCTGGCAAAGCTCAAGGAGACACAACCTTTGCACCAGCACATTTCTGTGCTTTCAGCGTCTCTCCTCACGCTGGCAGAGCGGTGTCGGAGGGGGCGGCAGAGCCAGCACGTCCCCCCCAACCTCCCTGGGGCCAGGCAGGGATTTCCATCCCCGCGCAGCCCTGGCCGTGTCCAGCTTCCCCTGCAGGAACAGACGCTCCTGCCCCAGGTGCCTGCGTGTGTGGAGACGGAGACTGTCGCCACGGCAGGAGCTGGCACAAGCCGGTATATGGGGACCCCAGGGGACGGTGACACATCTGCGTCACGGATGACAACACTGAACAGCCTCGGCGCTACTGCTCGGGCCCTCCCCGCCACCAGAAAACACCCCAGCAACTACCAGAGGCCACTGCGGCTTTGTCAGGCTGCCAGCGCTGCTTCTCGCTCCACAAAGGCAGAAGGAAGGGGAAAACAAGGAGGTGCTTGTAAAACCCTGCGTTTTGTCCATTACAGACTCTGCCCCTTCTTCCAGCTGCCCCCCAAGTGCTGGGCATCTTCACCCCCTCCAGGGTTTACACTCCAGCACACCAGAGTCCCCTCTGTGTCCCCAGGGTGGGGATGGCCCCGACCCGTCCGCAGTGTTTTCCTCGTCCTTCCCCCTGCAGCCACTTCAGCATCACGGGGGTTTCCCCGGGCAGGGCGAGGAGCTGCTCTCGTGCTCCCGGCATCGCTGGCACAGCACCCGTCAAGTGTTTGTTCACACCCGAGTTGGAGCAGCAGGAGGAAGGGGGTGGCACAGGGAGCCAAAATAGCTCCCGGCTCTTCCCCCCATCCCTCCGCCCTCTTCAAACCTGCCCGAGCTGGGAACTGGAGATCCCACTGCCGACCCATCGCAGACTCCTCAGCTGATGCGTTTATGGGCTTGGTGTAATTTCAGGTTTCTGTTTCACTGCGGGGGAGGCACCAGACCCAAAGCCACCGAAATCCCTGTGGACACCAAAACCTGACCTTAGGTCAGCTCCAAATGTCCCAGCCCTGTCCCTGTGCCCCCGCAGGCTCCGAGCGCCACCAGGCTCGGCAAGTTTGCAAACAACCCAGCAACATTCTCCGAATCCTTTCCGGCTCTACAGAGGCACTGAAATACTTGATTAAAGTGTTGCATGAGATCTGCCAGCAGATATAATAAAGACACAAGCAGGTCAGAGTTTGGCCGCTCACCAACGCAGGCACCACTTTGCTGATGAGCTGTTAACACAACTGTAGCAGGAACATGATGCTGTTTGGGGATTTCCAGACCCACCTTGACCCGTCTTCTCAAATCCAAACCCCTCTTGTGCCTGGAAAAGCTCGTGCAGGGGAGGAGGGAGTTGCTTTGGGAGAATTCTTTGGGTCCAGAACCAAACCAGATATTTCTCCGTATCCTCCTGCATCCCTATGGCTCTGACTCCATCCGCTGTGACCTCGGGAGCCCTCACTCTGCCCCAGCATCCCTCTCAGCCCTCTGTGGCAAAACTAACATCTGGAATTAAGCTCTTAATTTGATTCGAAAAGTGCAAAATCTACGGAGATGCCAGTTTATTGAACAGAATAAATCTCCCGTTTGCGTATTGTATTCCACCGTGCACACTGATGAAGCATCCCAATTCCCCAGCAAGCGGAGGGCCCTGCTCCGGGCTGCAGCAACGCTCCCAAGGAAAACCGTGCAGGCCTGTACGGATGGAGGTGCCCCCTATCTGAGATGCCATCCCGTGCCTCGCTGGAGGGAATTATGACCAGATCAGTGTGACAACAAGATCCTCCAGCGGTCTGGCCACAAAGCATCGCCCATCGGTACAGGAGAAATGCCTGCAGTGGACCAAACCCTCCACCAGCATCCTCTCCCTGCCTGAGCTGATAAAAACGCTGCAGAAGTCGGGTAAATCAGAGAAAAACAGCACAAAATGAGCTACTCTACCCCCATGTAGGGTCCCCTGCCAGCCCTTAATATTTAGTGCCTGCGCATGAAGCAATTTCCACACCAGGAAGGAATCGCTGGTATTAACCATCCTGCAGTGGGATGAAAACACATCACTGAGCAGGAAAAAGGACCTTGTTTGAAAATCCAGACCCCAGGCTGGAATGAGTTAATCCTGAGATCCAGCCCGACTGTTTCTGAAGGATTCCAGCCCCCTTGCAAAAGGGGATTTTGCAACGCGTTTACTTACATTGCAAAATGAAAAGTCATTTGGAGCTGAGAAATGGATTATGTTCTGCTGCAGAAGTGTTCAACTGGGGTCTTTTGACAATTTGGAAAGCTTTCCTTTTTCTTCTAAAAAACATGTTGAAACAGGAATCTGTCGAAAGCGATGTTTTTCTATAAACACACTGGGTTTCAACCAACCTCCATTTTCTGAGCAAAAACAATTAGTCTAAAAATTACCAACCTGTTCTGCCTGGGACTGGTCCTGTCCCCATGGCACATGGTTTGGTATCGTCCCCAAATCATGCACAGTCCCTGAAGCCCCATCGCTGGTGGCATTGCCATGGCCTCACAGCAGGGCTTGGCTGGTAGATTTTTGGGTGTAAAGGGCATTTTTTGGAGTCGAAGGGGACCGAGCAGCCACCATGAGCAAATAACATCACCCTGGTTTCTCAGGGATGCAATCCTGCACAGAGGGTGCCCAGCCCCATGGCTGCTCCAGTCCCCCCATCTCCACAGCTGCCCCTCTATTTTAGGTTTATATAAGGAAAAACTCTATAGATTTCACCTGTTTGGCGTTGTTTAACACCCCAGCTGCTGGGACTCCCATCCGCGCCCGTGAGCGCCAGTCAGAGCGCGGCGGTGGAGCCGTGGCGGTGGAGCCACAGATCGATGGGGCCACAATTACGTATTGATTTTTATATTCCTTCTGGGCAGCTACTTGAATGCCACTGGTGTTCCCCTCCCTCCCGGCCCTCCCCACGCTCCTTCGCTGCAAGACACAGTGGCAGGATGGGTCAGCACAAGGAATTTCCCCTGCTCCATAATCTCAGTCTTTAAGTTTCCTTTGAGGTTTGGGGCAGGACAAGCAGCAAGCCCTGTCCCCCCTCCCACCCTGGGGACACCACAATAATCACCATTGCAAAGCCAGGTTTCCAAGCCGGAGCACATGGCACCAGCAGTGGGGGCTCTGCTGATGCCGGGACCACAAACAGCAGGAGCATCGCGGTCCCTGCCCCTCGCGGGGACGACGCTGCGGCTCCAGCCGATCGAAGCAGATTCACCACGACCACATCAGCAGCCCCGTGCTCCCCCCCCGTATCTCTTACCCTAATGGGGATTATTATACCTATTATGGTCTCAACTGCCAATTCTTATCGATCCTGACACCGCGGTGGTTTTAATCAGGGATGTGAAACATGCTATTATTGGTGCCCAAGGGTCGTCAGTGTGCAAACAGGGCCGGGATAACACGGACAGAAATAACCCCTGGCAGGAGGTGATGCTGGGTGGAGCGGGAGCTCACGCGGGGACAGCCCGGTGTCCCCAAGAGGGGTGCTGGCGGTGAGAGGGGAGGGCGGTGGAATTGCTGGGAGGCAGGTTTGCTCAGGAGCGAGTTGCAAAGCCCAGAGCGGCTGATTTTCACACCTCACACGCGCGCAGGCGCAGCCCTCCGCATCTCCCCCCCAAAGCCGGTGAGTCACCGAGATGTTCTTATGCAATTGTGGGGAAAAGCTCTAATTGCAGAGATAATGCCACGGGAGTGACACATGCCAGCACCGAGAGCTGTGGCGTTTGATTAGAAATTACCCACATGCATATTTATAGAGCCTGCCTCTGATTCAATCCCTTCCAGCACAGCCCAGAGCCATCGGCCCCTTCCAGTGTCCCCCCAGCTTCAGAAAGCAGCAGCGTCCCTGCAGCACGCACACGCCAGGTCCCTCTCATGGAAATCACCTGCTCTCTGCTTGAAGTAGCTCCAGGAGCAAACACTAAATAAATATATTTAAAACATGAATAAACAGAGATGCAGAAGGCACTGCAGCAGCGCTGACCCTGCCTGCGCTCCTACAGCTGCTGTTCATTAACAATCCAGCGTGCACGGGCAGGCTGCATCGACCTGCTCAACGATCATTAATTCATAAGCACAACCATTGATTTTTGCGCATGTCCTCATGCAAGTTTGATCAGCGGAGCCACGTGAGTGTCCGCCAGGTCTGGGCAGCACTGTGCGGAGCAGCCGGCTGGGGAACGGGCGGGTTCCCCACGAGCCCCAGGGCAGAGCAACCCCTTTCCCAAATGCTTCTACCTTCTGCAGCCGAATTTGTGGTGCCATCACACCGTTCCTTCCTCCTGACTGGCTCTGGAAGGTGACAGGTCCCCAGTCCCCACGGGAGGGACCGTCTGGCATCTCCCAGAGAGCCACTTGAGATGCAGAGCCCATCCCTGCGCTCACCGGGGTCATCGTTTATCCTCTCCGCTTGGCTGGCCCGAGCAGACGCTTGTCACCTGCTCCATCCGCTGTCCCTGTCTGCTGCAAGTCCCCAGGGATGAGGAGGGGCTACAAGTCCCCGCGGGGACAGTGAGGGGGCGCAGCTTCACCCAGAGGTGATGGTCCATCCTGGTGGGACCAGGGTGGGGATGGAGCTGCCTGCTGCAGCCCTGAACAGGGGGAATCATCCCTGGTGCCCCCCCATCATCTGGGTGACAATGTGGGGACAGAGCTGGCCCCTGGACATGCTGGGGAGGGGGCAAATACGGAGACAGCCAGAGAGGTGGCGGAGAGAGCACAGGCAATCCATTTGCGATGTGCATCGATTCCTAATGTGCCCAAGAGCCCGCCTGGCTATTCAGGGAAGCATTAGGAGCCGATGCTTAGAAAAGCTGTCCACGGCCCACTGCAGCAAAACCCTCCATTACCTCATCACCACAGCATCGAGCCTGGGGGGACGGATGTCCCCGGCAGCCAGTGTCCCTCCATCCATGTGTCATCCACCCCAGGGATGGACACAGGGGAGGAAAATGTCCATGTCCTGGCCGCACACAGGGGCTCTCCCCGGGAGTCCCTGGTCCACCCGCCTCCTTGCTGCCTGGGTGCAAATGTGGTTGCAGAAAGCGACATCTGACAGCCCCTACCCAGCAGCTGCAGAAAGAGGGGGAGAAAGGGCAGTTCTGGGAGGGGGGAGACAGCAGCGAGCCCCAAACCCTCGCAGGCAGGTGCCTCCCGCAGGCAGGGCTGGCCCAGCCCGTCGGAGAGCCCAGCGGTGCCGCACAATGGCTTTGGCTCTTAAACACAGAGCAAAACCTCTCCAGCCAGCTGAAAGCGCTGGGGGAATAACAGGTAGGTAGAAATAATTACTCAAATAGGAATTTGGGGTAATTATGTTCTGCATTTCCACAATTTGCCCTGTGGGGAAGCCTTTTCACAACCCCCCGATAAAACAGATTTATCATCAGCTGAACACCAGGTCCTTTCCCTGCAGTCTTCGAACTCAAACGTGTATTTCTCTGATCATAAATTAGCAATACTTGCACTCGCTCTCTCAAAGCTGTTTCTCTCTTCCCCCTCTCCAGGTTTTCTGCATTCTACAGAAACGGAAGATCCAGGCTGGTTATTTTAAAAGCGACGATCAATCAGGGATGCCCAGCTCAGCTCTCCTCCCGCCCGGGGCCACACAGACCAACGCGCTGGCTGCTGCCACACCAGCTCTTCCTTGGGTGCATCACCCCGAACCAACGTGTGGCCACCTGATTCGTGCTTGAAAGAGTTTGGCTTCAGGGCAATTAAAATAAATACATAAATCTAAAGCCAGGAGTGGAGAAGCACTGAGCTGAGTGAATCCGCATGCCCAGCAGGACATTGGTCCTGGTACCAGCAGCCCTGGGGTCGCCTGGCTGGCAGCATCGCAGACCTGTACTTAGTGGCGTTTTTCTCCATTTCATCATTTCTTGCCGGTCAGAGAGATGGGGGAGGATGCTGGGAGCAGCATCGGGGTGAAAACATCCCCATTTTGGGGAGACACCAAGCAGCTTTCACCCCCCAGGAGGAGCGAGGACATGGCACAGGCTCGAGCATCCTCCAGAGCACCCGCATCTCCCCGGGCAAGGTGCTTCCAGCAGAGACACCCCCTCCTCAGCATCCCCCCTGCACCCCCAGCCCATCCCAGTGCCCCCCGAGCTCCTCCCCGCGCAGGAACTGGGTTAAGCTGTGGGGACACGTGCCTGCTGTGGCGGAGCCTTCCCAGGCGTCAGGGCTCCTGCTGACAAGACCTAACGCAACGTTGCTAATAATAACTGTGCCTCGGTGGCATCTCATGGCAAGGAGTCCCGCTGGCTGCGGGGGAGGAGGAGACAGGGCACCCCGGGGTGCCGCAGGGACCCCAGCCCGGCGGAGACCCAGAACGGGCTGCAGGGACAGGACTGGTGTTCTACAGGTTATTTTTATGCTAAACATCCACAATGTACAGGGAAGGTGATGTGAGGAGGGAAAGAATATGTTTGTTTGTTTTCTTTCTCCTCCTTTTGCTGTATTTTTCCTCCTCCTTTTTCCAGTGGTGAAGTGGAAAACAGGGAGAGGAAAAGCCCAAGCAGCATTTTCTTGTCTCCTCCTCTGCTTCCATTGTCGAGTTTCCCCAGAGGGGCCCGGGCAGCTGTCTGCACCCCAGCCATCATCCATGAACGGCGCTTTCATCTCCAGAGCCCGTGCAGCTCCCACCTAATGAATCCCAGCACCGGGATCCTTCCAAAAAAAAGAGCAGATCTGGAAACCGAGCAGCAACAAAACCGTCCCCGTGTGGCCGCTATTAATTATCCCCTTAGTGTTAGAGCTGTATTAATACGACCTTTCAGACACAGACACCGATCAGGAATTTTACAGATGAGATGTTGTATAAATATAAGCAGGAAAATGAGCTTCTGGTCAATGTGGGGGAGCCTGGTCCCCTGCTGGTGACCTGGGGTGGGACGGATTGAACCCGGGCACAGTCCTGCGCCCCAGCCATGAGCTGCACAAACAGCCGCCCGGAACCATCGCACGCGAAGCACAAATCGGTGTCTTGAGCCAACAGCCAGTTAAGCGCTATAAATAAAGCTGCTATCATCCGTGCCGCGCTCGCTGAGCGAGCTGGGCCACCACGCTTCCTCCCCAGCAGCATTTAAGGGTGATTTCTAGTCTGGAGGAGGCCAAGAGCTTGTCAGCATCCACAGTTCAGTGGTCATTTTCCATCCTGCCATGGATTTTGTACTTGGCCAATAAATCCACAGGTTGCCTGTGCCGGGCACAGCTGGGACACAGGACTGGCATGGACATGGACACGGTCACTGTCCCGGACAGGGAGACCCGTGTTATCTCTGCGGCCTCTTCCCAGCTTGTCTGTGTTTCAGGGGGCTCAAAGGCTCCATCCTCCTCCTCTGATTCCTGTTTCACGTCCCTAAACCCGGTCACCACCGCCCTGCTCCTGAGCCGACCCCAGCCCTGCAGTGAGCTGTCTGTGCTGCCCCGGCCCTGAGGCTGCAGAGGGGCAGAAAAGGTGGCTCTGTCCCCAGGTGGTGGCCAAGGGACACGGCCCAGAATGGCACAGGGAGCTCCTGGTCCTGCCAGTGGAAGGAGAGCAAAGAAAACTGGGTGAGGAGCAGAGAGCAGAAAGAGAGATGGGCACGGGGGTGGGAGAGAAGCTCATCTTTTGGTCACAGTGATGGGAGAGAAGCTCATTTCCCACTGGGGACAAGGACCTGCGGGGGCAAAGCTGAGCAGCAGAGGATGGAGGGAGCTCACAAACAGGCACAGCAGCAAGGATGCCACACACTGTCCCAGCTCCTCTGAAATCCAGCCAAGGGATGGAGTGTGCTCGTGTCACGCTCCCCAGGAGATGGAGAGGCACGGAGGCTGCAGCTCTCGGGGTTTTGCAGACTTTGCCGTCTCTGTTTTGGTGCTGGTTAATGATGCTCAGCCGGGGCGGGGAGGAGAGCGTGGAGGGAGAGGGCGGGATGGAGGAGGGGGGGGCCCATATGGAGACGCTTCTCCCAGAGAGCAGCAAGATGCTGAGCTGGCGTGAGATCGGGAGCTCGCCGAGACGGTGGCTGCGAGCGCCAAGCAATCAATATGTGAAAATCCAGCCTGGCGAGGAAGGTGACCTTGAGCGGCACAGACGGCGGGAGCGGAGCTGCGGGACTACGGGGAGATGCTCCCTGGGCGAGGGAGGAGGGAAGGAGCAGGACAGGTGGGACACGAGCCCTCTGCCCAGCCCGCGTGCCAAGGTTAGAGCCCCACAGCCACCTGCAGCCCCAGGGAGGCTCTGAGTAGCAGGAGGGGGCTGCTGTTCCCTGCATGTGCTGCAAAGACAGGTGATGGCTTCTTACCCACCCCCAGCAGCAACAAGAACACGGGAGCACAGTTATTACAGTAACAGCACCAGCAGAACAGTGGGGCTGAGCTCCAGCAGCCCCCTCCCAAAGCTCTGGGGAAGGCAAAGAGCTGCTGCCCCACTGTCTCCTCCCCAGAGCCACACCGGACAGGACAGTACTGCTGAATCTCAGCTCTCCAGCAAAACCCCCCAGAGTCACCCCATCCCTCTTAGAAAAGTTTGGTTTCAGCAAAGCCAGCAGCCCCCGACCCCCAAACGCATCCCTGCACCTACCTCACTCTGCTCCCACGCACAGCAACCCTGCTCCCCTCTGCAGCTCCTTTTAATCCTCCTCTGCCAACCACCTGCAGCTGCGCTGCTCCCCACCTGTGGCCACGCTGAAACCACCCGGGATGCTAAAACCACCCCAGAAGGGAGGAAAAGAGCAGAGAGGGAGTTTGCAGCCCGGAGTTGAGGTCAGGCATTTCTGAACACTCTGCCTTGCCATCTAGTGGGATGAACGCGAAGGACCGGGGCTCGCTGCTGGGAACACTGGCCAACGCCATCCCGCTGGAGCTGAGCCCGGCTCACAGCAGCGCTCGTCCCGCGGAGCTGACGAGATCGGGGGAAGAATGGGGGGAAGGTGTGGGAAGGGTGGATGGGGAAGGAGGAGAGATAGATAGATAGATAGATAGATAGATAGATAGATAGATGCAGCTGCTTCAAGGGTGACATGACACCATAATAAATGCTGGTGGTTTAGATCTCGCCTGAAAGGGAAGGCTGGAATGGCTCCAAATTCCC
The DNA here is from genome assembly GCF_963082525.1 of Nesoenas mayeri. Taxonomy (NCBI): domain Eukaryota; kingdom Metazoa; phylum Chordata; class Aves; order Columbiformes; family Columbidae; genus Nesoenas; species Nesoenas mayeri. Next base: position 1,288,769 of record NC_137574.1, on the reverse strand, counting down.
ATTTACCAAGGGCCTTGGCTTTCAGATGAATATAATCCATACCAGAATTGGGTTTTGCACAGAAATGAAAGTCAAGGGGATCGCTGGTGCACACACACATGCTCTGTGCCCATGCCGTGCCAGCAAGGCAGGATGGCCAGCAGGAGCATCCAGCAGCATCTGCAGTGTGCCCGTGGATGAAAAGCTGGGTTTTCTTTCTCCAGCCGCCTAATTTTGCCTCCCCGGGCCTGGAGGATGTGGGCTGAGCTCAGTGGTTTCAGTTTAGGCTTTTGGATTCTCCAGGGATGTGTCATGCCTCTCACGGTATGTGTGTTTGTTACATGTGTATAAAAATATAGAGGATGAATACATTATATTTAAAATATCTCACCACTGGGCAGCTCTTTTCTGCTGTTGAAAGCTGGGATGGTTTGAGATATTTTAACTCTTTCTGAGTGACTCTTTCCTGCGTTTGGCTCGAAGGCTCCAGTGCTGTTCCAGCTGTTCTCTGCAGCTGGAGCAGCCTGAACCCAGGGACATCCTCCCTAGTGCTGGAGACCCCAGCACAGCTCCCAGGGGGGTCAGGGTCCCTTGGAGCAGGGACCATGGGGCTGCAGGGCTGGGGTGAGGTGATGGAGAACCCTGCTTGCCCTGTGCTGAGGTTTTCCATTGCGTCCTCACCGGGAGCACACAGGGACATCCCAGCTGTGCCCACAGCTCACATCTGGGTGTGCCACCCTCCTCCGGAGCCGCGTGGACCCACCTGATGGTCCTGGGGACAGCTGGACCATGCGGGTTGAACCTGATGTGGCCAAAGTATCACCTCTCTGCAGCAATGCAGGTCACGGGCCAGGGAACCCCAAAAGCAGACACGAGGGGTCTGCCCAAGGCCCCGGGAGGGAACTGAAGGACAAGTGGGACACAGGGAAATCTATGTCTTTGCAAACCAGCACAGTTCACAAAGGAGATGCTGGGGCTGAGCGAGGGCTTTCCACTGCTCTCAGTGTTGAGAACGAAACACTGAATGCATTTTTAAAGTCTTGATTTTATTAGAGCTGCCCATCCCTTGCTCTGTTTGCCCCAGAACTGAGCTCATGCCTACACAGCAGCTCAGCTCACACCAGGGTTAAAGGCATCTGCCTTAACCCCATGTTTTCCGTGGGGCAGCAGGATCCAAGAGGGGCTGGGTGGGGATACGGTGGGCCCGGGAATGCTCGCCCTTGTTTCCCAGCACTGGGGCCACGGGGCTCAGGAGAAGCGGCCGGTGGGCAGGCGGGGGAGGCAGAAATAGGCGTTGGGGAAGAGGCTGAGGTTGATGGGGTTGCCGTCCAGGCGGATGTCCTCCAGCGCCCTGCGCATCTGGCTGTGGTCCTGGCTGTCGCAGAACGTGTCCTCGTGCATGGTCTGGATGTTGTTGTTCTGCCCAGGGAGGGAAAGGCAAAATCAGATTCAAAGGGCTGGGGAGGAGGAAGAGGAGGAGGTGGTGATGGCTCTGCTAGACTCAGGTACAGACAAACCTGGGTCCGGGCTCATCTCACCTGGAGGTGCAGGGAGCGCAGGCTCTCGGGCAGGGGTGCTGGGATATAATCCAGCTGGTTATCAGACAGATGGAGAAACTGCAGCTGCTTCAGGTCCTGCGGGAAGAGGGGAGAGATGAACCTTACTGCTCTGGCCCTCTGCACCATCTCCGTCCCTACTCGGCATGTCAGGTTTTGGCCAAAACCAGCCGGCAGCCCCAGCACCCACCCGGAAAGCTTCGGGCCGGAGGCCGGTGCTGGGGATGCTGTTGAGACGGGCGTCCAGCCGGACGATGCTGCGGGGCAGCTCGGGCAGCGCCGTCAGCCTGTTCTCGAGCAGGATGAGCTCCTGCAGGCTGGGCAGCAGGCGGAAGGCGTCCGCGTCTGCCCGGGAGATGGAATTGCTGCTCAGGTCTATTCGCTTCAGCTTCTCTGGCGGGAGAGGAAGGAGGAGATGAGCAGGGATCCATGCAGAACCGCTTATCCCACCTGTGCCCCAGTGCAAAGCCTGACCCTTCCCTCGCCCCAACATACTCAACCCCGTGAAATCGCTGGCCCGGATGGTGCCGATGCGGTTGAAGCGGGCGTAGAGGTAGGTGGTCTCTGGCGGCAGCGGTGGGATGTGCTCCAGGTCGGCGTCGTCGCAGTAGACGGAGGTGCCGATGCACAGGCAGAGCTGGCAGCTGGGCAGGGCTGGGGGCAGAGACAGCCCTTGGCACGGCATGGCACGGCATGGCACAGCACAGCTGCCCCGTCCCCCCGCAGCGCCCCAGAGCACAGGGATACAGACGTGCCCACCCGTGCCCACACCGCGGGTACACAGTGTCCCCCGCACCCGGGGCTGTCACAGCCCCAGCACCTCCCTCAGCCAAACAGCCCAGGGCACCTCGGCAAGGAGCTCCCAGCCAAAAAAGCTGCTAATAAATGAGGCTGCTCAGGGCCAAACCCCTCCAGCGGGAGAGGGGGAGATGTAAAGCTGCCAAGCACAGCGGCCTTACACCCAGGGCTCGCTTGGCCCCCTTGTTTTTATCCACAGAAAGAAACGAAACAAAAGGAAACAGCTGTGCATCAAGCAAAACATCTGTCTGGGCTGCGTGAGCATCCCAGCGGGGCAGGCGGGGGCAGCAGGAGGGGTGAAGCCATGTCCCCCACCCACGGGCTCCCTTTCCTCTGCCCCAACGCCCGCGAGACTCGGCATCCATTAGTGGGGAGTTCAAAGCAGCAAAGCAACAATTTCCCTTTGCCTCCTACTTAATTTGTCCCAGTCCAGAGTGACAGAAAATGAATAAAGATATTTATCCCTCGCTACAGGATTTTAATTGTCACTAATCTAATTGCTACTCTGTCCGACTGTCGCAATGCCTCTGCTCATTAAAATGTTGCTGCTTTGCTGGAGCTCTGTTTCCCAGAAACGTCTCGCTGCAGCCCTCCTGCCTGCTGGGTGATAAGACGCACCCCCGGCACAGCAAATTGCTGCTGTCTGCTGGTGGTAAAGGGATTCGCTCCCTTTTCTCCAGAGCACCGGCCCTGTCACCCCCCGGGACATGTGGCTGCATCCCGTGGGAACCATATCGCGCCGGCTGCCCCCCTGGGGGTCAGCACTCACCCTGCGCGGGGATGGGAGCGGAGGGCACGGGGCCGGCCGTGCTCAGAAGCTGCAGCTTCGGGGTTCCAGCCGTGGTGCCCAGGTCTGGGGGAGCCGCGGGGTCCTTGGGGCGAGGAGCCAGGGTGCCGACCTCAATCTGCAAACACAGCCAGGGAGTGCTCCAGGACCGGTGGCACTGGGCAGGGGCTACTGGAAAGCCAGAACCTCCCTGGAGAGCTCCCCTAGCTCAGGGTTTCAGAACCCCCTCCCTGTTTGCCCGGGGGATGCGGGAGCCTCACGACCCGCTGCCCGCAGCGATGCTCTGGCAGGGACAAGGTGGATGTTGGGGTCGGGTAAAGCGTTTCCTGCCACCAGCAAGAGCGGTGGAAGAGCCACCAAGGCTCGCAGGCTGGTGCAAAGGCTGGTTCTCCAGCTGTGCCCCATCCGTCCCTTGGACCGAGCCCCTTTCTCAGGATGCACCCAGGGAAGACCTGCCCCGGGTGCTCTCCTGCGTCCCCCTCACCTTCGGAGCAAGGTCCCCGTAGTCATAGAGCTCCTCATAGTTGCTCAGGTCAAGGATCTCACCGTAGTTGTCCAATGTCAGGTCATAGTTGTCCAGGTCCAGGTTTTCGTAGAGCGCAAGATGAGCTTTTGGCTTCTCTGCCCTCCTCCTCTCCTTGGCTGGGACAGCCCAGGCTGTTCCCACACACAGGCTGGCGATGCCCAGCCAGGCCAGGGCCCACATCCTGCACCCGCTGGGGTCACCGCTCCGCGGACAGCGCCGGGGACCAGCACTAGAAATGCAAGTCAGGATGGGGCCGGGTGCCCTGAAATGGCTGCAAATCAGCGAAGAGGGACGGGAAGGCAGGACCGGCACGTCCCGCTCTGCAGCCGTGCTGGGGACTGCGGCCACCCTGGGGGACAAACATCCTCCGCCCCGGCCCTGGGAACGTTACACCGTCCCTTTTCTTTTCATCCCATTTCACGCTCGGCTGGACGGCTGTGCAGGAGGGGCCCCGTCGCCGGGCTGCCCGCGCTCCCCAGCCTGTCCCCTCGTCACCTCCTGCGGGGCTCAGCCCCGCTCTGCAGCCTTCTTTCAAAATACGGAGGCGGTTTGGGGAGGGGCAGCTGGTGCAGGTTCCGGGGGGCACAGCGCTGGTCCCCTCAGGGTGGGAGATGTCCCCCATCCCCACTGTGTGCACCCACATGCTCTGGGGCAGGGGGGCTGCTTGATACCCCCCATGCAGGGCTCATTCGGGGGATGTCATTGCCAGGGCTGTGTCCTGCGGGTGGGGACAGGGTGTGCACAGCAGCCCCACGCACACGCAGCCGCCCACTGCCGTGAAAACGTTCTTCTCTCCCGCACTCAGATCGGAGCCCACGCGCTCACCCACCCGAGATGTCACAGCCATCAGCCGGGGCTCGCTGGGAGGTGGGGACACCCGGACAGCCCCCCGTGCACCCACAGCCCCCTCGCCCCAGTGTTTCCCCGGCGGGGGCGGCCCCAGCCCTGCTCAGCACGGAGCAGAGCAAAGGGTCACCGCTAATCTTTGTTAAGCTTCTCATTAGGCAGCTCGGCAGCCACCGTGATGGAGGCGATGTGGCAGCTGGGGGGACATTACAGCTGACCTGCTGACTCTGCCCCTTGCAGGGGCTGTAGGTTCTTGCCCAGGGTCAGCTGCCAAGTCCCCCTCGCCCTGGGGACAGGGGACTTTGCTCCAGCGTGGCTGGAGGGGACCCAGCCTGCAGATGGCACCTTCTGCCCCAGCCTGGGGGGTGACCGGGGGCAGCTCCTGCCTGGCAGCCCAGCATGGGGGAAACCGCTGCAAAGCAAAAGCCTGGGCTGGGCTGGGCTCGGGGGGTCCCCGGGGCTGCTGGTTTGCTGCCCTAGTGAAATAGCTGTTGTCCATCCCAGTGCCCACTTTGTCCCTTGTCCCCAGGGGCAGCAGCAGCACACACCTGCGTGCATGGCATCACCCAATGGGTGCAACCCCTCCCAGCAGGGAGAGGTCCCTGCTCAGGCACCCACACATGAGGTGGGGGGGTCACCAGCTGCAAGGATTGGAGCAGTAACTCATCCTGCTCCAAACTGCTGCTCCCAGAGAGCCCAGGGCCCCCTCCCAGCACCCACTGTGCTGAGGAGCCCCTTTGACGCCCACCCCAGCAGCCCCACAACACACACGGCAAGGGGGGGCTCCCCGCACCAACGCCTGTTTGCGGCAAGAAGCTGCGAGCCGCCCCTGCTTTTTCAAATGCCCGGCTCCCCCGGGAGACGGGGCTGACTTCCCCGGGGGGGCAGCGCGTGAACACACCCCCAGGAGGGCATGATTCACGTCCCCTCACCAAATACGCAGGTTTTCTTCTCCAGGGCAGCTCGCTGCCTGTGCCTGCCCTGCACACACACACGCGCGCGTCCCCCCGGCAGCGTGCAGCCCCCGCTGCAGCCCATGCGTTCACACCCGCGCCCACGGCCGTCCTCCCTCGCCACTCGTGATTCATGGGGGGAGCAGCAGCAAGAGGAGGCTTTCGAAGCTGCGGCGATGGGCAGGAGAAGCGGCTGCCTACACCCACTCTGCGCGTGTGAAAACACGCGCGTCCCGCACAACAACAGCCCTGGGGATCTGGGCTCGTCACCGTGGGTGGGAGACACACATCCCCCCATCTGCCCCTGCACACGCCCTGGAGCCCCCTCTTCCGCCGTGGGGACAAACTCACCCTGGGGACATTTGTCCAGCATCTCTGGGACCACAAAGGTGACGTGGGGACAGCTCAGCCTGAGTTTATGCAACCTGCCCCAACACACATCGGCTTTTCCCAGCTGGCTTGCGGGAGGGGACAACACCCATCAGCCATGGCCCTGGGAGCTCCAGCCAAAGTCGGGCTCTCCTAATTAGCAGAGGTGCTCGTTAAGACAGGCAGGAGCTCCATAAACCTGCCCACCGCTGTGCTGCAGTCACACCTACAATCCCAGCCCAGCATTGCTTCCAGCAGCACGCCCCAAACCCCCCAAACCCCCAGTCTCCTGCCGCAGGGACCCCGGGGGTCACCCCATAGAGCTCCCGCTGCTGGGAAGGTTGGTCCCAATGGAGGAAACCTGGTCCCGAATGAAGCAGCAGCTCCCACGCGGCGAGGAAGATGAGGAGGGATCAGAGAGAGGCAGGTCCGACCATGGCGCCGGGTCCCTTGTGAATCATTTTATTTCCACTGCTGCGGAGAGTAGGAGTGAAAATACCATTAAATTGAAATCAGTCGAGAACTACATATGTCTCTAGATATATCTGTACAGTCTACCAGTATATATACATACTATATATAAATATATACATAGGGTCTCCGGGTTTAAGGTCAAAACCTGACAAACCCAACAAAGCCCGCTGAATGAAGATTTGGAGAAGAGACTTTTATCATTAAAACACAAGCCTGAATTAGCACGGGGTTTAATGAACCTTCCAGCACTGGGAAGGGGGGAGCGTGCGGCTCGCTGATGTGTTCCCAGGCTGCAGGGAACATCCCTGCCCTGTTCCCGGGAGCGGGACACGGTGTCCGTCTGTGCCCGTCCCAGAGAAGGGTCAGTTTTGGTGGCTGAACACGAAGGAGGTAATGGCTGATTTCTTTGGTTTGTTGCTTTAGTGCTTATTTCAATTGGATTTTATTTTCCCCCTCTAATGCTTGGCCTTAAATCTAAATCCTGAGGATCAGGAAGGAAAAACGCTAATACTGCCCCCTAAACCCAGACACCCTATATATGCAGGTACAGCTATCAGAGAGGGAAGCAATACATGTGAAAAGGGGGACGAGGGGCCCTGGGCCGTGGCTCTGGCCAGGTCCCGCTGGCCAGCGCCAGCCCCCTCCTGCACGGCTCCTGCTCCCCGGCATCACCCTGCGCCCCACGGGCGGCCATCCCCCCGGCACCCCAGAGCACCCCTGCTCCACCTTGTCACGGGACACTCTTGCCCAGGGACAGCATGGGGTCCCCGGGTGCAGGCACCCAGAGCAATGACCTGGGCCCCCCGCTCAGCTCCATCCAGAGGTGTATTTGGCTACAGCCGAATCCAACCTCCTGAAACTCAGCCGGGTGGAAGGGGAGAGACAGCCAGCTCCGGGGCTGGCCAGGGTGAGGGCAGGGACACAGGGACACGTGGACATGGGGACAGAACCCAGGATGGCTGCTGTGACACGGTGCTGTCCTGCAGACAGCAGTCCCTAAGGATGCACATGCCACCCACGTCCACAGCCGCTGCAGAGGAGGGAAGGGGGAACGCAAGACGGGGATGGAGATGGGTGTGAGCAGGGGGAGAAGGGGCAAAGAGGGTCCCACATGTCAGGGGCCGAGTCTCTGTGCAAAGCCAAGTCCTGGAGAGCTGTGCTGCTGGGCAGGGCTAGAAAACCACGGACTGCAGGAGGCGGAAACACATCATGAGGTCCAAGGGGATGGGGGGCTTGAGGAGGTTCCCGTCCAGCCGCAGGTACCGCAGCCGGGGCACGCTGTCCAGGTCCGACGGCGAGAAATCCTGGATGGACATCAGCGAGGTGGGGCAGATCTGCGTGCCGTTGATTTCTGCAGGGAGGAAAGGCGGGATGCGGGTTAGAGGAAAAAGCAAGCAGAGAGGGATGGAGGGATGCCAGAGCCCCCCCTCCCTGCCTGTTGAACCCCAAAACGGGGCTGCTTTGCTCCCGAGGGGGAGAACTCCCAGCCTCTCCCAGAAGACAGAGCAGCCCCAGTGAGAGGAAAATCCCGCTGTTGTTCAGAAATGAAGTAGGTCGCATTCAGCTGCAGCGCAGGGGGGGATGCAGTGTCATTCGAGAGAGAAAAGGGATTATTTCAAACATGAAACCTGCCGAGCCAGCCCCAAGCCTTCAAAAAAATAAAACCACCAAGGAAACATGCTCCAGCGCCGCTACACTGGAGATAACGTCAATAACTCGCTCCTTGCTCGCTTCTGGATTTCCACATGTTCCTCCTCACCCCAGGGCCTGCGGTATGGAAAATAAACCTGGCGAGTCTTATGTTGTTACCCAACTCCAGGGACTGAAACCTTATAAAAGCTGGGTGAAATGGGCAAAAGGGAACGCTGGGACATGATGTGCGTGGTCAGGCAGCATCTCTCCATGGAAAGCCCCAGCAGGACCTGGGTGCCAGTGTGTGACACCAGCAGCAGGCACCACCTTCACAAGGTCCACTGTGCCTGCAGTTCCATGTTGTTTAAATAAAACACAGATTAACTGGCATTTGAACCAGAAATTCATCACTGCATCGTTACTCCCCGGGAACTGAGCCCCTGGGAGAAGGGATGAGGCTTTGTGAGGGTTTTGTCCCTCTCCCTGGCATCACACCTCACAAAACCGTGGGTACTTGCCTGCACAGAGCAGTTTCCTGCTGTTCCGCCCTGGCTCACGCTCAGAGCCGTGTCTGGGCAGGAGCCGCTGATCTTACAACCCCTCTCTTGCATAAAAAGCCTCACACCATCCCTGCACAACGAACATCGCGGTGCAGAAGTGCTTGTGTCCCACCGCTTGTGGGGACCAGTGTCCAGCCTGGCGGTGTCTCCACAGGTGAGTGATGCCCTGGGGGGTCCTGCAGCCCCCACACACCCCCAGCCAGAAAGAGGAGATCCCAGCCTGTTTGTCCCAGCACACACGGAGGGTTTCTGGCAGCAGCACCACGTTCTTGCTCCCCTGCAGACAGCGAGGACAGCAGGTTGCTGGGCTCTATCAGCAGAAACCCCTGGGGTGACCAGCAATGGGTCTCTGTCTTCTTCTCGAACGCACCAGCGATGTTTACACATTTCACCTGTCCTAAGAAACCGCAGCGCTTTGCCTGGAACGGTGTGAACCGGCCCCGGTTGCTTTGCCAAGGCAACCTCCATCCCAGCCTTGTTCTCCCTGTTCCGCGAGGCTCAGCTTGAGAGCTGAGCCGGGTTATTTCGAACCATCTTGACTGCGTGTTTGGCATCTGTTCTTAAAATATGTGCACAGACTCTCCTTTCTAAAATATCCCTATTTCTGAGCCCTGCTGGGGAAGTAACTATTTAGATGGCAGGTGGCCCTGAAGAAGAGCTGCCCATGGCAAGGAACAAGAAAAGCCCAACACCAGGGGAAATTCAGCCCCTCAGATGTCATCCTAACCCTAATTCTAAACCTTTCCCACATGCAAATCCAGCCCCCTCAGGCCCTTGCGCAGCTACAAATTGCTCCAGTTCATGTCACCACTGCAACCCCCTTTGAAGAGTTCACATCCCCCTGGGTGAAAAACGCCATTTTTCAACAAAACACCACCCCCAGGCCCGCCCGCTGCCCCAGGCAGCCAGCAGGACTCACTCTCAATGGAGTTGTTGTTCAGGTAGAGGTGCTCCAGCTTGGGGCTGATGAAAGGCACGTTGGTGAGCTTGTTGTGGGCCAGGTGCAGGACTAGCAAGTTGGTGAGGTTGAAGGAGTCCTTGGGCAGCCCCTTGTCCGAGATCTGGTTGTAGTTGAGCCGGATGAACGCCAGGTTGGGGAACTCCTTGAAGTAGTCACTGGGGATGTCTTCAATGTTGTTCCTGTCCAGGAAGAGCTGGTGGATGGCACTGGGCACCCCAGGGGGCATTTTCCTCAGGATGTTGTGGGCGAGGTTGAGTTGCATGAGGTTCTTGAGTCCCTTGAAGGTGTTTTTGTTGAAGACCCCGTCGCTCAGCTTGTTGTGGTGCAGGTCCAAGAGCACCAGGTTCTCCAGCTTGTTGAAGACCCCAGCAGGGATCTTGGAGATCTGGTTCCTGCTCAGCCGCAGCTGCTCCAGGTTGGGCGGCAGGAAGGCGGGCACCTCCTTGAGCTGGTTCTTCTCCATGTAGAGGAAGATGAGGTTTTCCAGCTTCTCCAGGACCCGCCTGTCCACCTTCCGGATGCGGTTGTTGTCGAGGTTGACCCATTTGAGCCCCGTGGCGTTCCTGAAGGACTCCTCCGGGAGGTCGTCGATGAAGTTGTTCTGCAGGTAGAGGTAGTGGATGCGCGGCGGGATGATGGGGACCTTCCGCAGGTTGCGGCTGTCACAGTAGAGGGCAGAGGGGAAGTCCGGGGGACAGTAGCATTCCCGGGGGCAGTCGGGGAAGACGGAGGGGGGACCCGGCGGCAGCGGCGGGGGCAGCTCCGTGGGCTCGACGGGCTCGACAAACTCGGGAGGCGGGCGGGTGGGTTTCCGGGGGGGTTTCCTGCGCTGCCCGCTCACCTCCGAGACCAGCACAAGAACAAGCGGGAGAAGCAAGCTGAAGGCCACCTTCATGGTCCAGATGTTTCCCTGAGGGAGGTGACAAGAAGAGGTGGCTCAGGGAGCACCTGATTTAGGTACCACATCATCCCCGCGGCCCCCATCACTGCAGCCTCCCACAGGCAGCAATTTACCCCAACCTGCTATTTTCCCTCCTTCCTCTTGGAAATCATCTTTAAATGCAACCCCTCTCCAGAGCACGAGTCACCGAGACCCCCGGTCTCCGGCTCAGCTTTATGCCATTGGGGGGCTGGAGTTTTTTAATTTGGTTTGGGTTTTTTCCCCACACATCACCCCCAGCACCCCCTCACAGAGCCTGGACCCCCCTGGGAGTCTCAACACTCTCCCCGAAGGATGGATTGCCTCTTCAGGGGCCTTGATAGATTAGGTTTAATTTTGCACTTGAGCCAAAAAAATCAATAATGCAGTAGGAAATTGGCTGAGCAACAGTATCTGGAGGCCAGCAGCAGTTAGCAAGGCAGCAAAGATGGATGGTCCTGTGCTTCAGGGACAAGGCTCTAACGCAGGACAGCCCATTTTCAAGGCCGTGCGATAAAAAGGGCATTTGCAAGATTATGCACAGGCAATACCGAAGGTGTTTGGCTGTACAGCTCCCTGCGCTGCCCAAATCAGTGATCTGTCACCTCCAGTCCCACCGCAGGGTGCTGGGCTGGCTGCAAGGCTGGTGCTGGTGGCTCTGCAGCCCTGGAGGCTGGCGGGTGCAGCTTGGTGCAGATGAGCTCCCTAGAAAGCCCGGTGCAGAAGGCGCTTTGGATGCTCCGCCGCCCCCTGGGCCAGCTGGAGCGGCGGGCACACACCCCGGGGTGCTCGCCAGCCTTTTCCCGGCAGCGCTTGTCACCCCAGCAGGAACAGAGCCGAGCTGGATGCGCGGCGAGGCAGATGGAGGAGCCCGGGTGGGAAAAAGAACCGAGATGAGACAGGCAGGAAGATGAGGAGGCTCGGAGGAGTCCCAGGGCTGCGCTAGCCCGGCTCCCTTTGATCCCACGCATTCCTGGGCTCCAATAAGTGACTTTCTCCAAGAAAAGATCCTGTTCTCGCCCCCCTCCCCGGCTCCAGACCCAGCTTCTTACTTTCCTTTTTGTCTCCCTCCTCTCCCATCTGGCTCTGGTTAACCCTACAAGCCTCACACGCCGGCTGGTTTCAATCAGAGCTCTGGCATCTGGCTGGGGGAAGGGAGGAACGGGGGGAAGAAAAACGGGGCCCGAATGCTGCCAGATATTGAGCTCGGCAGTGCTGCAATTCAGTCCCCTTTGGGGACGAACGTGCTTCTGTGCTGTAAGAGCTCGGATCCAGCGGCGGGCTGCAGAGAACGGGCAGATTCGTGACAGGGAGCTGCTCTACGTGCAGTCCCGTCCCTGGCCCCGCAGCTGCTTTCCCAGCCATGTCCCTCCCCACACGTGCCTCCTCCCCACACCTTGTCCCAGACCCTTCCATGGGATTTTTGCCTCAGCTCCAGAACTCAGACCTGGATTTTTAACACCCACAAGGCCCAGGGGAGCGCCGGGGACCAAGATTTGTGTTTGGCCCGTTGCAGAGGGGAGGAGGCAGCTGGGACACGATATTCCAGCCAGTACACGCTGCGATCCGGGCGTTCAGCTCCCTCCACCCGCCGAGTGATGCTCAGCTTGGGCCACCCAGCAGCTGCCCCAGGCCCTGTCACAGGGAGGGAGGGGACAGGGCAGGGCTGTCACCCTGTTGGTTTCAGAAGCTGTCTGAGCTCTCCTTGGCCCCACACAGCCTACACCAGCCCCTTCGCGTGAGGCTTTGACGCTGCAGATGTTTAGGGACTCGGCACATAGCAGAGACAGTTAGCGAGCCAGAAATTCAGGCTGGAGAGCGGCAGCATCGTGTGGCATTTGTCAGCACAGAAGGAAAGTGCTCGGGAGGCAGATGCAGCCCCTTTTATCCGCTGCACCACCTGCAACCCGCTGGCACGTCCCCATGGGGACTGTCACAGACCCTCTGCTTGTCGCAGCCAGCGCTGCCACCACCCTGCTCGCTGCCGGTCCCCCAGTCCCCCCCTGCAAAGCTGCAGCTCCCAGCGCTCAGGGAGAGCAGGACCCGCTTCCAAGCGACCTGCAGGAAGCCAGCTCACAGCCAGCGGTCCCCGCAACAGCCCTGCAGCCAGCACAACAGGGATGCAACAAGCGCGAGCCCACCACAAGCTTCACAATTGCCTCCAGCAGGCTGGAAGGTTCAAAGGCAGCTCTCCCTGGCCCGAACACAGTCAGCAGTCTGTTCTCCATCCAGTTTCATGCAGTTGAGTTTACTGGCGTGAACGCAAGAAGCCAGATTTTAGAATCCCACGCCCCGATTCTGCACGAGCAGCAGCTGCTCTGCGGCCAGAGCCGCGGCACAGCCTTGCTCCGCAAACGCCTCGGCCTCTCTCCCCCTCCCCGCCAGACGGGACGGCCCAGATCCCAGGGACCCACAAGGAATCTGCGCAACTGGAGCAAAGTTAAACCATGAAGCAATGAGTGCATTCAGGAAAGCAGCTGCCTGGATGGAGAAAAGGCTCGATTCACGGACAAAAACGGCGCCGACACCTCCCGAGCTGCAGGCTGGGCTGGGTGCAAGAACAAGGCACCCAACACATGCCGGCCCAAGAGGCAGCTGCTCCCTCAGTCATCCCATTACAACTGACAAAAATTCGGTGCAACAGCTGGAAATTCCAGCCCCAAATGCCACCGGTGTTTGCTTTCCAAATAGTTTATCTCCACTGCATCCCACAGCCCCCAAGCGGAGCTCGCTGCCAGCCCCACCGCCGCTGCCAAGGGCAGGAAAATCACAACCACTGGGGCAAGAGTGAGCTATGGAAAGGTCACAGGGCGATTTATCACGAGCAGAAGTCCTGCTGCTCTCCCTTGGGTGCCTCCTGCCCTCTCCACCCCTCTCGCAGCAGTTTGACAAGCAGAGAGCAGCAGCTGCCTCCAAATACTTATCACTGATGCATCTGAGCCCCCTCGCTCCTCTGGAGGGGCTGGGAGGGATAAAGGGAACCTTTAACTTTGGGAGGAGAGGGCAAAGCCCCGCTGGCTGGACCAGGGATCCTTTCTAGCACATTGCCCATAACCCTGCCTGCTCCCATCACAGCTTTCCCACTGCGACGCCAAATCCCCACCATTCCTGCAGCCCCCAGGCTGGAAAATGCCCCCACCCAGCCTGGGAACCTGCACGTTGGAGCAGAACAAGCTAAAAACAACCAAAAGGAGCCAGCAAAGCTCCCTCATCAGCTTCCCTCGTGTCCAACCACTGCAACAGTCTGGGTCTGATCAGCTGTAACCAAAACAGGGAGCTCTTTATCCAGCGGCGCTGGAGAGCTGGGAATGGTGGAAAAGGGCTAAATCCAGCGCAAGGCTGTCCTGGAAAGGGAGGGTAGACATGCTGTCACCCAGGCATCCCCAGGGTTCCCCAGGGAGCCGAGCCCTGATGCAACAACCGCCTCTTCTCGCCCTTTCCCAGCACTTTCCCAGCGAGAAGCGGAGCCGCTGCTTGGCTGGGGCTGGAGCTGGACACAGTCAGGGCGGCCGCGGGGCTCAGTCCTGCTTGTGGAGACAGTGCTGTGTCCCCACAGGGGTCGGGTGTCCCAGGAGACCCTGCTGGAGAGCAGCTCGGACACACTCCTGGGCTCTTCAGCAACACTTTTGTGCTCAGCCCGAGGACTGCAAGACACAGGGACGGCAACGCACGGCTCCTGCATCCCTCCGTGTGCCAGGAGCGTTTCCTCATGGTACCACAGTCACCAGACACATTGCGAAAGCCTCGTATTGCGTTCACTGCTGCCTCCAGCAGCCTCCTCCCGCAGCAGGGCCTGTGGGAAGGCAGGCCTGGCAGAAAACACCTTTCTGCTGCCTTCCCCGTGTCAGCAAATCCTCCTCCTCCCTCGCTGCGTGTCCAGACCCTTCCCAGGGCTGCTCGCGCTCAGCCCACCCGCACACCTCTCTGCCACACACACTGGAACTGGCTGGACACAGACAAAAGCAAATCGTGGGAGAAAACGTTGCCAAAGCAACCGCAGGCTGGCCCCCGAGCCTGCCCCCCACGCACACGCTGCTCACCCCACGCAGACACCTCCGTCCCCCCCGGCTCCGCTTTCCCTAAGGGTGGGAAACTGCTCTGCTGCCTTATCAGCTGCTGCTGCCTCATCCCCAGGGCAGAGAAAACCTCCCACAGCTGCGCTCTTATCTCTTCCCAGGTGCAAACCCTCAGCCTCTCGCCCCGTCCCAGGGCAGCAGGGACACCCCGCGGTCCCAGGGTCGCCCCGCGGTTCTGGCCCAGGACGGAGCGCGTCCCGGGCGGCAGCTCCGGCAGCTCGCGGGATGCACCACATAAGGAAGGCCCGCGATCATCACGGACTCCCAGGAACGTTTCCAAGCCCTCGTGCGCGACATGTTTTGCGTTCGGCTGCCAAGGAGATGAATTCCCACTTTCTGCCCTGTAGATGCTTTTCCTAAAACTCTCAGGCAGGGAAGGGCAGGTTCGGGATGAGTTTCTTCTGTGCAACAAACCCTTTCCCCAGGACTCCAGCAAACATCACTGCCCTGTTGCTTCCTCCCACCATCTCCTGCCTCTGCTGGAGCACAAACAAAGAGCTGGCTCCAAACAGGACCCCCATGGTGGGATGCAGGGAGGGGGCTGCACTTCTTCCCCTGCCTGGAGCAGAGCTGGCTCAGATCTCCGTGGTGGAGGCAGCAAAATTGGTGTTACATCCCCGGGAACAGTCTACGTGACCCAGGCACGGCAGGAGCGGGGGGCTTTACCACCTATATTTTGGGACAAAAAGCAGCTTGCTGAAAGCATCCCTGCAGCACCGAGGTGCCGTTCGGCTGCTCTCTCCCAAAGCAGCTCGATGCTGTCCCCTCTGCTCCCCACTCCGGCACGGAGGGGCTGTGCACAGCCCCCTCCCACGGCAGCAGCTCCCCCAGACCCCCAGCCATTTCCCGGCTCGTCTGCAGGGCCAGCGGGACAGCAGGAGCTGGGGCTCCGTGCTGGGACGGACGGGGACGATGCTCCCGGGGGCTCCCTGGTAGCAGCCCCGGTTCCGGGGTGTCTGCTCCCCTCTGAGCGCCCCCCTCCTCGCACGCTTCCCCTGCTGCTTCCCAAGGCAGGGACTGTCCTGTCACCCCCCGGCACCCCCAGCTCTGCCCCCCGAGCCGAGCGTGCGTGGGGCTGCGAGCGTGGGAGAGCCCGGGGGTGAGCACAGGGGGGTCCTCCATCAACACGGCAGAAAGCGCCTGGCGGGAGCTGCAACACACGGGACTTTCCTGTGACTTTGCAGCCTCTTCCAGACCCACGCTCGGGAAAACTCTTGCAAAAAGAAAGAGAAAAAGGAAGGAACAAAGACTCCGGCTGCTGAAGAAGAGGAAAAACGAGAGGGGGGGAAAAAAAGAAGAGCAGATGCTGTTGGCATGTGAGAGAGGCTGGAGAGGGCAGGAGCATCGTGGACCAAGGCAGCGTCCTGGGTGGGATACGAGCAGGGGAAAGCACCTGCCCGCAGCTTACCTGGGCACCTCTCCCTCCGCCTGCTCTCAGCAGCCCCAGGACAAGTTTCTCCGGCCGGCGGCTCCTCCTCCTCCTCTCGGCTCCACCGCGAGCTCCGGGCCGGGCGCGGGGTTTTGTTCGTGGGCGCCGGGGCCGGGGGGGCGCGGGGGGCGGGAGGCAGAGCTGGGCCGGAGCCGCGATGACAACAATCGCGTCTTTCTCTGGCAGCCAAGCGCACCCCCGGGCGGCCCGCCGGCTGCGCCACCAGCGAGCGCTGCTGCTGCGGGGCCGCTCCGAGCCCGCGCTCGAAAACAAGTTTCACTAACATTTAAATGAGCCCTTCCCTTGCCCACGGCCCCGCGTTTGCAGGAGCGGCTGTTCGGGATGGTGCTTTGCAGCGACGTGGGGCGCGGAGCGTGGGGGCTCAACGCGTGTCACCAGCTCGTCACCGGGGCTGTCCCACCCGCTCCCCCACCTGCACAGGGGGACGTGTGGCTGCCCCCAACCCGCTGAAGGGAGCCAGCCCGTGCTGGACTCTCTGCTCCTGCCGTGAAATGTGATGCAGGGTTCGTTCACTCCCAGCGGGTGATAAGCTTTAATGTAAATCCTGATGACACTTAATAAAGAGACACCCTCCACGGGGCCACTGGCTTTTGCGTGGAGCCTCAGCCAGATCTCGGGCTGGAAAACTGCCAAGCACAGAGGGGACACGGCCAAGGAACCCCTGGAGCATCCCATGGTTTCAGATGCTCAGGGGGGACACTTCGGCTCCAAGGAGCTCCCAGGCAGCCTGGGACCTGTTCCATATTCGGACAAAGCTCAGGGGGGAGTGAGAAGCCCCAGGGGCACAGTGGCTGTGGGGACCCCCCTCCTACAGGCATCCTGGTCCCGGGCATCACTGGGATGCAGGATCTGGGGGGCAGGGGGTCCTCTCTCCAGCCAAGCCAATCTGCAGCAGGGGCCAGGAAACCTGAGCTGCTTTGGCTCCTTGAAACCCAGCCCAGACCCCACTGGAGGGTCCCCACAACCCTTAAATGTATCTGTTCCCAACATGGTGCCCTTCATCTTGCCCCAAAACCAGAGCACTGCTGGTGGTGCTGCTCACCAACTGCTGGGGCACTCGGATGCCTGAAAACCAGCAGGTAGCTCAAGCGCAAGCCAGGAAAAGGAAGGGAGAGAAACCACATTGGTATTTCACATCATTTAAACAAAGGGTCCAGTTGGAGATGTGTGTTTGCCAGCTGGAGAAGGATCAGAATCAATAGAGAAAGAATATACTGTTTGCAGATTCACGCCAATTGCTTTAAAAACTAGTCAAAAACCCCCAGATCTACGTTTAGTGTTGGGTTTTTTTCCCTGCTACCTAACAGATACTCAGCTGGGCAGTGAAAGGGGGAAACTGAGGCACCAAATGGGGCAATTGCTTGCACAAAAGCCGCTCTGCGATGCCAGGCATGGAAAGGTCTCACATCCTAGACCTTAACCAGCGTGCTGTCCGACCTGCGGGGCTGCTAACGCAGCTCCCAAAACCTGCAGTGAGTCTGGTGAGGACAAGATTTGCTCTCAGCCAAGGGTCTTTGTTGAATTTTCTTCCTGCAGGAATTTGTTTCAGTGTCCAAGTTTCGAATCCACCTTCAAAGACACCCTTTTTTAACTTTTAAGACATAACAGGCTGCAGCCTCGAACGCCGCTCTGGGCACTGCACACTGGGTTTGTTCTACATCTGGAGCCAAATCTGGCTCCGCTCTTGCGGGTGAAGGGGGTGGTGGAGGGCGGCCATGGAGCAAACCTGCTCTCACAGCTCTTGGTGCCTTGGGGACATCCCATTTTCAGTGGGTTAGCAGCATCCCAGCCATCCCTGGTCCCCCGTCCCTTCTGTTTGTCCCCTTTCCGCACCACGGCCTGTTTGTTCTGCAGAGGTTTGTTACAGAAACACCGCTTTGGTCTGGCGGAGGTAGAAGAGGAAATGTTTGAGCGTGAAAGCAGCAGGAGGCAGAGCCAGGGCTGCGAGAACGGCCTGTCTGGACCAAGGGACAGCAGATAAACACAGAGGAATGTGGTCCCCAGCAAGCCCAGGGGCTGTATCCCTCCAGCACATCAGCACCAGGAGGTTTCAGCACCCAGACGTGCCCCCAAATGAACAAACACGGGCATAAGGAGGGGGACATGAACAAAATACCCCATTAGAGCTGGTGACTTCATTGTCTTCTGCTGGGAAATGTTAGATGGGGCAAGAACCTGCATCCCTCATCCTCCCCATCCATCCCAGCCAGACCCCCCATGCACCACATCACAGTGCTCGTGCACACCTGTGGCTGTATCAGCTGAGGTTAAAATAAGTGTCCCCTTCCCTTGGCAGAGGGTCCCACCCCAAACCTCATCACATTGATCTCCACCAGCACAGGCTCCCCGGCTATTTGCAGCTCAGGCTGCCTGGGGACAGCCCCGGGGGTGTCACAGTCCCAGGGGTCTCCAAAAGGGGAATTGTGCAGAGCAAAGCAAGGCAGGAGGGTCCTCAAAGCAGAGTCGCCTTCCCCCACCACAGCCCGGGCTCCAGAGAATCGCAGCTTAAAATGTTTGTTTGACCAGAGGGAGATGCTTATTCTGTATGTTATCCCAGCATCAGCCACCCCAGCCCAAGTGGAGCCTCCGCTGTGCTCGGCGCAGTGCGAACGCAGACAGTTTACGGTGCAGAGGTTCTTTCTGGTGGCCAGATCTCAAAACTCCCTTCAGAGAGCTGAAAAATTTAATTTCAGAAAGGAGGAAACAAAAAAGCAGCAGGAAACCTGAGCTGCCCCTGCGGCCGCTCGATCAGAGCAGCGTGTGCTCTATGCAAAGCACCAGATCCCAGGAGTTGAGCAGCAAAGCCTTGCCAGCCGGCTGTGGCCAATGGTGTCACAGCGGGGGCCACCGAGCAGGGACAAAGGGAGTCCAGAAGTCCCCCCAAAATGATGCTTGGTGGTTTGGGATGGACCCATTTCCCTGGGACCATGGTGGGAGGGTGCTGGGCTGCACTTTGGGGTACCATGGCTCTCCCATGCACAGCAGCCTCTGCACACGAGAGCCAGAGAGCTGGGAGAACATCACCGTCACCACGAGCCCGGGAGAAACACTTGGCTGAGGGCAAAGCTCTGCGGGGGAAGTGAGCGAAGGGGAAAAGTATGTTGCTTTGTAATGCACAGATCCCGCTCGCACGTTGCTGAGATGCTGCATGATGTGCGTCCTCCCCCGGCTGCACGTGGGGCAGGGGCAGAGCGCGATGCTCCGTGTTCACCTTGGCATCTCCAGCAAACAGCTGGAAACAGCTGGGGATGTGCTCCACGAGCATGGCCACCGAGGGGATGTGGAATGTGCCCAAAATGGCCCTTGCACAGAGCAGCGAGCAGCCCCAAACACTCCAAATGCACATGCATGAGTGGGTTCAGCTCAGTGCTCGGCCAGAGAGGGCATTTGTGTCACTTTGTTCACCCCAGCACAGGGAACCCAGCACACAGGGAGGAGGTGGCCTGCATCCCTTCCTTGCAGATGTATTCACCCCAAATACCTGTGTCTTCTTTCCAGGCCTGGCCTCTCCATCCATCCCCGAGCACCTCACACTGCTGGAACCAGGGAACAAAACCCCCGGGGACCAGGACACACAGCATCACCAGGACAGATGGACAGAGACAAGGCCAGGCTGGAAAGAACAAGCTGCACTCGCTCCCAAGTGAGAAACGCAGCCGAAAAGGCAGCTGACCTCTGCCCGGCCAGGTGTTTAAGAGAAAAGAGAGGAAAAACAAGAAATAATCCCTGTTTTGAGCACAGCTGCTGCTTTGGTCATTAAACCTACAGGCAAGTCTCCCCTGGAGAAGAGCCTCGCGCAGCGGGTGCGGGAATGGAAAATGCCCGCAAATCGCTCGTCCTCGGCGCTGGCTCCAGGCACAGACGCAGCAGGGGACGTGAACCCCACGGTGGCTTCTCACCCGCAGCTGTGAACCCCTTTTTGCTTGGGTTTTACTGGCGACACAACACCGCGAGATGAGCCAGTAAGAGCCACGAGCCAGCCAAAAGCAGGACGGTCCCAGCGGCTCCTGTCCTGCCCACATCACGGTCTGACCAGGGATGTGGGGAGGGGAGAAAGGAGCGTCCACAGCCCTGCCAAGAAGGGCAGAGACCCAGCAAACCCATTGCCCGGAGAAGCCGCGGTCCCTGCCAAGTGCCGGGCAAAGCGGAGGGCGGGGGGGAAGCTCCGTGACAGGGATCGGCCCCACCATGGGAATGGGCATCGCGGGGCACAGGGACCCCATGCCTGTCGCAGCCGGGGTGGCCGCAGCATGGCCACCGGCTCCACTGGCTCTGCGCCACACCGCTGACCCCCAGCCCTCCTGCCCCACCTCCCCTCGTCCGCGCTATTCTCGTGGTTGCTTTAAGTGCAGGGAGGGCGTATAGAATTCGTCAAACCTCACATTTCTCAGAGATGAAATCATGCGACTCATTTCTCCAAGGGAGAGCAGTCCAAGACCTTTTTTTTCCTGCAAGGCTGAGCAGCCGCTTGTTCGTTGTTGGCGGGGGGCACATCGGCTCCCGGCCGCAGCACCGGGCCGAGCATCGCCCCGGGACAGGGCTGCTGTGAGAGGTCCCGTCTCTCTGCTCATGCAACATGAGAGCTGACGTTTCAATAAGCAAAGACAAGACGATTCCAAGCTCCCCGGGGAGGCTCCTGAGGGAAGCAGTTAGTTGCACCCTCCCCAGGAACACGGCTGCACCTCGGAGCCCAAATCCCACCTCCTGATCCCCGAGCTGCCTCCAGCACCTCACCACCAGCTCTGCAGAAGGGGAAACTGAGGCACACGCCCAGGGAGCAGACCGGGGAGCGAGAAGCAGGCTTTGCACCCCTACCAAACCCAGCGCAGCCCCAGCACAGCCAGCTCTCCAGTGCCAGCCCTTGGAACACCAGGATATCCCCTCCCTGCTCCTTATTAGCTCCAGCGGTTTGCCCTGTCACTGAACTAGCTCCTATCGGTGCCGGGTTTAGCAGCACATCACGCTGGGAACAAACCGCTTTGGAGCTGAATGAAGGCGTTTTCCTGGCTGATGGTTTCCCAAGCTCAAAGCAGCTCGGGAGGGGACACCAGCTGAGGCCACCACGTCCATCACCTTCCACCCCAAGGTGACAGGCACACGCCATACCATGGTCCTGGTACGTGCGCTCACGTCCTGCAACGCTTTGCTCGCTCCTTGCCCTCTTGCAGGTGTCCCCACGCTGTCACCTCGAGCTCTGCAGCGCACTGCTCGCCAGCAGCCACGCTTTATTTGGCTTTTAGCAAAAGAGAGGACAGCTTTCCCCTCTCCTCCTCACTGTGCAGGCAGGACAAGAGGTAGATGCAAACCCCCCAGCACACCCCACGGGTTCGGCCATGCACAGCACGCTTTGGACGATGCCAGTGGCAGGGATCGGGTGAACCACACTGGAATGGCTCCATCCAGCCACGACAGCACTCGGGAGGATGGACGGGCTCGTGGTGTCAGCTCAGCAGTGGAAGAGCTGCCAGTGTTGGTTAAAACAAGAACAAGGGGGCGATTCAATCAAACTCCCAACGAAGCGCACTGGAAACCACTAAAGCAAACATTACGAGCCAAACGCACAATTAACTGGTGGGACCCATCACCACAAGATGCCGCTCAGGACAAGGGTTTAGTAGGATTTTAAATGAATACATTAAAAAATACACAAAGGACTGCCCGTCCATAGGGAGACTGGGGACACTGGGGTGACAGGAGTCAGGGAGGACAGACTTGGACAAACCAAAAGCCATTGGGGATGCAAAAGAAAGAGCCACCAAGCTGTGATGGACATCTGCCCTGCCTTCCTGGGTGACACTCGTCTGTCGCCACTGGCTGGGAATTGCTGTGCCTCTGGGAGCCCATAGGGGGTGGAATTGGGGTGTCCCCCAAGCCCTCCAGCCACTGCAGCAGCAACCGGAGCCCAAGGCTCCATCGCCTCCCTTGCACCGTCTGGGCTCTGCTGTTTGCAATGGAAACACCCAAGTGGTGTCTGGTTCTCCCTTGGGTTTGGCCGCCATCCTCGCCTCCTCCTTCTGGGCCAGTGTTTTTCCTCTCCGAAGGCAGGAGCCAGCCGGACACTTTCCTCGCACGAAACCAGCTGCCCCAGGAGCCCGAGTGCGGCTCCCCCTGCGCCCGGCACGGCCCCAGGCTCCCGAGAAGTTAATTGGGACGCTGTGATTTCAGGTTAATATGATCAAACCAGCCCCATCCTGGCCAGCAGCCCCCACTGGATGAAGCGTGTTGAGGAGACCCTTGTAATCACTCTTTTCTGTTAAACAACATTCTTCTCCTGTGCAAGAGTGAAACGTTACGGAAAAAATTCCCTAGCAAGATGATATAACTGCATTATTCTGGTGGAAACAACAACGTGCCTTCAACAACAGCCTCTTGCTCACTCAGCTGTCCCCAGGACAACCCCAGCTTGGGGACAGTCACCACCTAAAGCATTTCAGCCCCAGCCCAGAGCCTGGGGAGGGGAGATTTACATGGAGACAGCACCGAGTACACAAACATGAGCCACACAGAGTGGGGACGGTCCCCAAGGTCCCTGAGCCCACGTGTGTGTGTGATGGAGAGGCAAAACCAGAGAACAGAGGGGCCGGGGGACTCAGGATGATGGATGCACAGCCCTGATCCGGGGACTAATCTCCATGGCCTCATTATATTACTGCATATTACACCCGGCGCAGATTTGCCTATATTGCTTGGCAGCGTGAGCAGCAAACAGGGCTCTGTCAAAACCCCAGAGATGCTCAGAAACTGCTCCAAATATTACAGCTATAAATTCAGCTCCTTTTTCTAACAGCTCAGAGCTGCCAGGGGCTTTGACTTCAGCATCTCCCGTCCGGGACACTGGGGTCACCGCTCCCGTTTTGGGGGACAGAAGTTGGCCGAGCACCCCAAAACCTACAGCTCCCCACACCCATCACCCGGGGAGCCGAAGCTGCAGAAATTATCAGTGCGGGTGAAACCGCATCCCGAAAAACAGCCGCGCTTTCCAATTCAGGGCTTTACTGAAGGTAAAAATAGGAGTGAAATATTTTGATTGTATTGAAAAAAAAATACTCCTTCAGCTCCAAAGGAGATTTTTCCAACAGTTCTGTTTTACGGGAAACATCTTATTTTTGTTTTTATATTATTTTGGAGTGGAAAAAGAAAAGCCGAATATGGGGCCTTTCCAGCGAAACAGAAACCCCAGTCCTGTCCAGCTCCAGTCGCTGCTCTCACTCTCTTCTGCTTTTAAACAGAGATTAACCAAGGCCCAGAAGCGGAAAAGGCAGCGCACCAGAAGAGGCTCAGCGAGGCGGTTTCTGCCTCTCCTGGCAGCACAGGAAATCTCATAATGCAAGTTGTCTTGGTGAAAATCCCAGCTTGGTTTAAACAAACTCCAGAGGCCCAATAGTCAGGATGATCAATCGCAGCCCAGGTCGGGCTCCAGGTTTGTTTTACTCAGGGTCCATTTCTGCGCGGAGCTGGTCCAGTCGTTGCACAAGCTTCAAGGTAAACTCTTCACAAACAGTGATGCAAATTGGAATTAAAGGAGATGGAGGGAAACAGCAAATAAATCAAGCTCCTCCGGTATTTTCCACCTAGCCCAGCTCCATCCCTTATCACCCATGTCTCCTCGCTTGCTCCCAGCCCTTTCCAGCCGTTCCCTGGCACAGCTCTTGCGTTGCCTCCTGCAGATGTTTTCTCTCCTTTGCTGGAATATCCTTCTCCTCTTTCCTGTTTTTCCAGGTGATATGGGGTGAGAGAGAGCAGAAAGTTTCCTACACTGGCTCTTAGAATGGTGGCGACGGGCTCGGGTGCTCGTCAGCATCTCAAGCTCTTCCCCGTCTTTCCAAGGTTCAAGGAGGGGTGAAGCAGTTCGGACACTCTCCAGCCGCGCAGCTCTGCTCAGCAGCAACCTGCTTCCAATTATACCCCCCCAGGGGTGCAAGGGAACAACATCCCTGAGCCTGGGGGGGTTTAACCCCTTTGAGGAGGGAGAAGAGGCGAGGATGAGGCTGTCTGGATGCTGCACTCGAACCCTTCACCCCCAGCTCCTGGGCTGATCCTTTTGCCCACCAACAGGGCAGGGATGTGGAAGGCAAAGCTGGGCTAAAACACAGGGTTTTCTGAGCTCTGCATGGAGAATCTGAGGGCAAATCCTCCCCAGCTGCTTGGTCACCTCTGTACCCAGGCAGCTCCCGAGGCACATTTGCAGGATTTGGGAGCTGGTGGCTGGAAGGGTTGGACCACATCCCTCCTCCATCCTCATCCCTCCACCTCCATCCTCATCCCTCCGCCTCTCCAGCCCTGGGGTCTCTGTGCAAACCCGCTGTATCTCCCAAACCCCAGGGGCACCTGGAGCCTTCCTCACCTCAAAGAGGACAGGGGACCCCAGTGCCCCCACCACGTTCCCACCCCAGCAAGGAGCCAGAGCAGCCTCTGCATCCCACCAGCCGCCTGGCAGCACAGCCAAGATCCGAGGGTTAAATCCCCCGGCTGGTGAGTCAGAAAAGCTTTGATGCAGCCAGAAGGAGCTGAGTAATTTGTGTATCTGCAGAGGTCACATTGCCTCCTCTCTTTTCATGTCTCTTACTCATGCTGCTCCTTCCCACTCTCCCTCAGCAGCCTGGACTCTCCTCCTTCTCAAACTCACCAGCACTTTTCCTATTAATTACTGGTATTAGAGGAGCCCCTGGCCCAGCTGCCCGTCCCACCTGGTGCCGTTTCCATCGCAGGCAGAGCAGCAGTTGGTGCCAGAGCCTTCGCAGTCGGTTCTCGGCCCCTTCATCTCCCTTGCTGCCCCTGGGATATCCATCGCTCTCTGCTCTGCAGTTGCAGCTCAGGCCCAAATGGCAGCGTTTCTATAGGAGAAACTCTGCCACCAGCTCTGGATCTTATTTTCCACAAAGCCACTTAACCCCTGAGCTACAAGCCTCGCAAGAAAAAGGGGCACAGCCTTTTGCATCTCTGATTTTGGGCCCATTGCCTTGGCCGGGCATCGGGGCACACGCCTGGGGCTCCCACCAGCCAAGGGACAAACAACCACAGCGATTAACTGCTGCTAAGTCAGAAACCAGCCACATTTAACCGGGTGCATCTTAAAGCCCAGCATCTCCCAAGTAGCAGCTTCTATAATCCCAGGTTGCTGCAAAGCTTCAGGGCAGTCAGAAAAACTTCCCTGCATTTAATCAAATCACTTCATTAAGTTGTTTAATAAGCAAGGGAGCTCTGGGAACACCGGGACTCCGCTGCTCTCAGATAGCATTTGGAGCAGGAATTTATGGCAGAGCTATTAGGGGTCAATCAATCCGCCTTTAATCATCCCACAGCCCCCACAGCATGTAAAGCTTCCCTGGTGATGCTGGGGCTGCCCCACGCCAGGGGCTGCTCCCCGGGAGCCACCGGGGGGGATGGACATGGTCCAGACACAAATTACACCGTCCCCAGTATCACCCCGGCTCCCACAGACCAGCAACGGGTTTCTGCACATGAACGGGGGCTCCGCAGCACGCGGGGGCCGGGGGGAAGCGCTGAGCCCCCAGGTTCATAAGGCAGGGGAATGGGTGACAAAACACAAATCACAACTGTGCCCGTGATGTGCTGCTGCCCTTCCCCAGTCCCCTCCAGATGGATTCGCTTCCCATTTTCCGAATTGGGCCTTTGTGTTTTCCTGCAGATTTTTCTAACCTCTCTGTCCTCTCTGGTATTTCCAAATCCTCCCAGTTCTGCATCCTTAGAGGATTTTGTGCATGTGTTATTTCCTCCCTCCCAAAGCCCAGTAAACACAGCCAGTCCCCGTGGGCCAGCACCGGACCTGCACTTTCAATCTTCCCTGACTTGCAGAGCCCTGAAAATCCTCAGATGAACACACAAACAATTCCACAGTAAATTCAAGCCCATGAACTCCAAACATCTGCCGGCCATGGCTCAAAACCTCTGTGCAAGACCCCAAGCCCCACCTGATGCAGCATCCTCAGCTCCCAATGTGGAGAGCGTGGCCTGTGCTGGCTCGTCCCCCGACGCCTCTGCAGGTGCCCAGGTGTGAAAACAGGCTGGAATTACTGGCCAAAGATGCAAATATTCAGTCCTCCATCCAGAAATCAGGGAGGTGCTGCCAGCAGCTCAGGGCATTTAATAACTCCCCACTAATGCAATCGCTCACACTCAGTGAATACAGCTGCTTGTCCCCCTGCACCTGAGTGACCCCAGAGGTGGCTCGGAGTGGGGGGTTTGCAGGTGGCACCAGCTCTGGCTAGTGCTGTATCTTTCCGCTGAAGTGTGAGAGCTCAGGCTGATGTGCCAGCAGCTCCCTGTTCTTTTCCCAGCCCCTGCGACCCTCCCTGTCCCCTCTCCCAGCCACATCCCCACAGAGTCTGTTCCCATCACCCCCAAATAAAACCTCAGGAAGTTGTCAAAACAACACACCTCAGCCTCAGTTAATTTCTTTCCTTTATTTGTTTCCTTTCTTCCTTCTCAAGGGACAGCCCTGGGGTGGCCACCCCAAGGGGCCGTGCAGGGGCAGGACCCGGCCGGGGATGCTCGCCCTGTCCCGATGTGCTGCAGAGCCCCGCCAGCCCTTCCGCCCCGACAAGCACCAACGTTTCATAATAAATACATAGCTCAGGGCTGGAAAATAAACATATTTCTTCTTCTCTCTGCCTGGGGAGTTCAGCTCTGATACTTTAATACTGCGCATTTATTTTGATTGAAGCAGAAGCGGACGGAAGGCCGAGGGAGCTGCCAACACTGTAAAATCAGCTCTCAGGAGCCTCCCCCAGCCTCCAGCCGTGCCCATCACCGTGTTTGCCACGGCGGGACGGGCTGGAGCTGAGCCGGAGCAAAGCACAGGCAGCAAACCGGGAGCATAAGCCCCCCGGGAGCATCAGCCCCCCAGCATCCTCCTGTTACAACAGCACCATCCGCAAAGTCTGCCTTCTGGTGGCGAGGGTGACGCCAAACTGCAGCACGGCCAGAAGAAAAAGGATTAACCAGAGACCTGTCCTGTGGGTGACATGGTCCATGGGACCCGCCAGAGCCATCGGGAACAAGCGCTGAGGACACACGGACTCGGTGCATGCGTGGCGGCTCCTCTCCAGCACTGCCCCACAGCTTCCCACCCTGTGAACCGCGTGTGCTGTGGCTCCAGTTAAGAGACTGGGAAAGCTCCAGGGAGCCGCAGCTCCGCTCTCCCAAATGTCAGGTGGAGGTGGAGCAGCGGAGGAAGTGTTTTCATCTCGAAGGCATCTGCACCGCTGCTTCCAGCTGAGGCTGATGCTCCAGGAGCTGCTCCCGAAGCCGCCCAGGATCTGTCCCTCCTGGGGTGCAACGCAGATGTCGGGGTCCAAGGGGGCTCCAGGCCCTTTCCCGCAGCCCCCAGCATCTTCCCAACACAGCAAAGGGGACACGGCAGCCTGTGAAAGTGTCACTGGTGCCTCCTCTTTTAGTTGACGTCAAACCCTGCCCAAAACAAGGTTCCTGGGAGGGACGGGGAGACACAGGGCAGCAGCGCAGTCTGCAGCCGGCACTGTCCGTCTGTCTGTCTTCGGAGGGATTCCGCATCTCTGTCCCGTGCCAACGCCAGCCCGGGCACCAGGGACCGCGGGGCAGCGAGGGCTGGGGACAAGGTGGCTGCGTCCTGCACAGCCTGTTTACTTTTCGATGCAGAACCAGGGCTGGAGCTGCAGGAATTCATCTCGCTGAAAGAGCCTTGTTTTTCATGGAGGGAATGAGACAGCGCGCTTTTAATAGGAAATAAAAACACATAAAATAAAGAGAAACTGAGACACGGGCCTGGAAAAAAGCAGAACCATCCAGCTGCGTCTCGCCAGCAGCCCGGGCCCTGCCAGCACCGCTGCAGCTGCACCGGCTCCGCGGCCCCTGTCCCCTCGCCCGTCCCCAGCACCCGACAGGCGCATCCCCAGCCCTGCATCACCTGCGTGTGCACCCAGCTCCCTCCTCACCCAAAACCTTCGCTGTGGGGGAGCAGGGGCGCTTAGGGGTGGGTGGGTGGGTGGGTGGAGGGATGGATGGATGGATGCATGCATGCATGACCACATCAGCAGATCCAGCTGTTGTCCTCCGAGGAAATCACTGATGCTTCACCACCAGCCTCCCTGACATTTGCAACGAGGAACCGTGCAATAAACACTGGAAGATCTGACTCTTGCAAACGTGACACCGGGGTTCAGTGGGGATCACACGGGGCTGGAAATTCAAGCCAACCTGCCAAACGTGAGCAGGGGCTGCGTGCGGGACAGAGGCAATATGTGGAAATGGTTATTAAAAATACACCCAGCAAGGAGTGCAGGGAACAGCCTGTGGGGCTCAGGGGAAGCCAAGGACATTGGTGGGGAGCAGGATGAGGGCAGAGCTGTGATGTTATGAGGACAGCACGGAAGGAAAAGCCCTGATGATTTGCTAGGCAATGGGGCACCTGGGTTGTGTCCCCTGGTGCTCCCCGGGGTCTGTGCCGACCCCCGGTGCAGGGCACATTGTGGGTGGCATTGCCGGTGTGCTGCGGACAGACGGACACCTGCCTGCAGGTACAGCCACCTCCAGGAGGGGAGCAGCATGTGCTGCAGCAAACACATGGAAAACTGGCCAAAGGCTGGGGAAGAGTTTTTCCAGCTGCATGTTTTATAGGGATTTGCACAGGGATCAGAGACCATTCATGGCTCGTAACTCATTTGCATTGATTAAGTGAGGCAATTAAACAGCCAGGGAAGGGCTTGGTGGCAGGAGGTGGTGGGTCTGCAGGGGGAGAGGCTGGGGAACCGTCCTGGAAACACGCCCAAGAGCGGTTCACGGCTTTATGGGCTCACAGTAAATATCTGATTAAATCGGAATGAAATGCACATCTGGAGGCTGCTCCATCCCCACGGCATTGTCAGCCCCACGTCCCTGGGACGGCGCCAGAGCTGTCCCACCGCGGCCGGGCGGGTGGCGGGTCACCGCAGCGCGGGGGCTCCTGGGACCGACCGCCGCGCTGGGGCTGGCACCGGCCTCTGCCTGCAAATCATCCCCAGGGCCCAGGAGGGACCATCCTGAGCAGCAGCTCCACAACCGGCGCCTTTGCTGCCTCCTCCCTGAGCAACCAGGAGCATCACACACCAGATCAGAGCTCCCGAACTCAGGCTGAGTGTTCCCCATTGCTCTCGCGTTGCTCGCACACCCGCCCAGCTACCGCTCGGGTTCTTTCCATCAGCCACCGTCCTGACGTGTGAAATCAAACTCCTCCTTACGTAGCTGTTGGCTATTGAAGAAAACAGCCGTAGCTACGGCTGCAAACAAGCGCCGTTTCCATGCCGGGCTGGCTCCAGCCCTGTCCTGCTGGTCTGCGGAGCCGCACCCAGGGCTGGAGCCAACGCACCCAGGGCTGCGAGGTTTGGTGACCCCAACCCGGTGTCTCTTAAAGAATCAGGGACAGCGGCGCCCTGTGCCGTGCCATCCCCGTGCCCGGTCCCGCCGGCCGCCCCGCAGCTCCAGCAGCTCCGCTATCAGAGCGCGGCTCGAGCCTTTGAACCCGCTCCTCAGAGGCAGCCTGCCAGCCGTCCCTGGAGCTGCAGATGCTTCAAGACAACCTTGCTGGAAGCGTTTAATTGGGAGGGCTGGGAGGGAGCGGGGGAAGCCCGGGGCGCGCAGCCCGTGGGGAGCCGGGGAAGCTGGGGAGGGGGTTGCGGTGCTGGGGGCTCCAGCGGCCGCCCCAGTGAAGGGGGATGATTCCTGAGCCGTGGGGCAGAGCTGTGGATCCCCCAGGCTCATCTTTGCCAGCCGAGGACAGCTTGGGAGAAGGAGGCAGGAAGAGAAACCTAGGAGTTTTGAAATTGCTCTTTTTCTCAGCCGTTTCCCCAACAAAAGCCCCTTCAGTCTCAGGGCGTCCAGCCCCCTGCGTGCAGCCAAGGGTAACATTTGTGCATGTGCAGCTATAGGGAGATGTGTTTATTTTCCAGCACATTCGCTGAAAAGCCGCGTGTGCGGCTGGGGAGAGGCGGCGAGCAGGGCCGGCCGCTCTGCCGTGGGAGCGGGGGGCTCAGCCCCCCATGCACCCGCCACGTGGGTCTGCAGCTGCTTCCTGGCCAAAGCTGCATGTAATCACTACCAGACCTCGTTACGCTGCTCGCTAATTAACCTCGGGCTGCTGCGGTTTTCCTTGCAAGACCCCCAGCCCATTAATTCGGGGGCCAGAGCCAAGGCAGCTGCTGCAGATCCCCACCCTGTATCCCAGCACTTGCCTTGTTAACCAGGGGAGCCAGAGGAGCAAACAGCACACCCCCCAGAGTCGGAGTGACCCCGACCCTGGCGCTGTGCACCCAGTCACAGCGTTTGTGCTGTTTCACAACAAGCAAACCCATTCGCAGCCCTCCCATGCGGCCGCGGCGGGAAGGACCCTGCTGGGAGCACGGGCACCTGTGGGGCTGATTCCCAGTTAAATACCTGGGGGGTCTCCTGGAGATGGCACCGCCGGTGACGGTGTTTGCTCATGGCTTCCTGTTAAACACACCTGAATGGAGACATTTACTTAGGATTTCACATTATTAACAGCCACAGCAGGAAAAGGTCGGGGAAAGAAAAAGCTGATGTTATTTCCCAGAGGAAATGCTCAGTGAGAGGATGCTGCCGGGGTTTCCTCCAACAGCTCCATAGCAAAGGGGAATTTTCCCCTTTAAAACAATCTGAAAAAGAAGCATCCAAAAGAACTGCTGGAGGGAACCCCCCTGGGGTCAGTGGGATGCGGCTGCCAGGCCGGGATGCCCAGAGCCGTGGGTACCGCTGGCGGCCCCAGCCGTGCGTACCCATCCATCACCGGCCCTCGGGGGCGGGACGTGAGAGGATTAATTAAATTTTACACACGGAGCTTAGCACAGGGCTGGGTGTGATCATGTATTATTCATACGTTCAATAACACAGCTGATTTATTAATGAAAAGGTCAGACTCCCTGGAAGTGAAGGCTTGTTGTAAAATTGCTTGGAGCCGGGATGTTCCAGAGGAGCAGCTGGAACGGAGCCGGCTCAGCGCTCGGCTGCACTGGGGGACGGGGACAGAGATGGGACGGCGAGAGCTGCCCTGTTCCTTACAGCCCATTAATCCCTGGAGCGCACGTTCCCGCTCCAGCACGGGCAGACGGCGGCGGAAACGTATGTGCAGGAGGCTGGAGGAGCCCATAGCAGCTCTATGGGGTGGCTGCCTGGCTGCTCCTCGCTGCTGCGGCCATGGAGGACCCGGGGAGCCAAAGAGACCCAGCGCTTCCACATCAGCATCTGGGGCTTGCAGGGAACAAGGGAGAAGCCGCGGCAGCCAACCCCTCCCTGCAGCGCGGGGCCGGCCGGGAGCGAGCTGGCTGCCGGCGGGGGAGCAGGAGCTGCGGCCGCCTCCAAGACATGACGAATTAAGGGAGGAAATCCTGATAGCCGGGGCCATTTGCTCTGAGGTTGCTCTTGGGGACCACCAGCCCATCTGTCCCCCAGCCCCGTGTTTTCGGGCAGCCCTGTTGCTCTCTTCGCCTTGCTCAGGGTGGGCAGCAAACATGGTGCTCAGGGCTGAGCTGCAACCAGCTGGGAATGTCTCCAGCGTTGTCACAGCCCAGGGCTGTGCTGTGTCTCTGACACAAGCCATACACAGTGTCTGTGACAGCAGAGGACGGCTCCCTGCAGACGGTGAAGGGGGCACATGGTGGGAGCAGGGGGAGCACTCCCAAAACGAGACCCAGGCTTCAGCCCTTCTCCTCCACCCCAGAGGCACCAGTTGTCCCCTTTTCCCCATTCCTGCTGCATGGTCCTGCAGCACTTGGGGCCGTTGGGCTCAGCTCAGCAGCAGTTTCCCCCAAAATGACCCTGCTGGTGCTGGCGTGTCCTGGGAGCAGCTCAACCCAGCAGACATCTGCCTGCGCAAGGAACCGCCCGTAAGAAGGAACGAGTCTTGTTTTCTCCCTGGCAGCAGCCAAACGCTCGCCAAGATTTCCAGGCACTCGTGTTCAGGGCTGTCGGGAAAAAGTCACTTTGATCATCTCTAATTATTGCTCACGGGCTGACAGCACCCGCACGAGCTCCGCAGCACCCAGCCCACCCCAGCTCTGCTGCGGCAGCCCACGGACCCCGGCAGCCCACGGACCCCCAGCTGCCCACAGACCCAGCAGCCCCAGCCACTGCACCGTGCCCGGGGGATCATCCACATCCCAGTGCCCGCCCTCCATGGGGAAATGGGGACAGGGCACAAGGGATGTGCCCCAGAGCCTGGGGACTTGATGGAGAGGAGTGTCACCACCCCAAACCCGAGGGGACGGTCCTATCCCTCCACCACCACCCCCTTCCAGATGCTCTTTTTATGTCCCTAAATTGCAAAGGCGCTGCCAGGACCCCACATTTCCCCCAGACAAGTCAATTCAGCTGCACAGCAGCGAAAGCAGGGAACACCCACACCCTGCTTCTTGCTCCTGTTTATCTCCAAAGCTTTTTATTTTTTCCTCCTTTAAAAAAGAACAGAAAACCATGCCTGCCTGCAATGTGGAGGAGCGTTTGCAGCTCGGCAGGGGCTGAGCATGGCGCTGGGAGCCAGGGCAGAGGGCAGAGGGTTGCTCTGCTCCGGCCGAAACGACGCCAGGGTGCAGAGGCTGCGGGCAGCGGGACGGGTGGCGCGGTGTGCCGGCACGGTGTGCCAGCGCGGGGCCGGGAGCAGGCGGGGACTCTGATGGGATTCCCAGGCAGCTGATGTTGCGCCTTTTCTTTTTTTTCATATTTCATATTTCAGATGCTTTAGAGAGAAAAACAGCCCGCGCACCACTTGGGAGGGGAGTTCGGTGCTGTGACCTTCCCAGGCGCTGAGCCGGGACCCTCTCCTTGTTTACTGCCTGATGCGCCTCAGACTGACAGTTATAATTTATTAATCTCTGCATGGGTTTATATTTGGCTCCTGGTGTGTCTGCAACCCTGTTTGCAGAGAGGTTTGGGTACCGAGCTCACCTTGGAGGAGGAGGAGGAGGAGGAGGATCTGCAGTGAGCCTTGAAAGCTGCAGAGGAGAGACCTGGGACAGGTTTGGGGACAGGCAGAGATGGGGCCCTTGGGCTCGGCACTTTGCAAGAGGGCTCCGAGGCTCCCTGCTTGTAGGAAACATGACGTGAGATTTTCCCCATCCAGGAGCCTCCGTCAAGGGGCTGGAATGAACCTGCTCCCTCCTGCTATTTGTTCAGGAGAGCTGGGAGGCTTCAGAGAGGAGCCAAGTGTTCAAAGGGCCTTTGAAAACATGAATTGAAGGCTCTGAGCAAGGAAACGCTGCATTTTTTCCTTCTGCTCCTTGGGCCGCTGCAGCCAGCGCTGGCAGCCGGCACAGCTGCTGTGATGCCGAGGCGGGGAGAGGCAGCGGGTCCTGGCGGGACACCGTGCTCAGCCTCCCAGCACGGAGCGATCGCCACCACCAGCGCATGTCCTGGTGCTTCCCGTGGCCCTGTCCCCTCCTCAGGTCCGGCAAGGGGCTGGGAGCTGCTGCCACGTCCCGGCCGCTCTGCCCCGTGATGCTGAGCGTGGGGCTCCGGGTTTGGGCACCCATCACCCTGGGGAGCCGGGGCAGGTCCCGTGCCAGACTGCAGCAGATCAGGTCATGCAAACGGGGCTGGGAAGATGTCAGCATCCTGCCGGGTTTGGTCCTGACTCCACACGACACCCATGAGCAGAACTGAGTGATACCCAGACAGCTGTGGGCAAACATCTGCACCACGAGCCCAGGCACAAGCCATAAGTCACAGCGGCAGGAGCAGCGCCCGTGACACCCGATGGGACTGCGCGGTCCTTGCAGCTCCCTCACTGTCCTCCCGAGTGGGTTTGCACTTGGTTAATCTTGTGCAAACTTCTCCTCTGCAAAACCCAGAGGCTCTCAAAGGCATTTCGCTGTGCGCTGGTAACCAGCCCCCGTCAGCCATGGAGATGTTAGCCGCGTACAGCAAAAGTCCAGGGACGGGCGAGGGAGCGACTGGATGAGGAAACGCTTCATAGTTTCCAGCTCTGTTCCAAATTAAGCATTTAACCTTTTCAAACACATTTTACAGCGGTTGTAATAAGCTCTGACCCTCTTTGTGCTGAGACATCCTCTCCCAGCACAGCCCAGGGCACCAGCCACGCTGCAAGGGGAGAGACGGGAGCGTGGAGACGCAGAGTTCAGGAATCCGGCGTCTCGGCTCTGCAGGGCCGGGGATGAAAGGACACACGCTGAGACCACTGGGGACCCAGAGCCACGGCCGTGGGGCTGGGACGGGCTGTGGGGACATTCCTGGGTCTGGGTGTTGGGAGGGTTGAGTCCACCCCATAATAACCCGCAGACCCCAAGAGACCAGGGAGTTATTACATGAGGCTCCAGAGCCCCAAGGCAGCCTGTAATTACGGTGGGACGGGGCAGAGGCCTCCCCAGCCAAACCAGCGTTTCCCAGCGTGGGCGGCCGTGCAAAGGCAGCGCTGCGGAGGGGAAGGGGCAATTTGGGGGTCGCTCTCCCTGCCCTAAGCCCCCACAAAGAGATCTGGAGCCAAATATTATAGAAGCTGCTTGTTGTTCCTGCACAGCTCGGCCCCGCTCGCTGCCAGACCACAATGGGAGCGAGGACAAGGGGACGGGGCTGTGTCACTTGTGGGTGGCACTGGGTGCACATGTCCAGGGCAGGCGACAGAGCAGCAGCAATGGGACACGAATGGGGGCCAGGAGCTGGCAAAACCTTATTTTTGGTGCCAAGTCACCTATCTGGTGCCAGCGCTTTTTCAGAGCCCCACAGCACGGAGAAGATGAAGCCGGGGTACGGGATGTGAGTGAGTGAGCGGCGCTGCAGCAGCCACCAATTTCCCAGCCCCGGGTGTCCTGTGGGAGGGAGAGGAGCAGGAGGATCCCTAATGTCACCCCCTACCAGCCACGGAAAGCCTGGGCTGAGCCCCTGCAGCTCGCAAGGGCAGCTCTGAAGCACCTCCCGTGCAATTTGGGTGACCTCGGTGGCATCGGACGGTGCTGTCACCCAGGAACCGCGGTGAGAGCATCACCCCGTCAGCCCCCGGCCAACGCTTCCAGCAGAGCCCTGGAGCTCCTTGGCAATCGCACCATCTCCCAGTGACCGCCTCCCTTCGCATTGCCTCACATCTCCATTCAAGAATGCTGTTTGGGCTGAAGAATGCAGCGCTAAAAGAGAAAAAAGGGAAAAGGGAGGCCGGGGTGAGGAGGGAGGTCAAGGGAGGGCTCTCCCAGCCCCTCTGCCCTGACCCTTGTGTTTTTGGAGAGGAAGCTGCAGACTCTGGCCAGATGTCGAACGTGTTCCCTCCGCCGGAGCAAGGGGAGGTACCAGGAGATGGACACTCGCTGCCAGTGCCCGCATCAGGAGTCTCTGCACTTTACAAAGGCTGGAAAGAGCCAGGACTAGCAATGAAGAGGAGGTTTAGGTCGCAAACGCCCAGAAAGAACCTGCAAACCTGGGAGCCAGAGACCTCTGGGAGGTGGTTCCAGCGCTTTTCTGCTCAGGTGTTTGCAGCATGAGCCTCATCGGGAGGCCCCATGTGAAGCGGAGCTGAAACCTTGAAAATGTGGAAGAGGCAGAAATAACATTTACATGAGTCAAAAGGGAAGCTGCTCAGAAGTAGCTGTGCCTTTGGGATGCTCGCAGTAGGTTTAACAGTTCTCCCTTCATCTAGGCAGATCGAGCTTTAGCCTTTGCAGGAGCATCAGAGAGCTCTGTTTCTTTGTTATGCTGTGAAGCATTCGGTCCCCGTGCCAAAAGCATCCTGACGAACCCACGTGTGTCCGCGGGGACGGCAGCGCTCCCGGCTCCGAGCGCAGCATCTGCAAATTAAAGGCAAACTCGGGCCAGGTTCAGTGGTTTCAGATACAAAGCTCAAGAGCATTTGATCAAAACAACTGGAACAAACCCAACCAAAACAGACACTGCTCACATCAGTTTGGTTTAGGAAACCAAAGCAAACCAACACCGGCATCTGTCTGGCTCTGATGGGATGCAGACTGCGACCGTTGGAGGAACTGCTCCGGGTGAGATTACGCAGGGTCCACTGGCTTCCAGCAAGCAGGACGGCGCGTTCCCGGCTCCTTCCCCCAGTTCAGGGCTTGCTTTGAACTGTCAGCGGCAGGGAAGAGGTGTCTGTAGGAGGAGATGTTGGAGAAGTTTCATGGAAGTCACTTGGGAACCAAGAGGAGCTGGCTTCGCACTCGCCCGTCATGAGCGGTAGCGCTGAGGTCTTATCAACACCCACCTCCTGCCAGACAGACGGACCAGGAGAACCCCGCGAGACGCTGGATGCCCAGAGCGCGACATTTCGAGGTTGGATGGAGTAAAAAAGACATA
This sequence comes from Nesoenas mayeri, assembly GCF_963082525.1. Lineage (NCBI taxonomy): Eukaryota > Metazoa > Chordata > Aves > Columbiformes > Columbidae > Nesoenas > Nesoenas mayeri. The sequence continues at coordinate 1,252,594 of NC_137574.1, read as the reverse complement.
TGTGCTTCTTTGGATGGTAAATGTTCACTTCTGTGAGATAACTCTGAGCTGGTGAGGTTGAGATTTGACACAAAGTCCTTGTGACAGTGGGAAACACACAAAGCGAGCTCAGGTGCGGCGGTATCTTCTGGTTTAGGCTGGGAAAGGGGGCTGTGGCCGTGGGAAACGGCACCATTGGGACCCAGTTTGGGTGGGGACGGCTTCTCAGCATCCCTGGGGGGACCACCAGCCCCCGCGGGTGTGCAAACAGCCTCCCCCAAAGGGTCAGGAATATTTGTAACTTCCCGAAGACGGCGAGGCCACGCTCCTCATCTAACCTCGCTGGGGACAAGCTGCTTTTCCAGAACAACAGCCAAGCCCTGCGAAAGCCTCCGAGCTGTTGGCCACCGGGACACCTCGAGCTGCCAGAGATGTGACGCTGGTTGACACCATCGGAGCAGCAGATGTTACTGGCTGCCACTGCCCTCCCCGCCATTCTCCGTGGAACGGAGCTCCCTGGCAGCAGGAACAACTCCCTGAGAGGGGTCGTTCCTACATCACCCGGAGCCCCGAACCACCTCCCTGCCCATGGTCAGACCCTTTTCCGGCTGCCCCGTGCCACTGCAAGCTGTCACAGCAACGCTGGGCATGGAAGAAGAGCTGCTACCAGCCAAGTGAAAGCCCTCATCCCACTTTACTAAAGTTTTCCCTCCCTTTAGGCAGCGCTACCCCCCCAAGCTGGTTTCCCCCTCGAAGGCAAGGCTGTCTCTGAACGCTCCCAGTGCTGCGAGCTGTGCTTTCCAGGCACGCTGCTCCTGCCCGAGCACAGCGGCTCGCTGGCACCGTCCCCACTGCACAGCGTGTCCCTCAGCCCCACATTCCTCCTCCTTACAACAAGGACCTCAGGGCGATAAGCATCTTTGCAAGGCTGCCCAGGGGAAGAGGAGGTTTCGGCTGGAGATTTGATGGGAAGCAAAGTGCGTCTGGAGTCCAGCACCTGCAGAGCCTCTCGGAGCAGCTCCGGGCTGTGGGAGGACCTGGCGGTGCTGCTGCAGCGGGCATGGGATGGACGGGGCACTCAGGGCTCCTCCTTCCCATTGCTTTCGGGCAGAAATGCTGTGACACAGGGACAGCTGTCCCAGAGGTGAAGTGCACAGAGGGCCAGCACAGGGACCGGTGGCTGTGACAGTGCCCACCGCTCCCCCACTTTGCAGGACGCCCCAGGGCACCGGCAATGGGAGGTGATGTGGCAGGGACAACTGGGAGCTCTGCTGTCCCTGCCCAAACACGGGTCACCCTCAGCACACGCTCCCTGTCCCCCCAGCTCAGCCCTGGGGGGGACACCCACAGGGGACACCCAATTCTGCACAGTCTGCAGAAATGCCAGCTTGGCATGGCTCTGCTGCCACGCTGAAGACAAACTCCCGCTGTCACAGTGGCCCTTTGGTAGGCAACTTATTTACCTTGGATGCTGCAGCCTTATCGTTCGTGGAAATGTTTATCCGAAATATTTAATAGCAGGACTGCATAAACTGAGGCTGCCTGGGAAGAGCCCGGGCTGCAGCCGGCACAGGCACCAACGCCTCCTCCCCTGGTACTGCAAAAGTTAAAGATACTTTCTCACTTCTCCCTAAGAATCGCATCCTCAGCGCCTCAAAACCTGATATTTTTTAATCTGGCCAGAGGCCTCCTCATCGCTTCCTGATGAGAAACACAGGAGACCTAACAACAGCCCTTTTAAAAACAACATCCCCGATTCCACTAACTCGTTAAACAGAGAGAGCCTGAAAAGTGCCAACACTCCTATGAGAAAAGACGGGAGAGAGAGAGAGAGAGAGAGAGGGAGGAAAGAAAAAGCAGGTTATTTATAACGCCAGGCAGCATTAGGGTCTTTTCAGTCTCTCCTGCAAACCGGCTGCTGCTGGTAGGTCACTCCCCAAAAAAACCTGCCGAGCCCGTGACCTGCAAGCACAATATTTGATCTGGGATCTGGGGCGGACACCAGGCTCTGCAGACCCAGAGACGCACTCACATGCTGCTTGGCACACGGGAGATCCCGCAGAAGAGCAGCGCGGCTTTGGGAAGGAGACGCTCACCTCGGTAAGTCCGTCTCTGTATTTATAATGATTGGGTTTTTTTAAGGCTGATTTCCATGCCCTGGCCTCGGCGGGCGGCTCCGCGCGGAGCACATGCCAGCGACACGGGTGGCACAGGGCGAGCGCCAGCGCTCCCGAGCCACCGCGGCGGGAGCTCCCGCTGCCCACGTCCCCTGTCCCCCCAGCAGCTCCTTGTCCCCTTGGTGGGACCTGGACACCCAAATCCATCAGCCCCAGGCACGGGCAGCGCCTGGCACCCTCTGCCCATCCCGTCTGCAGGGGAAGGGGAGCTGGTTTCATGCCTGCCCACAGACCCTGGAGCCCCTGGGCTCCAAAACCCGCTCCCCGCCAGGGTGACCCCATTACCCCGGCAGCCTCTGGCATGGGAGCATGTGCACCAGGAGGTGACACGAGTCTTGTGGTTGGCACACTCAGCTCAGATCCTCCCCAAAACCAGCACTGAACCCCACTGGGGAGGGGAGAAGCAACGTTCCAATGAAGTGGGGGGCTGCTGAGGACAAGTTCTGGGGTTACCAGTTTGGTGAAGGGGGGCACTAGGGTAGGTGGAGGGACCCTGTGGATCCATGCTGAACTGGGCAGGGGCTGCCAAGCTGCTCTGCATGGCTGGGGGGCTCAGGGGGTATTTCAGCCCCAGAGCAGGAGGGAGGAGGAGAACAAACTGCTCCTGCCAAGCTCCCCATGGCACCAGCATCCCTGAGCACCACGTCCCACGTGCCCCGCGCTGCAGGAGCCTGCGGAGGGCAGGGAGGGAGAGGAGGGGGCGAGGGAGCCGTGCGTGCCCTTCAGTCCCGCTTTCCTCCAGCGCCAGCGGCTGCCAGGCTGCCTCGCTGGCAGCAAACTGTGCCCTCTTTGTCCGCTGCAGAACCGTCCCCTCCCGGCGGCGGGGGACACGGGCCATGCCACGGGGCGACCCCGCGGTGAGGGGGACACTGGCGGGGCGGCGGGAGCGGAGCTGGCAGGGACGCACCGCAGCCCCACAGCTCTGCCTGCCCAGCCACGTATGTAGCACATGCAGAGGAGCCAGCAGGCAGGAGCCGCTCCGCTCCCCCTCCGAACAGCTCGGCCCCACGTATTTCCTGGAGGAATTTCAAGCTGCCTCGCTCCAGGCCGCTCTGTGTGCTCGTTTAGCCCCAAGACGAGGATTCCTAGAATCATTTTGGTTGGAAGACACCCTCAAGTCCATAAAGTCCAACCATTAACCCAACACTGTCACTAAACCATGTCCCTAAGAACCACATCTACGCAGATGTTGCCCCTTTTTGTGTCAGGGTTGAGCTTGGGGACTCTAAGCTTGAAAGCGGTTTAATTTCAAAAACCAGCCAGAAGTTGTTTGCCAGGATTTACATCAGTCCCGAGCAGCCTGAGCATCCTGCGCTTCTGTGCGGGAAGCGGGGCTGGATGGAACCCACGGCCAATCCTGTCGCCAGCGGCTGTCACACAAATACAGCTCCAGCAAAACGCCTCGAGCTCCATCAGCCTGTGCTCACAGCTCCCGCTCTCCCCTGCTCCGTGAATCCCAGGGCTGAGCGACCTGACACCACTATGGAACATGTGCCCTGTATCTCCATCCCTACTCATTTATAACAGAAACACCCGTAAGTTCAGATTTTGTAAGCAAATATCCACTGGGATGCAGGTTTCTAGCAGGGCTGAGGTGGAAAGGGGGAAGATCAGGTACCTGCAAACAGGGGACATGCTTGCAGCCCCCTTTTTTGGGTAAGATTCATCCAGGTCCCCTGGTTCTCCAGCTCTGCTGCCGAGCGGCACCATCTCCAGGCAGGGGTGCAGCTCCTCTCACCCCACACCTGACGCTGCTGATGGTTCCTCCCCATTTGTCCCCCACCCAGGTCCCTCCAGCACCAGCACCATGCGTTGGGCCACCGTCCTGGTCATCGCTGGGCTCTGCGGAGCCTCCCTGGGCCAGTACAATGAAGAAGAAGACATGGCGTGGTTGCAGTACTACATGCGGCAGTCCCGGGTGTCCTCCTACAACTACATGCCCTACTATGAAGACGAGAACCCCCCTTACGTCTATTCTTACGTCCCAGCCCCAGAGACAGAGGCAGAGCCCGGCCCTGAACCTCAGCAAGCCCTTTCCTGGCAATGTCCCCACGAGTGTGATTGTCCCCCTAACTTCTCGTCAGCTATGTACTGTGACACCCGGAACCTGAGGTACCTGCCCTTCGTGCCTTCCCGGATGAAATACGTCTACTTCCAGAACAACCAGATCACCAGCATCCAAGAGGGCGCTTTTGACAACGCCACCGAGCTGGAATGGCTCGCGCTGCACAACAACCAGATCACCAGTGAGAGGATGGGCAAGAGGGTCTTCGCCAAACTCAAGAACCTGGAGAGGTTGTACCTGAACAACAACAACCTCACCAAGATGCCCAGCCCCCTGCCCCGGTCCCTCAGAGAGCTCCACTTGTCTTACAATCACATCTCCAAGGTCCCCTCCAACGCTCTGGAGGGGCTGGAGAACCTCACAGCCCTGTACCTCAGCCACAACTACATTTTTGAGATGGGAGCATCTCTCAAAGGGCTCAAGTCTTTGATCCTTGTTGATCTGAGTTATAACCACCTCAGGAAAGTCCCTGATGGACTCCCGATGGCTTTGGAACAGCTCTATCTAGAGTACAACTACATCAACACCATTCCCGATGACTATTTCAAGGTGTCTCCCAAGCTGCTGTACGTGCGGATGTCCCACAACAGCCTGACAAATCAAGGTCTCTCTACCAACACTTTCAACAGCAGCAGCATCCTCGAGCTGGACCTCTCTTACAACAGGCTCCAGAAGATCCCCCGGGTCAGCACCAACCTGGAGAACCTCTACCTTCAAGGGAACCAGATCAACGGTGAGCAGAAATGCGTCAACCGAATTGTGGTGGTGCAGGGGACGGTGGTGCAGTAGAGGGATGGGGAGATGGGGATGCAGACCCTGTGCCTCCCTGGGGGACACTATCCAGGGTCATGAGCAGGAAGCTGGGATTTGGGACACTGAGCAAGGCAGGAATGGGTTCCGTTGTGTCCCAACACACCTGGAGCCAAGAGGCTCCCCGCTCTGGACGCTCCCGTGTGACCCATGCGCTGGTTTTACTGGGCATTTCGCAGAAGCCTGAGCATCTTCTGGTTGGAGAGGCCAGGAACCAGCTGTGGGGAGATGCTGCTACACAAGCTGGGGAGGGGATCACAGCTCTAGTCTGGGACTGCACACGGGCTGGGGGGGGCAGAGGTGGGTGGTCCCCATGGTCACTGCACCTGGGAACACGTCACCCTGCCCGGCGCTAACGCAGGGGACAGGGACGTCCCCTGTGCTCTGCAGAGCCTGGGGACAGCACAGCCCCGTCCCCTCGCTGGGGCTGGGACAGACGGCAGCTCTGTTATTAGAGCCATTGCCACAGCATCTTCTGCCAGGACCAAAATTCACTCCGCTTAATACACAAATAAATAAAAGGAACAGATTGTTCCGGGGCTGCTATTTATAAATACGAGCTAGGGGGAAAAAAGAAAAAAAAAAAAAGAAAGAAAAAAGAAACAAGCAGGCAATCTGCTGGAAAAATCCAGGCTCGCTCCGCTTACCTGCCAGGGCCCGAGCGCAGGACCCTGCCCGGCGGGGCTGGAGCCCTGAGCAGGATGGGGATGGGGACATGGCAGCGCAACCATCAGCTCTGGCAGAGGAAACACACAACCCCGCACCGGGGAGCCGACAGCAACACAAAAACAAGAACAGATTCCCAAATGTTTGCTTTCAAAATTTGTAGCTGTTCGCGTCTGCCGACAAATGCCACCAAACCACCGCGGAGCCACCCGGGCTCTGCCGCAGAGCTCGCTGCAGCCTCAGGGTTTGCTGCTCACCTTTCCAGGAGCCGGGGGCTGCAGCACCAAGCGCCCTAGGGGGCACATCCCCCCATGGGGCACCGGCACCGGCTCCTGCCCCTCCAGCGCCGCGGACGCCCCCGCTGTCCCCCGCACAGCGCGGGGGTGGCGGCCCCCAAACCCCCGCCCCGGGGTCCCCCACAGCCGCTGCCTCCCCAGCAGCATCCCCGCCTGGAGCTTTGCTGCCCTCTAGTCGGTCGCTTCTCTCCCAAATCCCGCATGAAATATGTAGAATTTGCTCCGTTTCCTCCCTCCAAACCCAGCCCGGGCAGGGCCGGAGTTTCCATGCTCGGACCAGCTGCCCTTTTAGCTTAAAAGTGGAGGGTGTCGAGTCCAAATTTGCAGGAATAATTCGCCATTTGGAGGTGCTTTCATATTTTTCCGGCCCACTTTAACATCAAGCAGCTCTCAGAGGTCGGTACCCGCAGACCCAGCACCAAAGCAGCCCCCCCTTGACATTTCTCACATCGCTCCCCAAAGATCAGCCGGCGCTCAGCTCCGTCTCCTCTCCCCCCGCAGAGTTCTCCATCAGCAGCTTCTGCACCGTGGTGGACGTCATGAACTACTCGCGGCTCCAGGTCCTGCGGCTCGACGGGAACGAGATCAAGCGAAACGCGGTGCCCCCCGACGCGCCGCTGTGCCTGCGCCGTGCCACCGTCATCGAGATCTGAGCCGCCCCCGCCCTCAGGACTTGGCTCCCCCGTTCCTGGGGGGACCCTCGCGCCCGTTTCAACGCAGCTTCGACGGTTTGACTTGGCTTCCGCAATAGTGCAATAAGGGTTCTCCAGCACCCGCCCACACAGGGGGGAAGGAGCCGTTTGCCCCCAAACGCTCTCCCCTGGTTTGAGTGGGATGCAGCAGGGATGGGGAGAGCTCACCCCCCTGGTTGAGGGATGGAGCCCCTGCACACCAGCTCCATCCCCCCGGCCCGGCTCTGAGCTCCCCCTCTGCCCCAGCAACTTGGCTCTCCATTTAAAAACCCCCCAAAATACAACACAGTGACACCTGCATCCACAGCACGATTGGATTTGTCAAAAAACACCCACCTTGGTTCCTTGGACGGTTTAGTTTGAGAACCAAAGTGGCAGCTGAGCTTTGGAGATGACCTGCAGAGCTGAAGAGGTCATCCAGACCCTCCGCATTTACACTGCATGCCGACACTATAGCAACAAAACCCAAAAAAACCTGTACTATCACTGACGCATGAACTGTAGAGATCATACCGACAAATAAAGCCCTTTCTGTAACTGCACAAAACGTGTCTGAGGGGTCCCAGATGCAGAGAGCGGGGGCTGAGCGCCGGAACCCCCCGTCTCGCAGGCTCCATAACCCGGGCTGGATTGGCCGTCTAGTGGTTGTACCAGACACGACACGTGCAGCCGCCAAGGAGCTGCTGCTCCAGTGCGTCCCAGATGGGGCTTGTGCAAGGATGTTCACAGGAGGAGAAAATCCACATGCAAAGTGCCAGTTGAGAGAGGGAAGGGATGGCGGTGCTGCCGGTGCTGCTTTTCCAGATGCTTTCATGCTCTCCACTCCTCAGCCCTGCTTATTTTTAACAGCGGAGCTGGAGGATTCTTAAAAAAGAGAATTCACATAGGAAGGATTTTCACAGCTCTGGCCAAGGCTCTTGCAGCAGGAGGAGAGGCGATAAAACCCCCGTGGGCTCCATAGCCCACCCTCCTCCTCCTCATCATCATCAGTCCCAGGTCAGGTTTTTGCCTCAGAGTATCTGCACCACCACTCCCCCTCCACCCCCCCCCCCCCCTCAAATCACCACCAGCCTGCAGGAGCCCAAGAGTCCGGTGGTCTGGGGGGGTTTGTTGGGATGTCCCAGCCCATGGCCCTGGGGGGACCTGGCAGCGGGGGCTGGTGGCAGCAAAACCCAGGACAAGCAGCCACCAAATGCTGCTTGGCGCAGCTGCTTTATCCCGCAGGGCGGCTGGGGTCGCTGATTGACACCGGGCATCGCTGATTGACAGCAGCTGCAGCACCGGCCCCGCAGGGGTGGAGGGGGCAGAGGGTCAGTGCAACCCACCGCCCGCTCCTTCCCCCTCCCAAAAAAAGGGGGAGACCCCATTGGTCCTGGGAAAGCTCACAGGAGCCCAATCACCGCCCTGTTGTTGGGGTGGGATGGAAGGGATGGGGGCTCGGTCCCCCTCCTCCTCTCCCTCCCCTTCCTCCTCCTCCTCCTCCTCCTCCTTCTCCGGGGCAGGTTCGGGGTCGGGATATCGGGGAGGGGGGAGCGCGGGGCTTTGTCCAGATCCCCAGAGAAGCATCAAGGAGGAAAAACCCCAAACCAACCGAAAAACCGCTCCCCAGCCCCATATGGACAGGCAGGATTTCTCCAGCGCTCCCCTGCAAAACCCCACATTTCATCTCCACTTTTTCCAGCCCCTTTCCCCAGATCCTCTTCCCTTCCGCGCTCCATTCTCGTTCCCGTTTGCAGCATCCCTCAACTCAAAGCTGTTTGCAAACATCCCTTTAGGAGGGTGTTTCCCCAGGAAGCGCAGGATTTGTGTTTAATAACAACGCCTCCAAATATTTTCCTTTGGAGAAGCACACAAGAGAGCAGCGGGGATGGTTCTGATCCCAGTGTGGCTGGAGGGGTCTGGGACAGGCAGAGCCCCCCTGGCTCGAGGGACACGAGCTCCGGACACGGCACCGTCCCCGCGCCGCAAACCCAGCGTGTGAGCGTTGGCAGAGCCGGCGTGAGTTGCGGCCGGGAAGCGCAACCCGGCGCCACGTCCTTCGGCGCTTCCCTTTGCTCAATTCTTCTCGGACTTAACCTAAAACCTTTATTGAGAAGTTGCGAGGACAAAAGCGCCGGTGGCCGGGTCACGGCCGCCCCCGCCACGCCTGCCCATCTGCAGACGTGCTCGCGACGTGACGAGCAATAGAAGTTGATTATTAATAAGCTGCTCGGATCCGGCCGGCGGCAGCTGCGGCTTGGCTGGGAAGAGATAAGAAAACTGCAGAGGCAGCGGGAAAAGACGCTGGGGAGGGACCCCGCACGGGACCCCCGTCCCCAACCAGCATCACTCGGGGATGAGCTGGGGACCCCTCTCCCCGACGGAGGCTGCGGGACCGGGGGTCCTGCTCTCACAGCTCCGCATCAGGAGTAAAACAGAGATGAGATTTTGCTGCTTGGGATTTGGGGTGTCAGCATTTTGGGTCTCTCCACGCAGCTCCTTGAGGGGCCAGAGCAGCTGGCGGGGGTCAGTCCCCACCAGGGGACCACACGCTTTTGGGGGGGCCACTGGGGAAAGGCAGCCCTGCTCCCAGCAGCGTTTGGGCACAGGGGAGAGGGACAGGCAGGAAATTCCCAATCTGTCCAGCCCCCACTCTCGCCTGCCCTTTTGTTCCACTCGCCATCTGTCCCGCAGCCCCGCGCGCTCCCGCCGCACGTGCCGTAAATATCAAGACGGGCTTTGTCTCTGCTCCCAGGGGCAGCGGGGACCCCAGCCCTAAGGCTGCCGGGGGCTGGCATGGGGGGCGACAAGCCCTCGCGCTTTAGGGGAGCACCAGGGCTGGTGTCTCAGCCCCGATCCAGCCTTTTAACTCACAACAAAGCAGTGAACACGCCAGCAAGGGCAGCTGCTCCGCTCCAGCCCCGTCCTTGCCCTTTGCTGTTTTATCCGGTGCGATAATAGAAATAAACTCCCTGGTAAAAGCGCATTGTCAGATGGAAAATGGGCCTCGCCCTCCGTCTGGCAGCTGGGGACGCTGGGGACGCTGGGGACGCGCGGGGTTCAGGGACGTGGTTGCCTCCAGCCGGTTCCCAGTAACACATTTCCCAACAGTTCCCCAAAGGAGCAGGTGTTGCGTTCACACGGGTGTTGCATTCTCACGGGTGTTGTGTCCCCACAGCAGTGACACCGGGTACAGCTGTGCCAGGCACAGGGACAGTGGCCCTTGCAGAGGGGACGGGGCGGGTACCAGCCCACACAATGTTCTAACATGTCCTGACATGAGCTAGCACGTCCTGGGGCCCCAGCATTACCCTTAAATCCTTCTCCTTCTGCCTTGTCACCACTGGCTGGGGCTGGCAGGGGCTGCTCCATAGTAGTCGCAGCCAAGGGCAAAGCTCAGACGTGACCCACGAGACACTCCTGGTCAGTGCCACTGGTGCAGAGACGTGACAGAGGGGGAGCCCCACGAGCCCTCCTCCCTCCCCAGCACTCCCCGGAGCTGGGAAACGCGCTTCCCCGGACACGCAGGGCTGGTCCCAGCTCCAGGCTGCCCTGGAGAGGCGGCTCAGGGGACGCAGGTGACAAGCAAAGCAAAAGGGGCTCAAAGCCTCAAACAAAACCCCAGCAGCTGGTGAGACTCGCATGCCTGGCTGGAACCTGCCCCGGGGCTCTGCTCCCGTCCCAGACACAGACACGGCTCCGGGGGAAACACAACCTGCCCGGGGCAGCGACCGCAGCTGCCGGCTGCTCCCACCGCCCCCGTGCCCCGTGCCCCGTGCATCGCCACTGCCAGGGCACGCGACCCCTCAGGGGTGGGTGCACAGCATCAACCGGGGACAAGGGATGTTGTGTCCCTTGGGGACAGAGGCACAGCACCCCTTAGTGCCAGAGACACAGCATCCCCTGGGGACGGGCATGGCGCCCCTCGGGGACGGCAGGGCACCACGCAGCCTCGGTCCCGAGGGACGCACCCGTCACCGTCGGCAGCTGCGGCGCAGGACGTGTCGGGGCACCTTGCTCTGCCCAGCGAGCTCGCAGGGTGCGGCACAGTGCAGGGAGGACCAAGGGGGTTCAGCACTGGTTGCTCAACACCAACAGTCCCCTCAAATAACATTAATTACTATTATAATATATAATAAGAATCGTATGAACCCCGGCAGCGAGCCGAGCGAGCTTTGCCCTGACCCGTGCGGCGCAGAGGCCTCTTTTCTCCCCGGCGCTCAGCCCTGCGCTGCGAAACAAAAGGTGCAAAGTTTAGTGGTGCATGAAAGGAGAAACAAAACCCCGGCTGAGCCGCGGCCCTGCCGCAGCCCCCACCAGACAGATGGCAACAGTTGTCCCCGCACACCAGTTGCTCGCTGCTGCCAACAAGCCCCTTTTATCCCCAACGGGTCGTAAATGGAGCGTTGGAGCCGCTGCTGCGGAGGGGCCGGGATGGGGATGAGGATGGGGATGAGGATGGGGATGGGTTGGAGACGGGGATGAGGACGGGGATGGAGATGGAGATGGGGACAGGGATGGGGTTGGGGATGGGGATGGGGTTGGGGATGGGGATGGGGGTGGGGGTGGGGGTGGGGATGGGGATGGGGTTGGGGATGGAGATGGGGATGGCTCTCCTTCCCCTCTCCCTCCCCGCTGTAATTGTTACTAAACACAAGGTCTGCACAGGCCCCGCTCCGAGCGCTCCTGCCCGAGAGCCGGCAGGGAGGAGGCGAGCAGGCAGGGAGCGGAGCTGGGGCTGAGCCCACCGGCAGCTTTTGTGGTTGTTTGGGGGGGATTTCTTTTTCGAGCTCACACGAAGCAGCGCCGCAGCCCGTCCCATCTGCTGCTGGAGCCCCTCCAAGCACAGCGAGCGCCGAGACGGCTCCTGCGCCGCGCGGGGGAGGCGAGTGGGCGCGCGGCGGCTGCGGCACACGCGCTCGCATCTGCCCGTGGCCTTTTTGGAGGAAAGAAGCGTTGTCTGGGTTCTTTTCTTCCACCGGGTGGTTCAGCTTTTAGCGAGGGCTGGAAAGGCAGAGCGGTGTGTTCCTCTTCGCGCTGGTTTGGGGGCGAGGCGGTTGGGGTGCTGGGGGATGGACAAGCTGAGACAAGACGTGTCACGGCTGCGGAGAGCTCAGCGCCTGGCTGCGCGGGTGTGAAGGGAGGCCAGCGCACAGAGCGGGGCAGAGGAGGGAGAGGAAGGTCCGTAAGGCGAAGGGCAGGCAGGGAACATGGTCCCCAGAATGTGGCCAAGGGACAGAAAGCAGCAGGAGCCCACGCGCCAACGCAGAGCGCAGACCCGGTGCTGTGGGCTGGGGAGGGCTCGGCTCAGCCCCACGGTGCGGAGCTGCAGGCAGAGCTCGCGTGGGGGCTCCTCCGCTCCAGCAAACACCAGAGCCTGCCGGTGCCAAGAGCGGCGATGCAGAGATTGCCGGGGCAAGCATCAGCCACGCCGGAGCCTGCAGCCCCAAGCACCGTGGGCTTGGCGCGGCACCAGCCCCTCCGAACCCCACAAACCACCTTCCCGTTGCTGGGCCACGTGACGGCAGCTTCTCCGGTGGATCCTGGGAAGATGACGAGGGCTCCGGAGCACCGCAGGGGACAGAGCACCCCGGGGCCCGCGCCTCCCCCTTTTCCCAGGGCCGGGCGCTGCCGTCTGCGTCTCCCCAGATACAGGCGAGCGCGGCCGCACCCAGCGACAGCCAAAATAGCCGGTGGGTTCCCATGGCCCTGCCGGCAAACACCAAGGGCAGGAAGCACCTGGCGGAGGCCGAGCCCGGTGTGAACGTGCCGATGCGGGGAGGAGGTTCAGCAGCACCCGGTTTCGCTTCTGTCGCTGCTCCAGCTGCAAGCGGGAAAGCCCAGAGCCGCAGCTGCACCGCTGCCGGCCCCAGCCCCATTTGCCAAAGGGGCTCAGCTCTATTCCCAGCTCCAGTGGGGTGAGGGGTGAAAGCGTTTCGAAGGAGGGATGATGACAATACCACGACTGGGCGGGGATGAGATTTGGCTTCTGTGGGAAGGGCAGAAATAACCCCAACAAGCAGTTTCACATCCTAAATGCTGATGTTGCTTTTCTGATAAGCTAGAAACACCTGATTTCTGCTAAAGGGACCTCAGGAAGGAGAACAACACAAACACAGGAAAAACAGAACCAATGTTTTGCCATGAGTCAACCCAAATATCCTCCAGACCCGGCGGTTGCTGCTGTGTCAGGACGTTCCTCGTGGCTGGTTCGGGCTTTGCACAATCTGCATTTTCCAAACAGACCAGCCCCCAAACCCGCCCGTGAAGGGCTTTGGGGAGGCCAGATAAACGCCCCCCCATGCTAACCCAGCTGGTACAGCAGGTATCATGGTCCCACCAGCAGAAAAATGACAAGAAAAATAAAAAGAGCAGATGAGTCAGCTATTCAAAGGCTCCCGGTGGGACCTGCTTGTGGTGTGGGCAGCGTTGACTCCCCACTGAACGCTCCGAGGCGTAAGAGCTGCTCTTATCCTGGCTGCAGGCAGCTCCAGTTGCAGATGATCTTGGCCCAAACAGCAGCCACAGGTCACAGCACGCAGGACCACGGCAGGGTGGCCACGGCACGGGCTGTGCCAGCCCCAAAATGGGCCACGGTACACGGGTGGGAGCAGAGCGCGCTGGTCCGGCCAGGCCAGCGGGAGGAAGGCCACCATCATCCACCCGCCCCAGCCTTTGAACCCGGGTGACTCCTCAGCTAATCAGCAACCGAATGGGACGCTCCGTTCCTGCCCTGTTTCACAAGCAGCAGCAATTTGGGTGTGTTTATGGAAACTAATGAAGGGATGAGTTCAAAAGAGGAGCGGCACTGACAGAGCACCAACATCAGCCCACAAATTGTTTTCCCCCAGGCTGTGGCGTGTTATGGTAAAAGCAGGAGGGGAGGCAGCGCCGTGGGACCAGACCTGCGCCGCCCTTGGCATCACCGCTGCGGGATGGTGCGGGTTGGGAAGTTCACAAAGAACCTCCTGAACCCCATGAAAATGGAGTTTCGGAGGGAAACCAGCAGGAGCTGGTTTGGCCGAGGTCGGCTGGGAGTGCGTGCACATGGGGTAATCACAGGGTGCGGGTTACGGCTCCTGCCGCATCACCAGCCAGAACAGGATCCGCGGTGAATCAGCCCCGGCGGCCGGTATCGTGACAGGCCCCGAGCATCCCGCACACACCGCGTGTCCCCGTCCCGTGATCCCTCACCCGTCCTCCCCGCGGCTCCGTCACCCCTGGACGGGCAGTGGGAACAGGGAGCTCAACCAGGACCTGCCCCAGATCCTCTTCTTCCCAAGGTTTCCTTCATGCCGTTCCTATGGGTGGGGAGAGGTCTGGTAGCCGGGTACATAACACCCTCCCACCCTGGCAGGACATTGGGTTCTACAACCCTGCCCTGCATCAACCCCCCGCTGCCCCAGGCAGACGCAGTGGCCGGGACCCCCACAGCCCAGCTCCCAGCCCCGATTCCCCGGGTTTGGGGGCAGGTTTAGAGTCGGCATGTTGACTAAGCAGCTTTTTCCTGAGCCTCTCCCGTGACGCAGCTGGATGTGAACAGCCCTCACCCCAACCCAGCCCACAGCGCCGCTGCAACCCCAGCACACGACAGGTCCCGGCAAGACAACAAGGCTCCTTTGTACTGCTACATTTTTATTAAAGTAACAAAAGCATACGTCTGACAAAGGATCTGTACATTCTGTATATAAAAACTACTATACAATTAGTAACCATCCACTCCCTCCTCCAAGTGTAGCTTACAAACTTTCTACCATTTTCACCAAATACAAAAAGCAGGTCCCGTTCAACAGTCCAGCTTGTTGAAAAAATGACAAGAAACCCCTCAAATACACTGTCTTACAACACACACCATTCAGCTCTGCAGTCGAGCTTCAGGCTTGGAGGCAGAAGGCAACAGAGCACACGTATTCACAGCTTTACATGTAACCAGCTACAAGAGAGAAATGGATTATACCCAAGTTCGGTTGGTTTTGAAGCTAAAAACAGACCTTTAACATCAGACTCCTCCACACCAGGGACAGAAAGAATGAGACACTGTTATTTTGGGTCTGAAGTGGGGGCATGTTAAAAGCAATTTAGTGATTCCTTTGGTGTGGGCTGTTGTTCCTGAACAACTTTTCCGATAAGAGGGAGGGAAGAGAGCAAAGGGGGGGGTGGATCCTCAGACTGCTTTGATGGTGACAAATCCCACCCCAAGGAAGCACCAGCCTTCAGGAAGCTCCACGTCCCCCAGCCGAGGCTGCCGGCCCAGGGGCAGTTCTCATCATGGGCTTTCCGAACAAGCAGCTTAAGCCAAGACTCCAAAAAGCACCTGAGATCCCTTTTCCTGGAAAAGGGAAACTGCTTTGGGAAGCTCCCAACCCCCCCGTTGGTGAGGTCACCTATTGCACAAGTTCACCCAGGGAAAAGCCCCAGCGCTTCGGTTCAGCTGCTGCTTCGCTGAGAGCAGAAGCTCAGAGGGAAATGACGCAGCCTGGGAGGCCCAGTCTGTTACTGTTCAAGGACAAATAACTCACCACTTGACATTTTTAAGGGGTTTGAGAACTGAGGCTGGTTTTCCAGTCCTGGATTCATGATTTGAAGCTTAAAAAGAAAAATCTGAACTTTTCCACATTAGTAGTCAGAGTTGGGAAGCTGTGCTTTTTTTATATATATAGGCATTTTGAAGAAACCAGCTAAGAACTGCGGCAGATGGGAGGCTTCCTTCCTCTCTCAGAGCACCCAAGATTTGGTAATATATTGCACAAATGTCTGAGAACTTGACTCAAAGGCTGGGCAAGAACAACTCTGGTTATGCCAGACAGCTGCCCGGTCAGGAAAGAGGAAGGTTGGAAGGAGCATTGAGGGACAAACCTGGGCAAGTTTCATTAAAACACCACTGTCAGCGTCCTGCTTCGCCAGTCACTTCTCTTAGGATCACTGGAGGAACACCAGCTGGTGGATAAAAAGGCAATGGACATAAAACATCCTGGTAAAGGCTCATTCCCAGCAGGCAGGTAAAGTTCTCAGGGCAGCACTTTCAGCTCCCACCCTATTTGTAGCTGCCAGAGCAGTTTAAGGGCCGAATCCTGAAAAACACTGGGGCAGAGTCCCCGCAAACACAAGTACCATCAGGGCTACAAGAGGAGTTTTACCTGAAGAGACAAAGCACAGGGCCAGGCATTAATTGTGCAACTCCTGTACCGAGAGATCAGGACAATCGATGCCCCTTCCCACGGTATCAGCGGGTACCCTCCCAGAAACAGCCACACGCTCATCACTGGGGGAACAGAGGGAAGTGCTGGGACTTGAAAAGCAACGTTAGGACACCAAAGCACGTGAGCATCCCCACACGGGGAGGACACCCCCGGTATTTCTGATTCTCAGAGGCAGGGCAAAGGGGGTTCTCACACACCGCCTCTGCGGCACAGGAGAAGTTGCTTCATCTCTTCTGGAGAAGCGACGGGGCGAGTCGTCAGCACTGGATGAGGCAACTTTTGCAGGAGGCCAGACCGCTGGGGCACAGGGGCCGCGCAGGAGCGGGACGTGGGCTGCAGGACGTGGGCTGGTGTCTGAGCCACTCTCAGCAGAAAGGCTTCGTCAGCCCCAGCCGCTCGGTGCTGGTTTCGGGGTCTGGAGTGCACCAGCAACAAACCGCACTCCAGTGCGCCACAGCAGCTGCAAAATTCATCCTGGTGATGTGCCCCCGAGCATCTCTGCCTTGCTCCACTCCACGGACATCGATAAAGGAACAATTGAGGGGCTGAAGACCGGTCACACTGCCCCTCGCTTCGTGCTGGGAGTGGGGCAGAGCAGATCTGCTACACTCATGGAGTGAGCGGGTCCAGAGAGATGTGAGAGCAAAGGAGAGGGATCCCAGGGTCCCCAGCATCACCCAGCCCTGAGGTGACGTTCCCCCAACACTACGTCCAGGCCCCAGAGAGATCAGACCAGCTGAGAAGTGAAGTTAAAGACAGCAACTCCCTCATCCCTTCTCCAGCAGTACAGCAATACTAGGGGTACAGCAATACTGCTGGGTACCAGGATGGCAAGGTGACCTGTGCATCTCCCACCACCAAGCCACACTTCCCAGCCTGGCTCTTCCCTCTCATCCTCCATTCCAAGCTGCCCAAGTGAGCAAGCCAGCCCAAAATTGCCATCCAACACTAATTAGGTAGATATCGGCTTCATAAGAAAAACTCATAAGCTACAGCTTTAAAAAAGGCACCTAGAACACCGCTTCTGTTCAAAGCAGTGCCCAATATTTTAATTCTGGGTTTTCTTGGATTTTTTTAAAAAATATAAATAGCTCTTCATCTTAAAAATAGATCCTCAGGTGAGGTATACAGTAGCCTGTGTCTTGGCAGTGTAAGGACAAGAGGAGTATTTAGCTGGAGACAGTCATGATGTAGTTTTTGGAAGGACTGGTGCGACCCAACATCATCTGGTTCTTACAGGTCAGCATCCCATAGGAGCTCACAGGTTTCGTCGCAGTCGCTTCGTATAAGACACAGATGGAGCCGTCCTCCCCGATGCGGTACGAGACCTCGTAGGGGTCCACCCAGAGCGTGAGCTCGCTGGGCAGGAGCTGGTAGAGCTGCGGGAGGCTGAGTCCGATCTGGCTAGCTGCCTTGCAGATAATGGGGTCCATTTTGTGATTGATCCGGATGCAGCGATACCCAGAGCCTTTGAAGGGTTTCTCAGGAAACCAGTGATGTTTGTAGTGCTCTGCAAGGGAAGCGAGAAGGGAAGAGCGGTGAGCAGCAGCCGGGAGGAGGTCTGCGTCCTGTAGTCCCGAGGAGTCCCACACCTCGCTGTAGGCAGAGGGAACCACGTCCTCCTTAGGCTGCCTCCATCAGACGGCGGCTCCAGAGCCCAGCGCTCAGCTGTTCAGCTGCCGCTTGCTCCAGGGTGCAGGAGCGCAGCTCTTCAGGTCCTAGAAAGCCCAGGCGGGACGGTGCCACGGGGGCTGCAGCTGGAGCCCAACACCTCCTCAGCCCAGGCACTGGGGTGGCCGGGGTAGATACCGTATCACCAACAACAGAACACCGCAGGCACAGAGTAACATCCAGGTCACTCTCTAAATTTGGGGGCATGTCGCTGCCCCTTATCTCAGCACAGCGGCAGACAAACCATCCCTCCTTAGGGCTGATAAACGGGGAGGAGACCCCTGAACCACCCAGTTAGTGCAGAGCCCCAGACACACTCACGGGGAGGGGAGTTCCGGACCCCACACACAGCTGTTGCCAGGGGCTCAGCGCTCAGACTAGCTTTGGATCACCTATATCAAGCCCCAGTGAGGAGGATTTCAAGCAGATGGGCTGCACAAAGCCCTAAAACTGGGCAGGGGATCTGCTCACTTCAGGGGCTGAGGCAGGAGTTTGCACAGGACCCCCCCAGGACAAAGGGGGGTGCCCAAGGAGACACACAGATGCCTGCCAGTCCCGAGGGACATGGGTGGGCACTCAGGCAAAGGCACTAATAGGCATCCAGCATCGATGATGACACCACTGGGTGTCAGGGAAGGGCACAGATGGGTGCCCGATCTAAGAGGACACAGATGGGCACCCAGGGAAGAGCACCAGGTCCTGGGAGCAACACAGGGGACACCGTGAAGGACACCAGTGGGTGTCCGGCCCCGAGGGGGATAACAAGACAACAGACACGAGCGGGCCGTTCTCGGCCCGGCCGTTGCTCCCCGTCCAGCCGACCTCTCCCCGGCCCGCGCCTCACCTGCCAGCGCCTCCCGCAGCGCTCCGCTGAAGACCTGCAGCTGCTGCTCGCTGACGCAGCCCCGCGTCCGCAGCAGGTTGGACACGAAGCCCACGGCGGCGGCGATCTCGGGCACCATGTCGGCGCGGGGCCCGCGGCGCTGGCTCTGGCTCATGTCGCGCTCCAGGCTCCGGCGCTGCCGGGCGATGGCGATCGGCTCCGATCGGTCTGCGCCGGCGGCTCCGCGCCGCCTTTTTATAGGGCAGCCCGGGGAGGCGTCATCGGCGCGGCGGCTCCCATTGGCGGAGCGGGCGCCGTATGCAAATAGCGCCTGACCTCAGCGCACTGGAAGGACTGACGTCGCCGCCGCGGTGACAATAGCGGCGGGGGGGGCGGTTACCGGAGGGTTATTTTTGGGGCTGACCTGGGAGGAGGAGGAGGAGGAGGAGGAAAGGAGGAAAGGGCCCGGGCTCGTCCCCCCCGAGCTCTCGGCACCCCCCTGCTCCAGGGCAGAGGCCCCCGCTCAGCCCTGGCGCTGCGGCACCCGTGGGCTCCCGGAGTCACGGGGGGATCGGGGGTCCCTGGCAGCGGGTGCTCGAGGTGACCCTCGGGACGTGGGTCGTGGGGGCAGGAGCACAGGGAAAGGGCTCCCCGAGGTTCCTGAGCAGTGGAAACCCCCTCCCGATCCCGGATCGGCCCAGGTGCCCTTTGCCGGCCCGTGGAAGCCGGTGTCGGGGTCCCGCGGCTGCTCCCGGTCCCCACAGCGGGTCTCCGGGTGCTGTTGGTGTGTGGGACGCCAGCCCGGACCCGCTGCTCCCCGCAGCCCAGCGCCCCGGCCGCTGCAGGGAACCCCAGAGCACCAGGGTCAGGTTTCCAACCCCTCCCCGCCAGCAGTGAGTCCACGGGCCAGTTCCAGTAACAGACGTGACGCCTCGGGAGGGTGCAGCAAAGGCTCGTCCCCTCCAAGCCATTGCCAAGTCACCAAAACCACAACGGACTGAGGAACAAACAGTGCAGCTAACGGGA
This sequence comes from Nesoenas mayeri, assembly GCF_963082525.1. Lineage (NCBI taxonomy): Eukaryota > Metazoa > Chordata > Aves > Columbiformes > Columbidae > Nesoenas > Nesoenas mayeri. The sequence goes on along the minus strand of NC_137574.1, from coordinate 1,233,210 downwards.
GCTGGTGCAGAGGAAGGGTGTCCCCAACAGCTGGTGGCCCTGGGGTCCCATGCACTTCTGCCGGGGCATCAGCCCAGCATGGGCACCGGTCACTGGATCGGCATCGGCGGAGCAGCGTTTCTGCTGACCTGGAATGACAAAGACCATTCCCCCGTGCTGTAATAGTGACCCATACGCAGCATCTCGCCCTTCCTACCCTCCTGGCTTCAGTACAAGATGGGGTCTGGCCCCCTACATGGGGCTCCCATCCCCCCAGGGGTGTACAGACAGGTTTCCATCACCAAATTGCATTCCCTGAGACACATTCACAGATCTTTGTTCCCTGGACAAGGCCAAACCCTTCCCAGAGCCCCCTGAAGCATGCCAGGAGAACTTGCCACGGCCTGCGCTGTCCTGCACAGCTGAGGGACGTGAGAGGGAACACGACAATAACCACTTTTGTCTCAGTGTGTGAGGAGCGAGGGCAGACACTCCGAGACCTGGTGCCTCCCCCAGCCAAGAGCTGGGCTGGAGGGAGAGCAGGATCCGGGAGGAGGTGGCTGCAGCGCAGAGGACGTGTCTGATCACAGAACAGGGTGAGCAAGCCAAGGCAAGCATGGAGCAGAACCAAGCGTCCTCGGTTGCCTCCATCCAGCCGTGCAGGAGGGGAGAGGAGAAGCGGTGCAGCCCTGATGCTCAGCGAGATGCAGCAGCACCTCAAAGCCACACCAAACCGGGAGCTGCACCAGCCGGCCCGGCCGCCAGCCACGCTGCCCGGGACAAAGGCACTCGCCCAGCTTCTGCTGAAACTGGCCCCGAGCTAAAGCAACAGGAGGAGGCCAAGCTCTTTTCTTGCTTTTGCTTTGATCAACCATGAGAGAGTTAGTATCAAACCAGGCTGGGATTTCTGAATGAATATTCTTTGGCAGAGAACTGGGATTGTTTCAAGCCATTGTCTCGCAGCCCCAGATGCCTCTCTTGGCGTGCACCGGGGGAGGATCTGAAGCCGCAGCTCTGATGCGATCCCCAGCGAAAACGCCTTCTCCTCCTCTGGCCGGGGCCTCATTTAGCATCTCCACAACCAGTGGGTGCAGCTGGAGAAAACGGAGGCCGGGAATGAGATCATTGGGGTTTGGCTCTGCCCGGGGTGCAGCCCCGCGGAGGCTGAGCCATCGCCGTTCCCACCGCGCCGCTGCCGGCGCTGGCACAGCGAGCTCACCGCGGCGCTCCCCTCCAGCGCGGCTCCCCCATATCACAGCTCCCCCTTATCACAGCTCCCCCATATCACAGCTCCCCCTTATCACAGCTCGTATCCACCCTAGAAGAGGTGGCTGTAAGAGATCCTGCCCAAGCAGAGGTCTGTGCTGACCCCATTTTGTGTTCTGTGCAGCTTAAAAGGAAGAGCTTTGGGCAGCAGGCACAGAGCAGGGTCAGCCCAGCAAGGAGATAGAGCCAAGGGGTCCCCGAGTCCTCCCCCCCTCCATCTGCCACCCCATTCATCCACAGAGCACAAGGAATCAAGCAAATCTCTCGCTATAAACCAGATTTTCCTTTGTAAGCTTTGAAATAAACCCAAGGATTAAAGTCTAAGGACTTTTTTTTGTTGTTGTTAAATCAGCAACACACATGAAAGAGCACACGGGTGCATGTGAAACACAGAGCACAGCACAGTGCGGGGGGGTTATTTGTCCTGTGGCAGCAGCCGGAGGCCCCGGGAAGAGGATGCACAAAATTAGGAAGCAAGCAAAACCATCCTGGTAGAAGACACCTGCATACAAATACCTCAGGAAAAGCCAAAGCAAAAATAAACTGGTTTTCTACTGTTGTAAAGCACAGGAGGCTCGAGCAGAGCTTGCGGTGTCAGCAGAGAGCAGGGAAAAGGGCTCGTTTCCCCACCAACACATCACAGTGGATGGGATCACCCAGTCCTGAGTCACTGGGTTGGAGCAAGAGCCGTCCTGCCCTCCAGCCTGCCAAGAATAGCACTAATGGCGAGTGCGGTTGGGTTGCCATTAGGGCTAACAGTGCTCAGCAAGCACTGCCGATGACCCAGCCCCGGCGAGCAGGTTCCCCTGGTTCCCCCGGCTCCGCGAGGGGATGAAATAAGTGGTGGCACCATTCTCCAAATTCAGATCCTCCATTTATTCTTAATCATCGTCTCTCTCCAGGCCGGGTTCGCACGGCTTAGGGCCTTTGTCTTGTGTGTGTTCATATGGTCTGACACAGGCCCTGGTCTCCAAAATCAGATTGTCTTCGTTAAGCCCTCCCAATAAGAGATTTCCTGTGGAGCTCAAGGACCTCTAAGCGGGTTACGTGCCCATAATTTCTGGCCCTGTTACAAGACTGCAGCCTTAAAGACAGGGCATAAGACTTAATACATGTTTGCAAATTGCTTTGAGGAGTTACAGAGTAAACAAACAATTAGAAAATAAAATTCATTTAAAAAAAGAGAAGTTAGAGCTGGTTTTAATTCTGTTCTGGCTAGATCAGTTTCCGCCCTGTGTTTAGCTGGAAATGGCTCAGAGCATTTAGATTTCAATTTAAAAAAAACACAAAGCAAAACAAAAAACCAGAACCCAATAAACCTCCCCATAGCAATTGGCCAGACTAGGGTTGTAACTGGTTTGACAGGAACCAGGAGTTCAGATAGGCCTTCAAACACCCCAGCCCTGTTTATCCAAATGAGGTTCCAAACCAGTTGAGCTGGAAATTTTACAATAAAAGGGGAACATTTGGCTTCCAGTCAAGGGTTAAAGCTCCGCACGGACAGCCCAAGCTGCTCACGGGGCCTTTTCAAGAGTCAGCAGCTCGGTGTTTTACATACACCTAGAAGGCGGCTGTTCCCACGCTGCGCTCGGACTCGTCAGGTTTTTTGGGGGTGACGACATCTCGTTCATTCTGCTGGGCTGAAGTTCAGGAAGCATGAGACACACAACCCGATGTCGAGCTGTCCTCGAATAGAGGCGGCGAGCCGCCCGTCAGAACAGCCACGGTGTGAATTCACACCCCCCTTATCACCAGTCACATAGCTACGCAGAATTAACATTCAGATCCCCCCCACCCCGATCAGACGTGTCCCACACATTGCTAAATTAGCTGTCACTTCTCCCCGATGTTCCCCCCCATTACCCTAGAGGTTGAGAAGGATTTTAAGGGTTTTTCTGTGGATTCGGGAAGCCAAGGGCTGGCTTTCTTTGTAAGAAGAGAAAAACCAGACCCAAGTGTCTGGGAACAGTTCTGAACTGTAAAAATACGAGACGTATTGAGCCGGTTCAAATCTCATTATCTGTCTCTGCCGGACAAGGCACAGACAATGGTGAGGGCAGTGCCAGCAGCCACCTGGTGCTGACACCCGCTCAGCACAATCGCTGGGAATTTAAGGGGAAAAAAACCCAGGGGTAAGCTGGGCTATATGTTTAATCACAGCTGTAATAGGTAACCTGGGTCTGACCCCAGAAACAGGCCTAGCAGGCAGGGTAAACAATAAAACAAGAGTCTTAAGCCCAGCCTACACTTAGAGCTAATAAGTCCTTTCAAAACACGCAGTTGTGAAATAAGGCTGTGACTGAACCGTGTGAAATGCAGCTGAGGGGGGAGAGGGAGGACAGGGACAGAAAACAAAGCCTGTTAACCTGTGAGCTGCTGCATCGGACCATGTTCCGCAGCACGTACCGGCCCCGCTGGCCCGGACCTCGGTCGGGACCAGCACGTCGCCTCTTCCAGCGGGCTGAGCAGCTTATCATCCCGCATGACTTCGTGGCGCTGGGCTTCGCCAAGCACCTCGCCACTTGTTTTGGTGCCTGAATGTCTTTTGTCAGCTCGGTCCTTTGTTCCGGCTGTGTCGCCTGTAACCTGACTCCCCAGCTTGTGCCTTGGGATTTGGGGACATGTCCCGACACATTTTGGGCATGTCCGGGCAGTTTCGTTCGTAGACTATCAGGAAGCTTTGAGTGTTCCCCTCAGCTTCTGAGCAGATTTGTGTGTGGACTGAGAGCTGGATGCTCTTCCCCACGGCATTTAACACGGTGGCGGTTGCAGCCCAAGCCCAGGGCTCCAGCGAGGGACCGCGCGGTCCCCAGGAGCCGTCTTTTGCAGAACAACCTCCCTCTGATCCACTTTCCTTGCTTCATGCCATGTTTCCTCATGGAAAACAACCCATCTGACCCACTGCGAATGTCACATCTGTTCAGAAGTATTTTAGGAAGCAAACACTGCTGTACTCAAGGGAGACACTAGTAGAAAGAGTTGCTTTTTATTCAAGCTCCCTAGGACTTTGGACCTAATTTTCCAACTAGCCCTGCGAGCTCCTTGCTGAACCCACACTGCCCAGCGTCTTGTGCAACAGGACATGTGTTCAACGCTCAGTATTATCGGCCAGAGACAAAGGCTCAGCCTACAGCTCCTCCTGAAGCCGCCTCCTTGGGGAAGGTGTGCAGATGACCTCATGCTGATTTCAGAGATGGTTTCCTGTTCTTTCTTTGCATTTGGTTATTGTTTATTTCCACATCCTCTCTGCAGGATGCCACTGCCCTCGCCCACCTCTGTTCCTGTGGAGCAAAGCTCGAGAGGGTAGATGGGGACCAGAGAAAAGGCCCAGCGGAGCGCTCGCCACGGCAGCGGACGCGGAGCAGGTGGGGATGGAGGTGTTTGCACACTCAGGTCCAGAGAACCTTGTCAGCTGCAAAGCCTGCAACAGGCTCGTTAGTTAATGAGATAATAGAGTCCCGAGCCCTGTCTCAATCTTGGAAATGGAGCAAGGAGCAGCAGTGCTTGTCCCGCTCCTGCCCTTCGCCAGCCCTTGGCAGTCACATCTTCCTCCTGCACAGGGTCAACAACACACGTGAGACACCGACGTGCGCAAACTGCCCCTCGGTAGTTCACCCGTATCGCAGCACCCTGGGGTGTGTCTGCCTACCCGGGCGCTGCTCTTTGCCCCTCTGGAAAGTCCCAGACTAAATACCGGCTCTGGTCAAAGCATGATTTCCCTCCCCACAACTGGGAACAGGCAAACCCACCGACAACACACAAGCACCGCAAAGACACACATGAACAACCACATGAAGTGAGGAGCTATGGTCTAACGTGGGAGAGACAGACAGACAGACAAGCAGCACGGCAGGAAACCGAGCCCAGGAGATGCTGTGTGTTGTTGGGAGCCACAAAGCCGAGGCACAGGGCCCTCCCCTGGGCTGCTGCGGCCACAGGGCGAGGGGCCGACGTTCTGCCCGGCCAGCTCGGGTCTATCTCACACCATTCCTGCTACGCGAGGCTGGAGGGTTATATACAGGGGTTTCACCCGTCACTGACGTGCAGCCATGCTACGAAAACGGGACTTTTCTTTTCTTAGAAATGAGAAGTTAAAACAAAAACCCCACAACCCTCTGGCCGAAAGCACAAGCCGGGATTTTTTAGGTGGTGAGAATGTGACTCGTCTGCCAAAGTCCAGCTCAGCCGGGGAGCAATGCTGGACGAGCTGCCAAGCAGCACACCGCCGAAATCTGCCATTATTGCTTATAAAGCATTAATGCAGGATAACGTGTGTTGCTGCACCATAGCAACCCCGATCATCGGCAGAAAACAAAGGCGAGGGCACCAAAGGCACTGTTGCTGTAGCAGCTGGTAAGTGAATCGAGTGACCCTGCTCGGAGCCAGCTCGACATCTCGGCCCTGCCTGAGGTCTCTGCTGGCTCAAATGTGTTTTCTGAAAGCCTGTGAAGAGCAGCTGGTTTACCCACACTTGAGAGGAGAAGAGCAGGGGACACTTATGGATTAAAGCAATTTCTATTGCGGCATCAGAGCCCTGAGCTGCCACCACAGTGTTCTTTGCTTGGTGGTTTTATAGGACACACAGTGTTGAACAGAAAACAAAATCTTTCTGGGTAATTCTGTGTTTTCCACAAGGCTGAAGAGATCAAGCCAGTCCCACAGAGACTTCAAAGACCCAGCGTAGCAGATGCTGCTTGACAAAAGAGAATAGAAGTAGCTTTAGGTCTTCCAGATCTTGGCCGGCTCTGGTTTGTGGCAAGCTGACCTGGCTGGGGTGATCTCCAGAATCTCATCACCATCCCAGGCGATGGATCGGCCACATGGATCTGCCTTCCCCTCCTCCCCCTCCCCACCAGCCCCTTCTTGGTCCCCAGCTCAACTTCACAGCATGGATTATGTCAGACACAACCTATAGCTGCTCTCCAGGCAAAGCTCTGCCCAGTCTATATGTCCAGAGTGCAAATCTATGGGGGGACTTTTGTCTCACAGCCAGCGAGAGCTGCGGCGTGTGGATGGTCCAGGCCCCAGCGTGGGAGAGGAGGGACACTGGGAGAAGGTCCTTGGGGTTCTTCTCAGGCTACACCCACAAATATGAAAGAACTCAGTGCTTCCCAGAGCCCAGCAAACCTCCCAAGCCCTGCAAACATCAATTAGCGCACGACGACGGCCCAGATAAAGCAGGGCAACACCCTGCAAGGGCTTAGATCTGGGTGGTGCCCTTTCCCAAGCGGCAGGTTGATCCCTCCTGGGCAGCAGGTGGACTCGGCAGGGCTGCTCCGGGCTGTTCCCAGGAACCCAGGACTCCTCGCCCGCCCTGGCAAAGGCAGCTAGTTGGGTTTTGGTGGGCGCTGCAGCTGGGCAGGGGGTGGCTGGCACAGGGTGTACCACACACACCCACCGCCCGGGCTTTGCAAACCTCACTATCCGCAATTTCGCCTGCGCCCAGCGCACTCTCCCCACCACAACACAAACCCTTTGCAGGCAGCGCCAAAGGCCGGCAGAGCATCAGCGCCGGGCAGAGCCGGGATCAGCACCTGCGGGTCGCTGCCTTGTTCGTCTGCTCGCTGCCTTGCAGAGAAACAGATGTGGTTTTCTGCACTCTGTGTGTTGCAGAAATCCCACAGAAAGTTTTGTTGTGTAAGAAAGTCAGGGCGGCTGGAGCCGAGCAGATATCTGGAGCTCGCCCTGCGCTGCCAGGGTGTGTGCGCCCAGCGAGGAAGTTGGCCGCTTATTAAAGTAGGGGTCATTTACTCAGAAATCTGGGTTTAGGCATGGCTTTGGATTGCATACAGAGTGCATCTCGGTTCGGATACCAAATTTCAGGTTAGAGCCACATTTATTACTCATAGAAGCAGCACATAAGCTCTCTCTTCATATTTCTGCATTTCAGCAACAGCGAAAGCTCCAGCAGAGTCTCTGGGGGCATCTTTCCACTCATATTTAGAGGAATTGGAGTCATGATTTTATCTGTGTACATTTGGGGGCAGGAGGTGAGGGCTGGATTCCTGAGCCGTTTTCAGGTCAGACCTTGTGCCTGTCCAAGGCCTTGATCTATTGCTCAATTTCTGCTCAGGACTTTGGTCTCGGCTTTATGAAAGCCCAGGAGCTTCATGCAGAAGCTAGGCTGGGAATGAAGCAGGCACATTTAAACCTGCTTAAGCTAAACATAACTTCAATATCCTGGAAACAGTCTCCAGGAGGCTGCTCTGGGGTCTCCCAGGCATGTGATGGCTCCAGACCTGCCCCCAGGGGCTGTGCTAGAGCACAGATGATGCTGAGGGACCAGCCACCCTGGCCCAAGTGGCTTCAGTCCACCCCAATGACCGGTGTTCCCCAGAACTCCTGCGAGTGATGGTCCTGCACACGCTCAGCACCAGCTCACAGTCTAATTGATGCTTTTGGGCACCCAGTTATACCCCAGCCCTGCCCCAGTAATGGCAGGGACGGTCCCACTCCCACCCCAGCCAGCTATGTCCCCGTGTCCCACAGCGAGGTCAGCGCAGCTGTCTGGGCTCTCTCAGCACCAGAAACAAACACGGTGTCTGAGACATGCCAAGAACAGCGACTGGAAATCCAGCGCACGGACGCTGTTCCCCACGAGGTGACAGAGCCAAAGGCTGTGCAGAGCAAACACAGAGCATCTGCGATGCCACGGCGTGTGGGAGGGTGGAGACGGGGCTGAGCTGTGCCACAAGGGCAACAGCTACGTGGTTGTAAAAGAAACAATGTGCAGCTCACTTGTTGGCGTAATTCCCCCCCAAGGAAGAGCTACCCTCGGAGCAGGACGCTGGAGAGAGGCTTTGGCAGCAGGGCTTTGCAGCCACATTCCTCAGGAAACAAAAGGGTTGGAAAAACAAGGACAACAATGACCCACTTTCCCCTTCCCTTACCCAGCCCTGGCTGAGGCCGTGCTGAGTGAGTGATACGCGGGGCTCTGTCGGGAAACCTTCTGCACAGCTGGGAAAGCAGCGAGACAGCAGCACGGGCCAGGGGACAGAGTGCCAGGCAGGGGTGGATGGGAGTCCCTCTGCTAGAGCAGGACACGTCCCGCTGCCTCCCTGCGCAGCCAGCACCGCCCAGCACCGCCCGGCACCGCGGGCTCAGCATCTCGCCCCCTGCACCGGGGGTGCCAAGGCCTGCGAGACTCACCTGGCTTTAATACAGCTGTCCCCCGACATCAGCCCGCAAAGCAGGGTGCTATTTCTTTTCCTCTATTTCCCAGAAGGTAAACTGAGTCACAGGAAAACAGAATGGCACGCCTGGGGCAGGCCGGCGGTTTGTGATGAACTGAACTGAGATGTACCCCCAAAACCCAGATTCCTGCCGACCAGGTCACACGTTGTTTGTTGGCGGCGTCCCCAGCGGCTCCGGTACCAGCTGAGCGCAGCCCGCGGTGTCGCACACGGTGGGGCTGGTTCCGCTGCTGCCACTCGCCTGCTCCGGCTTCGCAAAGGCAACTCACTTTGTCCCAGTACGTGCCTCAGTTTCCTGATGCACGTGGAGCCTCACTGCCCATTATAACAGCACCTGGGGACTTCCGAACATGAAAAGGTGCGTTCCTAATGAGTGGAAGGGCCTGGAAACATAGCTCTGAGGCACCCCCTGCTACAAAGAGGATGAGAGAAAGGAGAAAATCGCCTTCCAGTCTCCGTGTCGCAACAAGCCATATGGAAACACAAGGCCCCGGTGTGTTTTCTTACAGCCCCCTCAGAGGGGCTGCTCTGAACCCAGATCATGGACACTCAGTGGGAAACGGCCCCGTGGAGCAGCAGAACATCCCCTGTGAGCACCGTCCTGCTGCAGGGCTGCAGGGCTCCCGCTCCTCCTGCGCCCGCAGCTCTCCCCATCATCACCATTTCGGATTTGCCTCATATACATGCCCTTGAAACCTGCAGAGCCTGGAAGAGTAAACAGACCTTAAAAGGGTCTCGAATTCCTGCCTTGGCTCCCTCATTCTCAAGAGCACTCCTGAGCAAAGCAGCTTTTGCAGAGCCCAGGCAACTGAAGGCCCCTTTCACCATGCAAAGCAGCTAATAATAACTCACAGCCTTCACCCTGCCCGCTCCAGAGCCCGGGAGGGCCCTCGCTTGGCAATTGTACACATTTGTCTGCCATAAATGGCCGCTTTCCCTCTTTCTAGCAAGGCCGCATTGTACTCAATCTGCGCTGTTCCACCATTAGAAATTCCAGCTCCAAGTTGCCAATGCTTGAGATCGCACCACAAGTCTTCTCATGTTTGAAGCTTTTCTTTCCCTCCTGCAAGGGGTGAGCTTTTAATTAAAATAAAAAAGATCATTGCATAGAGGAAAACTGTGCAGACCAGAACATATGCATTAGAAAACACCCTAGATGTACACGTATGTGCTGCTGGCAAGCGAGACGAGGATCTGGTCCACCCAAAGAGCAACCAGGTGCCCTGTGGGCAGCTCTGCTGAGTCCCAGACAAGGTCCCTTGTGCTGCTGACACCCCCTCCTCGAGAGCCAGAAAGGGTCCCCCACAGCCAGTCTGGGCTCCAGTTTGCTTCAGAACCGAAACACCATACGAAACTCCTTTTCTGCACAAGGGAGTTAAACCAGAGCACTTGTCCAGCCAGCTGTTTTCTCAGCAGGAGCTGAACAATACCGTCCACTTCAAAGGTGCCACCTCAGACACACCTCGGATGACTGCTCTAGAGACATGTGAGCAGGTCAATCATTTGAAGGGCCACCTTGGGCCCTGTAAGTGCCCCTGGGTATGCAAAAAATTGGCCACAATTACTCTGTGGGGTGCTTACCTTACATAATTGTCTTAATTATATGGGGCTGCCTAATTACACTTTATGCAGCTCTAACTATGCAAAGAAAGGCATCACACGTGGGATAGAGAAGATTCTGACCGCGTCTTGGCCAACACGAGAAAAACAGGAGTATTGGCGGTGTCCCCGTGCGTCCTGCGCTGTGACCGCGCTGGGCAGGTCTGCAGCGCCGCTCCCATCAGGCTGCAGAGCTGGTGTGACCCCAGGTACCACAACCCCCAGAGCGGGGAGCGCTGGGGGCGCCGGCACGGGGCTGAGATGGGAAAAGGGACTTTCCAGCTGAGCAGCGTTTCCCACAGCGGCAGCACTGTAATTGTGCTTCATTTGGGGCTGTTTATGCAAGGCTGGAGAGCTGTTCTCAGATTAACTATCTCCTCCTCGCAGCTCTGTCACCTTGGTAGCCGGCTTTTGTTGTTTATTTTAGACTGCGCCACGTAGGCGCGGAGCAGAGCTGGCTTATCTCACAGCCACCCGCACGGCGGCCGAACGGAGCAGCATCCGGGCGCGGAGCTGCGGGAAGGCAGAAAGGCCCAGCCCCGCTGGCTGGCAGGATGAGTACGCTGGGAACGAGCCCTGCGATGATGCTGTGTCTCGCTCAGGCTTCTCCCAGCAGCTGAGGCGCAGTCAGGTGGGGATTTGACTTAATCCTATCTTAACGACTTATTGTAAACTGCCCAGGTTTCCAAATGTGTACGTGTACATATAACCCACTTTGAATAACACGTCAGTTTAAGCGTGCTCTGCTCCAGGGCTGGTTTGTCCCCCATTCCAGGCACCCGAAAGCCCCCAGGCTGAAGCTGGAGGAGGGAGCAGTTCTGCGGGGCCACCCCAGTTCTCCTGCTCCACAAACACAGACTTTCTGAACCCCCAAAAGTGCCCCAGTTCAGGTGCTGCCTCGGGACACGACACTGCCGAGATTTATGGAAGGCAAATGACAATTTCAGTTTCAAAAAGCAGGGTAATACAGCTGCACTAGAGAAGCTGGGATGGGGGAGTGCCGTCGGAGGAGAAAATCTAAATATAACTGTGGAAGAGCATTCCACTCCAATTAATTATCAGCAGTGAAATAACATTTTTAAAAGAGAAAGGAAAATATTGTGCTGAGCTAAGAAAAAAGAGGGAGGTCTGCCAGTCCTGGAGTGTGTTTATCGTGGGTATTGTTGAAGCTCTTAGTGCTAAATTACTGACAGAGCCCAGCTGTTCCCGAATCTCAGCCCTCTGCTGCGCTCGGGCCAATAGACTCTGCTCTCGTCTGCACCCAAAAAAGGACCGCGCTTCCCTCGGCGGCCGTGCCTGACGTGGCCGGCTCCGCAGACGTCAGCAGCACCGGCTCCTCGGCAGGAAGCTGGCGAGAGCTTCTCAAAAACATGTGACGTCGGAGACGGCCGCGCCACCGCGAACCCTGCGCGGCAGAGCGGGCGCGACGGCCAGAGCCGCGCTTCCAAACAAGGCGAGCCGGCCTGCCGCGCGCCTCGGCGACAAAACCGGGCGCCGGCTCCGCAGCCGGGGGTTGTGGTGCTGCAGTGGGCACCGGCGGAGCTTAAAGTCTTTATAGAGGCTGGCATGGCAACAAAGGGCTGCTGGTGAGAGGCACATACGTGGATGCTTGGAAGGATCTGGGGAAGGCAGAGAGGCACAGAGAGCACCACGGGTCCACGCACGGGTGGCTCTGTCCCAGCCGCGGGCTGGACACGGTGAATTCATTTCCCTGTGGGTAAAATAGTCAGGAAAATGAAGTGAAGCCCCTCCACACCCCCCCTCGCCGTGTCTGATCCACGAGGAGAAATTATTGCTGTTGCAAGAGACTATCACCCACACGCTTCTGTTCCACTCCCTCCTCCACTCCAAACCCCCCTGGCAGCCTCTGCCCCAGAGCAGCCCCAGGAAAGTCCCTCCCCATGCTGAGAGATACGAACAGCAGATGAACCAGGACAATGCCCTCCTCCGACTTCCCCGCTCCCACGCGGAGCTGCGCAGAGCCCCGTGCTGCCCTCCCTGCAGCGGGGCCCGCAGTGCAGTGAGTCATTGGGAGTTTCTTTGATGAACTTCACTTTTACTGCTTTCAAGTTCGCCACAGTCCCCAGCCTACCTGGCTTTTCACTCATGTCGGCAATATTCAGAATTATTTGATGATTCTGCTTCGAGTGGCACCAGCCAGCAGAGACTGGGGCTTGTGAAATGCGGTCTGGCTTTAGACAGGGCTGAGCAGAGGGAAGGAGAAGCTGCAGCTCTCCCAAGCTGCTCCGAACGAACTCTATACAAGCAGCAACTCGCCAGCCAGCACAGAGGTGCCTGCGCTGGACCCGGGCTCAGAACCACGGTGTGCACGTCCCCGCTGAGTACACCCTGCGTACACCCTCCCTGCGTGCACCCTCACTGCTCAGAAAGGTTTGTAGGCAAGGCTTCACCCCTCTGTTGGCACTGATTGCTGTTAGGGGAACGGGATCTTGTTCTCTGTGCCAGCCCCGAGATGGAAACCTTGAATGGGGAAACAAGAAGATGCTCTGCAAGATAAAACCCATTCCAGCAAGATTTTGAAACAAAACTGCTCTTTAAAAACAAGGACAGTAACTGATGAAGCTTGGGGACACAGATAAGGTCTCTGCCGAGACTTCAGGGCACGTTTCAGGAAAGCTGAACTGGGGGTGGGTGGTCACACCGACTCCTGAGCTATTTTAAGCGTTTGAGGTTAAAGAGCATCTCGAGCTGCTGCTTCAGTGGTGAATGTTTTATTTAAAGGCTATTTGGTTGCTCAAACTTCTAGGGCCCCAAATGCTATTGAATTATGCTATTGAATTATTTTAAAAACCTTCACCATGCTAGCGAGAGTGTTCACAGACATAAGCGAGAGGACCACGTACCCTTCTGGGGGCGTGTGACGGTCCACGTACATGTTTAGACCCCTGTATTTTTCTGGTTCGACGGCCGCGAGGCGGTTGGAGGCGCAGGGTCAGCTCCTCCCGGCGCGCAGACACTCGCCTGGGTTGTCTCAGCAACAGTTGCTTCAATACTCTCTTGTTATATCCTGTAAATGTTTAATGGGAAGCTTATCTCTCTTACCTATACAGATGGCTCAGGTTACTGAGCTTGTGAACAAGGATTAATTGGCAATGGGCAGATGTCAGCTAACCAGGAAAGGAGCTTAGTCAGTAATTAGATGAGCTGGGGTGCTGTTGTGGGGGCAGAGCCTCCTCTGAAGGGTTCCGAGGAAAAAGGACAAGCCCAAAGGCAGTTCCCGTAGCCCTGCTCCAAGTTACCGCTCACATCTGGACCCCACGGACGCGGGATGCGGACGCAGGACGCTGGGCACACGGCAGCACCCGGCTCGGTGCGCAGCACTGCGGGATGGACCAGCACCCAGCGCCCTCAGCTGCAATTCAGGGCAGCTGGTTCTTGCCTCACAGATAATGGGGATTGTCAGGGTGAGATGGATGGGGAAAACCGGTCACGTTGCAGGGAGCAGCCCGACTGAACCTGCCGCTGGGATCCTCTCTGCAAGGAGTTCAAGATCTGCATGCCTGCTGCTGATAGTTTTCTAAATAATAGATTATAATAGTTTAGACTCTAATGTGCATTATCAATCTCAAGTGGGGTTTTGAAGATTACGTACTTTAATAAATCCAATTTTGAAAAGATCAGACTATAAAAATGTGCATGTGACAAAAGGTGCATAAAAACAGAGGAAGAAAAATCCAGAGCAGCTGAAACAAAGCATTCTTCACGTGATATTTCCTTAGCTGAAGTGACAGCCCTGTGCATGTTTGTTCATGCATACACAGCTTTTCTGCAGTATGTTTTGCCCACCTGCACACACCTGCACTTGGGCACAGATGTTTATGTGCAAGGCAGCAGCCTGTGAATCTGTATCCTATGCACACATGCCCCCTTCCGAAGGCCTGTCCTCACTTGCCAACGGACCAGGAAATAATTCTTGGGGCTAACACTTGGATACAAGGGCAGGTGGAAGGATCTGCCGCCCGTCCCTCGGCACCGAGAGCCCCATTTTCACTGGGAGAGTGGGTGAGCGCGCCGCCTCAGTCCTGATCACCAGGCAATATTCGTAAGATGCCTGCAGTGCAGAGTCAAGGTTTATTTGAGGAACAGGATGGCCAGAAATCAAGTTCGAGTGTTTCACAACATCAGAGAAGCTTGAGATTTGTTTACAGCACCTAATTATAGCAGTTTAGTGCCAACAGAGAATAAGGAAAGATGAAAGATGTGCTGTAAGGGAAGAATATGCAATGGCTGATTGCAGTACTGCATCAAATTCCTCATGAAAAGAACTCTGCTAAATCCTTATAAAATATACCTGGGGACAGAAGGTGAATAAACGATGACGCTCCGTGGAAGCAGCCAGGGAAATGGCTGCAGCATTTCGTAATCAGCGTGAGTCACGGATGATATTTCTGGGAATGTACATGCAGAAGGCAAGAATTTCCCCCGGGGGGCAGGGAATGGTTGGTATCTGAAAATCAGCAGTTCTTTAGTTCCACTCAATGAGCTGTGGAGGGAAGGGAAATCAAATGGAAGATGTGTGAAGCAGAACAGATCCAGCCTTTGCAACAAGGAGTTAGCACTGGGGAAAACAGGCTTTAAACCAGAGATCTTTAAACAAATGCGCCGGTGTCGTAAGAATCAGAGAGATCTGAATCTCTCCTGGCTGTCCCGTACAGGCGAAGTGCCCTGAACACCCAGTCCCAGCCCAACACCTACACGATGTGATTGTCTTCTGGAGGAGGAAATCTGAGGAGCTTTAAAGCTCCTCATTTCTTGCTGTGAGTCTGAGCAGGAACAGATGGCAGACACCTCCCGCACAGAGCACGTTACGCCGCAGGTCGCGGTGCCGGCTCCGCGGCCCGGGCTGCGTGCAGGACGGTTCTCCCAGCAGCAGCGACATGAGCCTTTCAGCTACACCAAACAACCTGTTTAGGAGAACAAAAGGGATTTGGAGCAGGACAGCTCCCAAATCACTCTCCAAGCTCTCAGCCGGGCAGCGGAGCAGACGCCAGACCCACAGGCTCCAGCTGTCTCCTCTTTGCGCAGATATTATTACACCGGCCACCAGCAGCTCCATGTGCGCACAGTGAAGGACACGTCTGAGCGTTACGTGACTTGGAGGTAGCACAGACCCCTTTTCAGGACTCCATTTACAGGCATGGGGTTATAGTGGCAGTAACTTACGCGTACACATACCCAGCTGGATGCGGAGCCAGATATTCACATGTATGGCCACTGGCTCTGCAGCCGTATTTCCTTAATTCTCAGTCAGATTCCTGAAGTGAAGAGAGTGGGACAATTTCCCAAGCAGCTCAGCAGCCCCCAAGGACAGCTCTGCCATTAAAGGCTGTTAAGCCATTGAGAGACCAGCCATATCACCAAAGCTCTTGATAGGAGAGCTGGAAAAGTACTCACTGCATCGACAGGGCTCGGAAGAGCAAGCAACATTGACACCTACTGTTGGATATTTTAGTTGCTGATAGCACCCAGCCGCTGACTATAAGATCCTTGTAAAGCCAGAGGAAGATGCTCTCCGTAGTTAAAACAACATCTATGCAAGTCCAGCCAACAGGAGCAACTTCTATAACTGCGTTAATGGTGAAAGGTTGGTGCAGAGCTCCCAGGACGGTCTCGTGTTTGATACCAGCTGCTCCTGCTGCGGCTGGCCATGAAGACACCCATCCTACTACAGCAAACAGACCCCTCTGATCTAATTACACAGAATAAGATTTATTAAATAAAGTGTGCTGCAAAAGCAGCAATCCTCAGTGTTTCAGCTCATCTCACTCTTAATATCTGATGCTCCCTCATTCTCTCATGGCACTTACACTTGCGCTCAGGGAAGGGCCTGAATCCACAAGCTGGACTTAATTCCAATAATATAGCATTTTCCAGGGGTTTCTTGCAGCTGCACCATGGCAGCGAGACAGGGAAAAAGAGAGCAGACAACGGGCAGAGCAGGCTGTGTCACAAGGGAGATCACACAGAAGGGTCCTGACAGCCCAACCTAGAGCTTGCTCCCCCAGAGACCTCTCCCCACTGACCCAGGGGGTGCAAACAGCAGCTCCTCGGAGTAGGACCCAGCACAGCACGATCCAGGGCTTTACTAATCCTCCTCTTTTCCCCGCACCCTCGAGGTGCCGCCATCATCAGCGTTCCCTCCAGCAGCCTCTGCTCCGCGTCTATAGCAACTGGAGAACGCGCACAGTGAGCCGTGGCAGGGCAGCATGGCCCGGGAGCCCAGAGGTGAGCCCGGCCAGGTGCGCGGCCGTGGGCACCAGCGCTTCCCTTTCCCGCAGCGCCCGCTGGCATGGGCCTGCCCGGCAGCCTTCCCCACAGCGGCTGCGCTGCCCCGTGCCCCTACGGGGAAAACGAGCCTCTGCGGCAGGAGGGAACAGACATCCAGAGGGCAAGACCCCTCACGAAATTCCCGTCTGGGAGATGAGGGGGTGGTTGGCCTCAGGCAGAGAGCAGCAGACACTTAGGATGGTAAAAAAAGCAGCAAGCGGTCACCTCCGCGTGCGTTTATCACACTGGTGGAATCTCCATCTCCTGGTCTCACAGATGCACAAAAGCAGATCTCGTTCGGGTCATGCCAAGAACGGAAAATCTTCCCTGCCCACCAGGCCTCGGACAGGCTGGGGATCCAGCTGACAGCCGCAGGGGGGAACCCTTCGCTGGGGCCAGGCTGCTACCTCAGCCAAGAGGTAAATCCTGCAGGGATGTGCTCAGAGCTTTCCCTTCACAAAACACACACGGTACAGGAGCGATAGGACCATGGCCAGCCAGACACGGCATCCCCCTCACCTCCAAACCCATTGTACAAGGTCTCCACATATACCTAGAAAAATAAGCTCCGCTTCCAAAAGTACCAGTCCTCAAAGCTCCAGCTGCCCTAGCGCTCTACAGCAGTGAGAAATTAGAGGTATTAATAAGAAATACACCTGCTGCTCATGTACTTCTGCCCTTCCCCTGATGCAAATGATGTCTTAAAAATGTCAGTGAGACCCTTTGGTTTTGACTTGTAGAAAAGCAGCCTCAGATACTCTTTGGGAAACAGACCACTGAGCAACAAAGGCTACGTGATCGGAGCGAGAACGGCCCAGCGCTTCATGCCGCAGCCCCAGGTAAGAGAGCACACCTCGAAGGGCAGAGCTGCAGCTCTGCAAGGGTTTGTAGGCTGTTCCCACCTCCAACTTCATCTATAGGGTAGCTATAGATCTCCTTACACGAGTCTAGTGGCAGGTGTTGAATGTAGAGAGTGATCATATGAGCTCTGGCAACATCAACGCACGCATTTGTATATACCCATTTCTTTGTATCACATACACACGTATGTAAACCTACATATACCACCTGAACAAACACTCTGTTTTCTGACCTAATTTCTCCAGAACAACAGCATATTAGGAGCAACAACACAGGACACACTGGGTAAGCAGCAGGGAGTGCATCATTGATTTTTTCAGGCTATCAGGGTAGCCCAAGCAGGCATGGAGCAGCAGGTCTGTCCTGCCCCGCTGGCTGATCAGAGCACGTATGAACGGTCCATACATTTTCCATACAGAAATTTCATCTTTTGCAGCCTGTGAGTCCCGGCCCAGCAACGTACCAGCCATTCGGGAAGAAAAAGTGCCAGCCTGCCCATGCTCCATTTTCTGCTAAGACACCGCGATTTCCAGACAAGCCTTCAGATAAAGAACTTATCCCTGGGTAATGGAACTCATTTTCTTACACTTTTAATAATAAGCAGGAGTACTGGCAGAGAGAAATACTAAGACACAAATGGGATGTAGGTAACTGAGCTCCTGGTAATGCTTTTTTATCTTCAAAAAGCTCCACTGCTTTAGTCTTTGACTTAGCGTGATGACTAGAATACCACAACATGCTTCTCTCCCACGGATCGAGGTAGGGCTGGTAAATTCCAGTATAACGAACATCATACACCAGCTCCAGAAATTAGATATTTTGTGCCTGTTTTCTTTAGACCTGGAACTTATGAAGCAGAAAAGCAACTACACAAGAAACTCACTTGGCCAATGAAGTTTGGGTCTCCAGACTGGTCTTTAGTGCCAATGCCAGCAACAAGGATGCTGAAAACGGAGGTGCAGAAGGTAAGGACAGGGTAAGGGGTGTTATTCCCGGCTCAGTGCTTCTGACAAGTGAAATTGTGGGATTACTTCAATGTATTTGCGCTATGTTTTGTCATCCGTTCCTCACCAGCCTGCTGGGTACAAGATACAAAGCAATTTTCTATCGAAAAATGTCAGTTTACAAAAAGTTACAGTCCTTCAAAAAAACCTCCTAATAAGAAATTTACTCTGGAAGTTTCCATCCACGAAGTGAGAGAACCAGAACACAGACTTCACTGCGTAGCTCTGCTGAAAAGAAAACCTTTCCAATTTAAAACATAGGTTAAGGTTCTCGACGCCGCCCCACATCTTCCTGCGCTTTCCTGAAGCCGTTGTCACTGCTAATATAACGGGGAGTTGTCTTTCAGCTGAGCTTAGACAGAGAATGGAGGAGACAGCGGGACCGAGCCGCCTACCTGAGCCTGTACTTCAGCTGAGGAGCCGGGGCCGCCCGGCCAGCCCTGGAGTCGCCTGCACTGCTCAGCCTCTCCGAATAAAACCATCATGAAAGAGCCATTTCTTGCCACTGTTTGTGCTTCCCTGCTACTGTCCCAGGTGTCTGCTGCCCCTGTGGGTGTTTGGGTGCTGCCGGGTCCCACACACAGCACCCTGAGCCCGGTTCCCTCAGGCCTGGCCGCCATTTTCTCTGGGTCGCCATGGAAACACATCACTATCTCCCTCCCTGCAGGGGGCTTTTCCACCCCAAATCCAACCCTTGCTGGCAACAACCAGGAGTCTAATTAACACAGATAGAACATGGCTTGGCTGCTGCCCTGTCTCCTCAGCACTGGAGGCAAATCCACCATCTTCTCCTCACCACCATCCCCTCATCTCCAGCCGCTCCAGGCTGGACCCAGGGCTTCACCCCCAGCCCGAGCAGAGCTGAGAAACACGGCGGCGTACACGGCACGGCCACCGGTACCACGCGGCACAGCCACCGGTACCACGGTGTGTTCAGAGAGCGTATAACGGGTTTGTGCCCAGCCAGCAGCCATGTTAAAGCAGCACACAGCAAACGTCCCAGAACGCGGCCGTGCTGGGACCAGCTGGAGCACCGGGCCTGCAAAACCTACATTTGCATCACAAGCTTTTCCCTGCTGACACGAGGAAGATATTCTTGAGCAAGGAGCAAGCAACGTGCTGCTAATTAAGAATATGGCCACAAAAATAACTCCAGTGTGAAACAGAAAGGTGCTGGTATTCGTCATTAGTCGTTTCTGTAATGTACAACTCGGACTCTGGGGATTTCTATAAATGTTTACAAATCTTCACACACAGGCTCAATCTGTCTGATCACAAGCTTGATTCGGTCTCAGGGGAAACTAAGAGCGGGCAGCATTCAACCTCGGTGTAACTACCAGTCACAATGAAAGCTGTCAAATTTTCTAGCTCTGTTTAGCTGTTTCTGTAGCAAATTTCAGCTGCAGCCCAATTTCAGCTATAAAACCAAAATGCATTCTTCTAATTTCCCACTTTTTGCCTCCGAGTGCTCTCACAGATGCACAACAGCTGCTCGTGAGGTGTCTGTTCTAGGCACGTTCTCCTTCCCTCTCAAGCACGAGCCGCCGCGTTGCCTGCAGCTGTCAAACAGGGGGGGACCTGCCGATCCACAGATCTTTGAGATCTTTGGAAGGAGGGGTAAGACTCACTGGAAACTGTGCTCTCCTAAGACCTGGGCTTTATGGCTGGTTAAGGCTCCATCTTTGTATTCACGGCTGATACTGCATAATTCACCTCCATCTGTCTTGGTTTTCTAATCAGGAGAAAAATACACGTGTAAGAGGAGATGTAAAAGAAAGCGAGCAGTACCTATGATCCTGCAGTTCTCAACCACATGTTCCACCTGTGACCGGAGAAACCTTTTACAAAACTGACGGTATTTCAGAAGGCACTTTGTCCTCACTGAACGCGTTTCTAACAAACCAAAGGTCTTACTGGAAAATTCCCAACTTTCTCAGCTATCAAGTGTTGCTATGCACAAAGGAGGAGATGCAGAGAGAAGGACAAGATCTGCTTGTAGACCTCACTGAAAACACACTCGGGCGTTTTTCTACTCCTGAAACTTTAAGGACTCAGCCAGTTTTGCTTGTAGGAGATAAAATTTCTTTTATTATGAACATAAAAATGGCTGTTTTCATTCTACAGTTTTCCCCTACCTAGTGAGGGATTTCCTCATCATGAACAACACTTAATCCAAGTAAAAAAAGATATAAACTTTTATATTTACATACATACACAACGTCTCTGTACATCTGTTATTCTGTACAACCAAGGCACCAGCAGAAGTGACGATGGCACGTGCAGGACTTTTTACACTAGAGATCGCATTTCAGACTGTTTGGCAGCAACAATCTCCATTCTCACAGAAACAATCGCTCCCGTTCACCTTCCCTCCCTGGCCCGGGAGGATGCTCGGACTGAACAGGGCTGAACACGTACGCACCTGACGCGCATCTCCCGGGGTCTGCGGGACTTGGCGCGTTCAGCTGCTGTGCTGGAGCACCAAGCCCTGCCTGGCAGCCCCTGCCGCCTTCCCAGCTCCACATTCTCATCCAGAGATCATCCAGGAGTCTTTTGTCATTGAAATTTAACCCATATTTTGCCTAAGCGAAAGCTGAATGAAAACTAAAGCAAAGCTCTCCAAAACCAGCCAACAATGACAATACTCCCATCACCAGCCGTTTTCACTGCTGAAATAAAGTCTTCTGCTCTGGGGAAATAAAGAGGGGGGAAAAAGAGCAACTTCTGTTGATAAAAGCCCGTATTTGGGAATGGACAAAATGAAAAGGTGCGATCGATAGCATGGCCTTGCAGACTGCAATCAACAACAGTTTTATTCCATATTCCAAGTTTTTCAGCACAGCATCTTCCCAAACAGCCGGCGAAGGCGCGAACTCCCAAAGGAGCTGTGCTGTGTTGAAACTAACAATAGAACTGAAAAACAGCCTGAGGCAGCGGCTGAATCTTGCCATTCATACTGCTACAAATTATCTCAAGGCAGAACAGGGTAAACACCACACTTGGTGCTTTTAAGTTAGAAGTGCAGCTGCAGTCAGAAAAGTGAGAATAAAATGCCATCTTAGCTCTGTATTTACACTTCACTCTCCTACTAACACATCAGACACTTTCAGTTTATAAAAGAAAAGCCTGTTTGCTTTTACCTGCCAAGAATCCAAAGAAAGAAACCTCTCTGGGGTTTTTCTGTCTCAGTTAACACACGCTCCTGAGATTCTGAGGCAAGGTTGATTGCAGAAGCTGCTTTTCCAGCCAGCCATGAAGGAATGGCGCCTTTGTGTGCTGCAGAGCCCGCTGGGACGCACCGAGCAGCCAGAACCTTTGTGTCCCCGTCTCTTCAGAGAGCAAATCCCACCGCCAGCGAGAACAAACCACCGTGAACGAGACAATTCCCGTCTGCAACCCGGTGGCCTTCGACGCTTTTGAGGCAATTGGCCATTGACCGCTGAGAGTCAGCAGGAGAGCGGAGGGGAACGAGGGAGCGTTGCAAAGCGGGAGGGGAGCGCGGTTCACCACGCAGAGATCACCCCTCTGCCTCCGCTGCAGCGGGATCGCCTCTCCTGCCTCAGCGGTGCCCTCGGCCGCAGCAGCGGAGGTGAACCCCCGTTTCCTCTCCCTCTGCTGCCCGCACCTCATTTCTTCCTGCGGATCTTGGGCTTTTTCACCGGCCGGAGGTAGGGATTGTCTATCACGTTTTCCTCCCCGTTGCGACTGCCCGACAGGGACGTGTTCTGCTGTAACACTGAAGCGTTCTCCTTTTCGGGTCCTGAATCATCCTGCCACATAAAAATAACCAACATAAACAACCCAAGTTATGCTAAACAAGCTTAGAAGTTCAAACCACACAACCAGCGGGCAAAACAGATAACCAACTGCCAGGATAAACAGCAGCACATGAGGAGCTGCGTTAAAGGTGAGGACCCCCGATTCCTGACACAAGATTCCCTTTGGGAACAGCGCATCCCAGGAAAATCCTCTCTCCTCTAACATGAAATGAAGGTTGTACTGAAAGCTCCTGATCCAACCTCATTTTGCTGCAGAAAGTGAAAGAACCGTAACAACGTTTAGTCATTGACACCTGGTAAAACACAACCCCCCCTGCCGTTTTCCACCCACTCTGCCCAGCTGGGAGGAAGACGGGCACAGAACCAGGTTTCAGAAGTGTGAGAAAGCCGGGCCCAATAGACCTTGATCTCTCGGGCCGGACGTACCGTACTCATGTGCAGGGGCAGGTTCTCGGTGTCTGTCTGGTCGTCCTGCTCGGATGAATCAGTTTCTTCCATTTGCTGCATTTCCAGCTCGGAGGGGAGCAGAGCCGTCAGGTAGGGCACGGTGAAGGGCCGGGCGGCGATCACTGGGGCGAGGGACAGGGACACGGTCAGCACGCTGGGACAAGGCTCCTCAACCCAGACATCACAACGCACAAAGCCAACCAGTCACTCAGAGACCAAATGCTTTCACTGGTTCTGGTTTTAAATACAAACACTCTTTTCCTCCTGCTCCCAAGGATCAGGAATTAAATATACTGTCCCTAAAAGACGGCAGTCTCTGCTTTCCTAGTTGCTGAAGCCTCATTATGCTTCCAGCCAAGCACACAGCATTATACTAACACTAAATGTCCTTCCTAACTTCCATAAAAGTTCGATTATCTGACAGGCTGAAGCATCATCCCTTAGTCCCCCTTAAGATAACACTGAGAGCTGTGCTGCCAGCGAGCCGCGGGGAGGGGGGAATTCTCATCACCGCTTCGCAGAGAAACAGGAAAATCTCCACTGCCCACCACAAAAATGTTAGAGACAAGAAATCACTTGTTTAAAAGTTACAGGGGGTCAGAGACAGGACTGGGATGAGCTCTGAATTTAGCACCTGTCAGCCAACGCCTTCTCCACCAGCAGAACAAAGTGACCCTTTGGTTTTCATCCCCATTTTAAATAGAAAATTACTCATTTTCCAGCCTTCCAGTGCCTCAGAAGGGCAGCCACAGCGTGGTCGGCCCGTGGAGTGTCTGTTCAGTCAGGCAGCTGCCATTTATAGCACAAAGTGTCCTGGATAACTCACGTGGGAACGTGCTAACGTCGTCTTTGAAGAGACTCTGTGTTTCTCCTGTCTTAGCCATGAAGCGGGTGAGAGCTCTTTCCACGTCGCGCCGTTGAGACGCTGCCTTTTCCCGTAGGACTTGATAATCAGACACCGGCTCCCGGTACGTCTGGAGCGAGGAGGAAAACAAAACCACCGTCAGTGGATGCACGGCTGACAGCTGGAGTTCCGAACGCTACGAGGACGCAGATGCTACGGGTGAGCATTGACCTTAAACACACGCAGATCTTCAGGGAGCTACAGAAATCTACAGCAAGGGCAACCCACACAAAACAAGCAACATCTTCAGCCAGGAGAAACACTGTTTTGGTTAAATGGTATCAGCACTACAGTAAAAATATCGACGCTCCTGGTGTCACTGACTCCAGACAGACCCCGAACAGCACAGAAGTCTCTTTTCACTCACTGGGGTCTTGATGTAGGTGTGAGGATCCGGAAACTCCGGGAAGTGACCAGGAATGTGAGGGGGATGCGGCTTGTTCTGTCCGGCTGTCAGGGCTTTGGGAGTCACGGGCTGGTTGGTCACAGGAGCTGCAGTTACAAAACATGCACACACAGATCAGGCAGATTTGTTCTGCCAAGGGTTCGGCACAACGTGCTCCCAAAAGGCAGCAAGGATTACTTGACCCGTCTCTCCTACACAAGAAGAGCAAAACCATCTGGAGGATTCTCATGTGCAACGAGGAAGCTGAAGCAGAGGGGACCTTCCTCCACCAATTACACAGCCATTATATACATTTCCTGCATAAGAAGAGAAAGAATTTCTCACGTACGGGCAGTGATGACCATCCTCTGGGAGCGCTTGGCATACGCAGGGAGTGTTTCAACGTTGAACCCTGAAATACAGAAGAGGAAATGGAAATCACACCAGGAGTTTATCTTGTCAAAAATACCTTCACTTACACTTCTCCAGAATTCTTCCGAGGGCTCCAAATTACATGAGGAAGAAAATCAGAACAGAGGGCATCACACAAACACCAGAAATGTCAGGGACAGATTTTCCTACAAGGCAGGCAGCTGGAATTAGTGGGACCATCAACTACTCACCCATTTCCACCAGAGTAACCACAATATCAGAGAGTGTGGGCTGCGTTCTGGCCGTGTGTTCGCAGTAGGACTTTGCACTTCTCCCAATTTCAGAAATATCTGGGGGGAAGAAAAAGCCACCACCACATATTAGATTCAGCCCATGACCACACACACGTATCGGCCCAACCCTGGCATCAGAGACCTGAATTTTTAGTAAATTCAGCAAGGAATTAAAAATAGCCCCTGGTGTCTTACAACATGGGTATTTAAAATTAAAGCATGTGCAAAGTATGGAGACACTAAAGATCAAAGTATCGGACATTTTCCACAAATGCAAAAGGCAAATCTGCATCGCTGGCATGAAAAACACAAAACATAATCACCTCTTGAGTTCAGAAGAATAAGTGACCTGAGAGCCTGGGCACATCACCCAGCAGAGCAGGAACTGCTACAGCCCTGACCACTCGAACGTCTGGAACTTTGTTATTTCTCTACTTATTCTGGCAGCATCTCAGTATGTGGAGCTGACTGGATACCTAATGAGTAGGCCAATTTGAAAACAGAGAAACAAGAAGCTTCGGGGGCCCGGGGCGGCACTGCGGACACTCACAGCTCTGCAACATCTCCGTCAGCGTCTCCACCGCCGCCTTCTCGGCGCTCTCGAAGCCGGCCTCGGTGAGCAGCGAGCTGACCACCACCTGCAGCGTCCTCCTCCGCGCCAGGTAGTAGTTATCGGCGGGCGTGCTGGCGTGTTTGCTGCCCGAGCGCTGCGGACACAGAGCCCGGGGCTCAGGGACACGGGGAGCAGCGGGACCCCCGGTCGGCTCCTGGATCCCGCCCGCGCTGCCCTGGGATGGGCTGCAGGCAGGGCTGCCTGCGTGCTGCCTGCACCCAGAGGGCAGGGGCCGGCCCTGCCTGTCCCCCACTGCAAACACACACCTATATACACGTGTACATACATATACACACGTAGGTCTATACATATACATCTACACACACATATATACACACACAAACACGTACACACACATATATACACATATACACACACATACATGCATAAAAACACATGCGCACATACATACGTACACATACAGACATATACATACACACGCACACATAGAACACCGTTTGGAGCGCGGCCCCTTTAAAAAATCCGCCTCACGGGCACCCCCGACCCGCTGCGCCCTCCTCCAGCCAATCAGGGCGCAAGAACTTGAGCCAATCAAGCCCCGCTGCTGGGCCCCGCCTCCCTGCGGCCACTCAGCCAATCAGCGCCTCCCTCTCATCAGCCGCCGCCTTAAAGCCCCACGGGCAGGCCACAGGCGCCTTAGCACCCTGAGAGGAACAGGCCGCTGCGGTTCCGCCCGGCCCCCGCGGGAGACTCCACTCCACCGCAG